>NW_006921784.1:4921735-4938086 GCF_000298275.1 Orycteropus afer afer
TCCTGGAAGCAGGCCACACCCCTAGGGAAACTCCTCTTGGGAAGATTGGCCACTCAGAACACAGTCATCCGATCCCATCATGGGAACAACCACACAGAACTGGGGTCCAGCCAAGTTGACACACAGTTCCAACTATCACATCCTCATACATTGGAAGCAAACCACATCCCTCAGGCAGCTACTCAGCTACTCCAGTAGATTCCACCATGGAGCTGATTACCGGTCTCATCGTGGGGAGTAACTACATCCAGCTGCCCAGCCACTCAACACCAGGCCCAGCCAAGGGGACACACAACCTAACTACCACACAGTGCATAACAAACCATTATGATCACCAGACGGAAAGGACTCCCCACGGGAATTCAGTAACATCTTAGGCTCTCATCTGAGGAACCTGGGTGGTGCAAACGGTTTGGCTCAGCTGTGAACTTAAAGATTGGCAGTTTGAACCCACCCAACAATGGTACAGAAAAAGGCCTGGCGAGTTGCTTCCCTGAAGATTATAACCAAGAAACCCTATGGGGCAGATCTACTCTGAAACACATGGGGTCACCAAGAGTCAGGACAGACTCGGTGGCAACAGGTTTGTCCTTTTAATAGGTTTTATCATCTGCAAGTGCACAGAAAGCTTTGTGGGGCTTACTTGGGATCAAAGTTCACAGCTCTTAATCCCAAAGGGGATTTGTCACCAGGTGATGTCAAAGGGCCCCAGGACCAGTGCATGCTCTTCTGAGAGCCTCCCAAAGACAGAGGGTGTGTTTTTGTTTTTCAGTTTTCATTGTGATTTGGGTGAGAGTTTACAGAGCAGATTCCTTTTCCATACAGCAGTTCAGACACATTTTGTTTCATGATATTGACTGTGATTCCTCACAATGTAATAACAGCTCTCTCCCCACTTCCTCCCTGTGGTTATCTCTTCCCTGTGTCCTTCTTTCCCGTGAAGTCTTGTCCCCTGAGCTGTCTCCCTGTGCAAACACTGCCCTCCTGTTCTCCCACGATTGATCGTTGTAAGGAGTGTATCTACCTGATGTTAATGTGCACCCTACATACCTATCTATTGACAGAGGGTGTTTTGATTTCCTGTTTTTCTTTTCCTTATGCACACATCTCCATGGGGGGTGTGATGGTTATGTTAGTATGTCAACTTGCTGGGCCTGGTTGAGTGGCTGGGCAGCTGGATGTAGGATTCCCCATGATGAGACTGGTAATCAACTCCATGGTGGAATCTACTGGGAGCAGCTAAGTAGCTGCCTTTGGGTATGTGGTCTGCTTCCTGTATATAAGGAGAAGCTGTGAGAATGGTCTCTAGCCTTTGGCATGCTTGGACCCTGCATGTATAGCCATGTCGTTGCTCAGCAGCCTGCCATGCTCTGCCAACCTTGGGACTTACAACAGACTTAAGTTAATGGCCTGCCGTGTGGTTTGGTAACATCGGGACTGTGCCTTTTGACTTGTCAACCTTGGGGCTTCTCAGCCTCAGCAGCCAGCAGCTGTCTGAGTGAAGAAACGCCTCTAGCTCCAGTGGGCTGGGAGCAGGAGGCAGAGCTGGACCCCAACGTTGAAGGGCTTTCACCCAGCACCTAGAGCTAGGCACTTTGAACTTGGACTTAAAGCCTCCAAACTATAAAGAATAAACTCCTGTTTGTTAAGGCCGTCCCATTCGTGGTATATTCTTGCCAGAGCGGCACTAGGGAACCAGAACACGACCTGATGTTAATGTGCACCCTACATGCCTATCTATTGACAGAGGATGTTTTGATTTCCTGTTTTTTCTTTTCTTTGTGCACACATCTCCATGGGGGGCCTCAAGGGAAACAGGATTTGGTTATTCTTGGGCCCCGAGTACTGCAATCCCATGGTCACTTCAATCACAGGACTTCGGCACCAACAGGCAGCATGGCACCCGGGAGGAGCAACAGAGGGCGAGGATGGCTGGAAGACGCCAGGGGAGTGTGCCCTCGGTGAGAGGTGCTCAGGGGTAGGGTGCAGGTGAGAGAGCCCAGGCTGAGACTTCGGGGGAGGCTGGCTGCACTGTCCATACACCAGACCTACCGAGGGACCATAGACGCCTGCCTAAACCATGAGGGTCGGTCCCTTAAAATCTAAGCCACAGTCCAGAAAATCTGCCCACAGACTTTCAGAGCTATAGGGCCTCCTTCCCCCTCCTGGGAAGGTATTCCTTTACCTCTGCCAGTGCTGTCTCGGGCAGGAAGCTGGTGCCTTGTGAGGCAGCCACAACTCCACTGGGCAGGTGTGCTTCTCCTCATGGCCCCTGGACATATGTTGGCCCAGAAATCTGGGCCTTGTCTTTGACCACTTTCTCAGTCCCACCCCCTTCCCTTGATGGCCCTGTCCCTACCCAAACCAGGCCATGGCCATCCCTTGCTGCATGGCCCCAGCACAACATCCACATCTCCCTGCTATTGTCCCCAACCTCCTTGTCTCCACCCTCCACCAAGACTGCCTTCCTCCACCCAGCTCTGACCTACAACACTTTCGATGGCCCCAGCACTCTGAGTGGAATGGCCTTCCAGGGCTGTCCATGATCTGGCCTCAACTGAGCCCTCCAGCCTCATTAATAATAACAACTATTATTGTGTTGTTGTTTGTAGTTGTTAACATGTCAGCTCCAACTCAGCAACCACACATACAACAACAGAACACAACGTCACCTGGTCTTTGATCAATCGCCCTCTTCGCAATCATTGTTGGTGTTCTCAAGTTGATTGTTGCAGCCGTTATGTATTATGACTGCCTTCCAATCTAAGAGGCTCATCTTCCTGCACTGTATCAGACAAACTTCTGTTGTAATCACCAAGGAATGTGAAGGAATGCCAGGCAGCCACCAGAGGCTGGAAGACGCAAGGAATGGATTCTCCCCTAGTGTCTCCAAAGGGAGTGTGATCCTGCTGACACTTTAATTAGAATGGCTGAAGTTCAAATGACTGACCATCCCAAGTGTTGACAAGGATGTGGAGCAAATGAAGTGCTCATAGACTATTTTACAACCGTTTTGCAAAAACAAAGGAGCTCTGGCGGTGTAGTGGTTAAAGAGTTCATCTGTTCAAGTTCAGCCGTTCAAACCCACCAGCCACTCCTCAGGAGAGAGATGTGGCAGTCCGCTGTGCAGACTGTCATGTTGTTAAGTGTTTTTGAGTCGGTTCCAACTCATAGTGACTCTATGTGCAACAGAACAAAACGCTGCCTGGTCCTACACCCTCCTCATAGTCATTGCTGTGTTTGAGCCCATCGTGCAGTCACTGCGTCCGTCCACCTCGTTGAGGGTCTTCCCCTTTTTCACTGACCCTCCAGTTTACTAAGCATGACATCCATCTCCGGGAATTCGTCCTTCCTGATAATATGTCCAAAGTAAGTGAGATGAAGTCTCACTCACCGTTCTCCCTTCGAGGAAGCACTCTGGTTGTACTGTTTCCAAGATAGATTAGTTCACTCTTCTGGCAGTCCATGGTGTGTTCACTATTCTTCACCAAGACCATAATTCAAAGGCATTAATTCTTCTTCAGTCTTCTTTTTTCATTGTCCAGCTTTGGCATACATATGAGAAGACTGAAAATACAATGGCTTGGGTCAGGTGCACCTTAGTCCTCCAAGTGATCTCTTTGCTTTTAACACTTTAAAGAGGTCTTTTGCAGCAGATTTGCCCGATGCAATACATCACTCGATTTCTTGACTGCTGCTTCCATGGGAGTTGATCCAAGTAACTCCGTGGGAGTTGATCCATGGGAGTTATGGATCCATGTAAAATGATATCTTTGACAACATCAGTGTTTTCTCCATTTATTATGTTGCTTATTGGTCCAGTTGTGGGAATTTTTGTTTTCTTTATGTTGAGATGTAATCCATAGTGAAGGCTGTAGTCTTTGACCTTTATCAGTAAGTGCTTGAAGTTATCTTCGCTTTCAGCAAGAAAGGTTGCATCACCTGCATATCGCTGGTTGTTAATGAGTGTGCACTTGGTGGGAGGTGCGCAGGGGTGGGGTGCAGGTGAGAGAGCCCACGTTGAGACTTCGGGGGAGGCTGGCTACACTGTCCATACACCGAGCTACCGAGGGACCTCCCTACCATAGTGTTGTACTGTTCTTCATAGAGCACAGCTTCTTGGATCCTTATAGATCACAGGCTCGCAAATCCTATGGGGGCATTTCTACTCTATCTTATCATAGGGGTTCCTATGATTCAGAATCAACCCAACAACCACGGGTATTTTTTTGGGGGGGTGGGGTGGAAAAAGTTTTGTAGTTTGTGAAAAAATTACACAGACACCTACCCTATGACCCAGCAATTCCACTCCTATGTCTCAACCCAAGGGAAAGAGAACTACATCAACATCAAAACTTGGATGCAAATGTTCACGGGAATTTTATTCATAACAGTCCCAAATGGAAACCACCCAAATGTCCTTCAACAGGTGAAGGGATAAACAAATTGTAGTATATACAAACCATGAAATATAGTCAGAATTAAAAGAAATTAACTACTTATATACACAGCCACAGGAATGAATCTTAAAATGATGGTGTTGAGTGAAAGAAGTTAGACCGAAAAAGGTGGTGGTGGTGGTGGATGTCGTTATGTGCCTTCAGTGGTCTACGACTCATAGCGACCACCCCCTTGGGTTTCCAAGGCTGTATCTCTACCGAAGCAGATTGACCAATCTTCCTTCCGAGGAGTGGCTGGTGGGTTTGAATCGCCAACCTTCTGGTTAGCAGTCAAGTGCCTTAGGCACTATGCCACCAGAGCTCCCAGACCAAAAAAAAGAGGTACATAAAATATTATTCCACTTATAGGGAATTCGAGAAAATGTGAATTAATCTACAGTTACAGAAAGCACATCAGTGGTTTCCCGGGATGGGAACAGAGGCGTATCTGAGGTATGGCAGATATGGCACGGGCCCTGGGCGCCACTTGCAGGGGGCGCCACTGAGCAGAGTCTATTAACCATAGCAGTTCCGTTGCCAGCTGAGAGAGATCACTCAGCAAGTTAAAGCTCGTATTTTTGTATTTGAGAGCCTGCACGAGTCTAGGAAGGAGCTACGGCGGTGTAATGGTTAAGGGAGTTGGCTGCTAACGAAAAGGTCACTGGTTCAAATCCACGAGCCGCTAGGGGGAAGACAGATGAGGCCATCTGCTTCCGTAAAGATTTATAGTCTTGGAAACCCAACGGGGGACTCTGTGAGTGGGAAGCGACTGGATGGCCGTGCGTTCAAGGCAGATCTTGTGATTTTTTTTTCGTCTCCCGGAAGCGCGCGCTGCCTCATCTCCGGGTATCTCAGCGTGAACCGGCAGCAGCCGGTAGTCAGGCGGGGAGAGAATCGGAATTCTTTCTGTCTAGCCTGGGTCTGTGTGGGGCATTGGAGTGTCGTTATCAACAGCGAGCCGGAGAGATTTGGAAAAGCAGCCTCACTGCACTGCGCTTCCTACTCCCCAGCCCTCCCGCTCTCGCCTGTGGGGTAGCCCGGGCGGCCCGCTTGCCTGGCGCTCCCTGCTGGGCTCTGCGCTCCGCTCCACCTGCCACGTCTAACTGCGAAACGCTCCGCGCCGCCTCGGCCTGCTGCTGCGGAGCCCGCCCGGCCCGATTGAGCGCGCGGCTTGATCGCTGGCCTGCGCGGCAGACGCGCGTCGAGTCCCCCGTGTGCCGCCCCCTGGTGAAGCGCTTCCGGCGTCCTGCTGCGGGCTCCAGCGCCGCCTCTGCCCGGAAGGCCCTCGGGACTGCTCTGCTGAGTGTAGAAAGAGAGGAAAGGCGGGGAGAAAAATGAGCGCATCATAGGCCAATTTTCATCAGTGCAAGCAAGGAAGGTGCAGTTGTAATTTGCATGTAGTGCCATAATGTGTTCAGTAAAATATTAACGAGCTTAACTTGTTTTTGAACTGATCTTATGATGAACTCACTGCCATTGAGTCCATTCCGGTTCATAACGACCCTCCCCCCCTGGATTTCCAAGGTGGTAAATCTTTACGGGGGAGCTCTGGTAGCATAATGCCTAAGGCACTTGACTGCTAACCAGAAGGCTGGCGGTTCAAACCCACCAGCCACTCCTCGGAAGGAAGGTTGGGCAATCCTACTTCCGTAGTGATACTGCCTCGGAAACCCAAGGAGGGGTCGCTATGAGTCGGGGCCGACTCGACGGCAAATAACAACAATAACAACAACAAAATCTTTACGGAAGTCGATTGCTCCATTTGCCTTCCGCAGAGCGGCTGGTGGGTTTGAACCACCAACCTTCTGGTTATCAGTCAAATGCCTTAGGCACTGTGACACTAGAACTCCTTGATATTATGATGCTAACTAAATATGATAAAGGTCTGAAAGAGGGTGTCAGATGTTCGGACCAAAAACTAACAAAACTGCCATGGCATTGGATCTGACTCATAGTGACCCCTCCTGGAGTTTCCGAGCGGTTTCACTACAAAAATAGATTCCCCAGTCTTCCTTCTGAGGAGTGGCTGGTGGGTTTGAACCGCCAGCCTTCTGGTTAGTAGTCAAATGCCTTAGGCACTACGCCACCAGAGCTCCCAGATGTCGGGCCAGGGACACAATTTCAGTACTTGCATAGACGCTCTTTTTCATACGTGGGGGATGGAGCAGAGGAAGGGAATACAAAATGACATGAGGAAACATTTGGAGGAGGTTAAATCTATTCACTCTCTTATTGTGTATAATCAAGGTTCCTTAGGTGTGCGTTGTTGGCTGCAACTCATGGTGACCCCACCCACAATGCAACAAAACCCTGGCCTGTCCTGCACCAGCCCCATTGTGGGGTGCAGACCAGACATTGCGATCCACAGAATTTTCCCTGGCTGATTTTCAGAAGTAGACCAGCAGGCTTTCTTTCCCATCTATCTTAGCCTGGACGCGCCACTGGAATTTGTTCCGCATCACCAAACTCACTGCCATTGAGTGGATTCACACTCACAGCACCCCCATTGGGTTTCCCAGGCAGTATATCTTTACCCAAATAGACTGCCCCATCTTCCTTCCAGAGTCGCTGGTGGGTTTGAACCGCCAACCTTCTGGTTAGCAGTCAAATGCCTTAGGCACTGTGCCCCCAGAACTGCTTCTTCAGCATCATGGTAACATGCCAACTGCCACTGACAGATCGGCGGTGGCTTCCTGAGTGCATTGGCCAGGACTGGAACCAGGCCTGCTGCATGGAAGGTGAGAATTCTCCCAGAGACCACCACTGCCTCCTCCCAGGTGTAAACATATGTCAGAACTCATCAAACTGCACGCTGGAGGTATGCACAATTTATTGTATGTCCATTAAACCTTAATAAAGCTGTTTAAAATAAAATGATGTAAGTTTAAAAATAAACAGGCAATGGGGCTAGGGGTCGGAAGCCTTCTCTGCTATCTTTTGTGTGTGTGTGTGTGTGTGTGTGATATGGGTGAAAGTTTACAGAGCAAATTCACTTTCCATACAGCAGTTCACATACACTTTGTCTCATGACATTGACCACCATTTTCCACAGTGCAACAGCTCCCCTCCCACTTCCTCCCCATAGTTACCTTTTCCCTGTGTCCATCCCTCCATGCACTCCTGCCCCCTGAGCTGTCTCCCTGTGTAAACACAGCCCTTCTTTCTCCCATGATTGTTCTCTCCAAGGAGTGTATCTACCTCAGGTAAATGTTCAACTCATATGCCCGTCTTTTGTTTGGCTGGAAGCCACAGGTGTGGGTTCAATTCCAGACCTGAAGGGCAGCTAGGGGCCATAGTCTCAGTGGTTCCACCAGGCTCTATCAGACCAGCAAACCTGGTCCCCCTCCCTTTTTTCCCCCCAAATGATTTTGAGTTTTGGTCCACATTGTTCTCCTTCTCAATCCAGGAGCTCCTACATAGGTCCCACTCTGAATGGTTGACAGTGGTAGCCAGGCACCGTCTAATTCTCCTGGTCTCATAGTCGTATAGGATGTTTCTCAGCTATCTTAAAAAAGAAGCCAGGATGCAAAGCCAGGCATCTGACCCCTCTCCTGTGTCCTTAACCTTTTCTCTCCTGCCTCCCAAGAATCCTTGGTCTGCACCAAGGATGGTCCTCTTCTGGCCCTAAACACAGTTCAGCTTCCCCCTGGGTGTGGTGCATCAGCATAACTGTTTCACCTTCTTCTTACTTTGATGATAATGATGATGAAGATGACATTGGCTTTTCTTTTTTTGGCCCATGTACCTTCATCACTGTTAGCTCCTTGAGAAGAGCTCCCAGCTCCTGTGACCATGTATTCCTGCCACAGGGCATTTGCACAAGCTGTTTACTCCATCAGGAACATGAATCCCTACCTCTTTCATTGGTTAATCTCCCCTATCCTTCAGGTTTCACATTACAAAAATCTGTACCCACCTCCCAAGCCCTGCCACCTAAATTAAACAAACAAACAAAAAACAAACCCATCCCATCAAGTCGATTCTGACTCATAAAGACCCTATAGGACAGATTGAAACTGCTCCATTGGATTTCCAAGATTGTAAATCTTCATGGAAGCATACTGCCTCATCTTTCTCCTGCAGAGCAGCTGGTAGGTTCAAACCATTGACCTTTTGATCAGCTCTACCCACTATGCCATGGAGCTCCCTATTATTTTGATAGCAAAACATTTTATAACACAGATGAATGTAGATGTTATGCTGAGTAAAATAAGTCAAGCACAGAAGGACAACTATTATATGATCCCACTTTTATAAAGACATAAAAACAGATACACACGTAGAAATTAACATTCTTTGATAGTTACCAGGGATGGGAAGAGAGGGAGAGGGCATCACTCTCTAGACAGTAGACGCTTTTAGTTTTAGTGATGGAAAAGGCAATACCAAATGTTGGTGAAGTGAACACAGTCTAACCAAGGCAAAGGGTGACCTTAAGAAATACACAAGAATAAGGAACATTATTGGTAAATGCCATAACATACATAGTTTGGCAACAACTAAAAAACATGTGAGGTGTTACGTTGATAGAGATTTATGCATATATGAATACATTGTTGTTATTGTTAGGTGCCACTGAGTCAGCTCTGACAATACCGACCCAGTGACAACAGAAGGAAGCACTGCCCGGTCCTGTGCAGCCTCACAATCCTTGTTATGCCTGAGCCCATCGCTGCAGCCACTGTGTCAGTCCATCTCGTTGAGGGCCTTCCCCTTCTTCGTTGAGCCTCCACTTTACCGAGCACAACGTCCTTCTCCAGGGAATGGTCCCTTCTGACCACATGACCTAAGTAGGTGAGACGAAGTCTGGCCATTCTCACTTCCAAGGAGCATTCTGGCTGCACTTCTTCCAGGACAGATTTGTTCATTCTTCTGGCAGGCCATGGTACTTTCAAATATTCTTCACCAGCACCACAACTCAAAAGCATCAATTCTTCTTCGGTCTTCCTTATTCATTGTCCAGCTTTCAGCTCTGGTGATGCAGTGGTTAAGGCATGTATTTGGCTGCTAACCAAAAGGTTAGTGGTTTGAACCCACCAGCACTCGGTGGAAAAAAGATGGGGCAGTTTGCTTCCATAAAGATTTACAGCCTTGGAAACCCAATGGAGGTACTTATGAGTCGTAATTGGCTTTATGGCTGTGATATTGATAGATAGATAGATAGATAGATGTGTGTGTGTGTGTGTGTGTCTAAAACCAATCATGAGACCAAAGCATTTACCCTGAAGCAAAGAGGAGAAGATTGAGAAGGGGAAGGATGAGCAAGGAAACAAGAAGAGTAGAAATGAAGCAACCAGAATGGAAATAATGAGAATTTTGATGCAATGTGGAAAATGTAACGAATGTCACTGAAGACCATATGCAAAAATTGTTAACGGGAACCAGAATTGCTGTGTAAACTTTCAACAGAAACTCAATAAAATATTTTAAACCAAAAGCAAACAAATCCTATGGGGAAGTTCTAGTTTGTCACATGAGGTTGCTATGAGTTGAAATTGACTCAACAGAACCTAACAACAATGTGATATATATATATATATATATATATATATATATATATATATATATATATATATATATATATATATATATATATATATATATATATATATATATTCCCCCACACTCACTGCTGTCGAGTTGTTTTGACTCATAGTGACCTCTTCTTGGGTTTCTAAGTTGTATATCTATGGCGGTAGATTGCCCAATCTTCCTTCCGAGGAGTGGCTGGTGGGTTTGAACTGACAGGCTTCTGGTTAGCAGTCAAGTGCCTTAGGCACTATGCTACCAGAGATAGATAGATAGATAGATAGATAGATAGATAGATAGATAGATATCATATACATATATCATATCATATGTATATGTATCCTATTATATCCTATCTGACTATGGGTTTCTCTTCCGCCCGTCCTCCCGGCCGGTCATGCCTGCTGCAGGGTCCCCAGCTCTGAACCTCAGCTCAGGCTTGGAGTGGGCGCTCAGTAATCAGACGTGGGCCGAGTGAGGACATTCTGGGTGCCGTGCCTGGGATGGTCCCGGCACAGAGCCGGCATTGACTCTTCTGGAGATTAAAGTCCACCACTTTCCACCCAGCAGGAAAAATTCAGATCTCACATGAATTCAAACCCCACATAGCCGATTCTTACTGAGTGAGGCATCGAGACAATCCTGCCCTTTGTCAAAACTGTGGGAGTCTCACTCACTCACAGAGAGAAGCCAGTGTAAAACCGGTCGCCTTCTGAAACATCAGCTCAAGAAATTAAGGATTCTGTCAGCGTGCACTGAATTTCTGGGCCCGGCAATTAATTCTTTCTAGATTAAAGGATTGCTGTGTTTCTGATGCATCATTATGCCGAGGGGGCTTGCTGTGAATTTTAAAACTTTAACCGGCACCCTCATTAACGGGGACCTTTTATCCGTGTGCAACTTCTAGAAGAGGCCAGTGCCTAGGAAGTGAGCTGACGCATCCAAAAACACATTCCAGGGGGGGTCCTGACGCTCTCTCTGCGCAGCTCCTCTCCCTCTGATGGGAACGTTGCTCCACTGCCCCCGCGAGCCCCGGCAGACGGCTACAGCTATTATTAACTCCGCTGCACAGGGGAGGAGACTGGGGCTGACGGAGGTGAGGCCCAAGTCTGTATCACCCCGTGCCTAGCCCATGCGTGGCCTTACCATCCACTGTGTCCCCTTCTCCCTGGAGAAGGAGACCACTGTGCATGAGGATGACCCAAGGCCTTGAGTCCACCCTCCCTCCAAGAACCATTCCATCACCGGGTCATGTCTAGGGTCGCGTCTAGGCTGGGAGTGGAACCCTGCTGGGCCCTGGGCTCACACGGTGGTAAGCTAAGGACAGCTCAGGGCCCAGGGAATCTGTCTCTGGGGGCACTCACTGGGTCCAGGCCTGCGGGGCCACCCTCCACTCTCCACCTGGATAGGCTCTGTCCCCACCCCAGGCTCTGTCCCCTCTCTCCTGAGGTGTGTCTGGGACCCCGTCAACCAGGGTTCATACCGGCTGCCCAGATGCCACATTTGAGAGAGAGATTTCTGGAGCTCTGTCAGATGCTAGCTCAGCCACCCAAAATTAGGCTGGAGTCAGCGACTCCCCTTTTTTGTTCCCATGGGTTTATATATGTAGCCTTTATGTACACAGCTATTTCCTCACGAAACCAAAAAACCAAACTCACTGCCATGAGTCTACCCATACTCACAGGGACTCCCACTGGGTTTCCGAGGCGGTAAATCTTTACAGAAGTAGATTGCCCCATCTTCCTTCTGCAGAGTGGCTGACGGGTTTGACAGCTAACTTACTGGTTAGCAGTCACATGCCTTCGGTACTACACCACCAGAGCTGCCTATTTCCTCACTAGTCCCTAGGTAATGCCAACAGTTAAGCTTTGGCTGCTACAGGTTGGCAGTTGGAATCCACCAGAGGTACCTCAGAAGGAAGGTCTGGCAGTCCACTTCTGAAAGATTACAGCCATTGAAATTCTATGGAGTGCTCTTCTATTCTGACACACATGGGATCACTGTGAGCAAGAAACACCTTGACAGCAATGGGTGTTTGGTTAGTTATCTTCTCAATGGGCAGAGCCAGAACCAGTGCTCCCAGGAGAGCGTAGGTCCTAGGCCGAGAGCCAGGTCACGCTGCCCACTTCTCTGGGATCCAGCGACACCTTCTAGAAACATTAGAACATCAAAAGACAACGGGCTGAGGTGAACACTTACACCAGGTAGATACACTCCTTAGAATAACCAACCATGGGAGATCAGAAGGGCAGTATGTGCACAGGGAAATAGCTCAGGGGGCAGGAATACATAGGAAAGAGGAACACAGGGAAAAGGTAACCACAGGGGATGAAGCGGGAAGTGAGCTGTTACATTATGAGGATTGCAGTCAATGTCACAAAACAAAATGTGTGTCAAATGGTGGGTGGAAAATGAATTTACTCTGTAAACTTTCACCCAAATCACAATAAAAGTTTTTTTAAAAAAAAATCCCTGTACTCAGTGGTAACAAAAACGTTTTTCAGTAAGGCCACTTTACATGTATCAATATACCTACAAGGCTGAAATTTTTGAACCTTCTAATGCACTCTGGTCTGAGCTCTCATTATTTACCCAATCACAGTGACACTTCGAATCACATGATTTCTTCTGCAAACGCTACAAGCTGGGCAGTTGTTTTCCTGGCTGCCCAGTCTTTTTATGGTTGCTGACATTGTCCAATTTTCTGATGTTTTAGCTGCAGTATTGTAGTAAGTGGTACTTGTAAACCTACATCAATAACTTTTTTGAGAATGAAGTAATAATTCAAGGAAAAGAAGAAAAAAATCAAAAACAGCTTCTGTTCAGTTACTAATAATGTTGTAACTAACAATGTTACAAGGAGCTCTGGTGGTGTAACGGGTAAGACATTTGGCTGTTAACCAGAACGTCAGTGGTTCAAACCTGCCAGCTGCACCTTGGAGAAAGATGAAGCAATCTACTTCTGTAAAGATTTACAGCCGTGGAGGTTGCTATGAGTCAGAATTGACTCTATGACAGTGAGTTAATGTTGTAATTCAATGCAGAAAGATTTTACAAACCAATTTTGTTGTTAGTATTCATATCCCAAAACCAAACTCGGTGCTGTCGAGTCGGGCCCAATTCATAGTGACTCCTCCTTGGATTTCCAAGGCGGTATCTCTACAGAAGAAGTAGATTACCCAATCCGAGGAGTGGCTGGTGGGTTTGAACCGTCAGCCTTCTGGTTAGCAGTCAAGTGCCTTAGGCATTATGCCACCAGAGCTCTTAGTATTCATATAGTCTAAGAAATTTTACCTTTTCAACTGTGTTTATCACATATTATTCTATGATTAAAATTGATGAGAAACATTAGCAAGGATTCTACATGATCTGGTCCACGGTGAGGGTGACACCAGCCCTGGTACCACTGGTCATGGCGACCCAGTGTGTGTTAGCGTAGGACTGTGCTCCGGAGGGTTTTCAACGGCTGATGATTCAGAATCAGAGTCCCAGGCCTTTCCTCTGGGCCAGCACTGTGTGGCCTTGAACCGCCAACCTTTCGGTCAGCAGGCGAGTGTGTTAACCCTTTGCACCTGCCCATGGACTCTGCTCCCTCAGGGAGCCAGAGTAAATCTCTTCGCTGACAACCGGAGCCCCCAAATTTGGCCCCTTCCCAGTGAGCCACTCACCAGCAGGGAGCTGGGGCCCTAGCCACAGAGGAGCCTCTTCCTTCTAAAGAGTTTCCACTGTGTTCAGATTCTCCTGCCAGGGGACAGCAAATAGGATCCAGGTGGTGGTCCCTCTGCAGACAGGCCGGGGCCCAACTTGAAGCCCCTCTGCCAGGGCTTCCAAATGCATCTCAGGCCTTCTGGAAGGACCTGGTGCCCTCATGCCAGGGCGCTGGGGGGTCAGCGAAGCAGCCAAGCCAGCCACTGGCCTGGACAGTGGCAAACGCCGGGCTCCGTCATGTGGCCCATCCTCCCTCTGAGCCTCAGCGGTTTCTGCAGGTCCTGGAACACTCCGTTCCTTCAGATGGTGAGACACGTCTCATTCCCGTCCTACAGTACTGCTAGTTCTCACAGCTGCCCGGGAGGCCAGTAGGGAAGGTTCTGCCAAAAACCAAACCCAACCCATTGCCACTGAGCCCATTCCAGCTCATGCAGACTTCGTGTGTTACAGAGTACAAATGCTCCATGGGTTGGGTTTGTTTTTTGTTTTTTTTATCTTTTCAGAAGTGACTAGCCAATCCTTTCTTCCAGGTTGCTGGGTTTGAACCACCAACCTCTAGACCCAGACTATATATTGCCACCCAGGAACCTTGGAAGGTAATGAGAGTTGGGTTGGGTATTTTGCAACATAAAATGGTATTTCATGCACTCCAGTTGGTTTTAAGGCACTCTGGTGGTATAGTGGATAAGGCATTTTGTTGCTAACCAGAAGGTTGGTGGTTCAAACCCACCAGCCACTCTGTGGAAGGAAGATGGGGCAATCTACTTCCATAAAGATATACAGTGTGGGAAACCCAGTGGGGGTCGCTATGAGTCAGAAACGACTCGATGGCAGTGAGTTTGGTTTTGTCAGTTTTAGTCACGTATAATCACTGTTGTCATTTATGGAGTGTTTGCATGCGCCAGGCACATGCCCTACACATTCCTCAACCCTGAGCCTGCTGTTATCAACCCATTTTACAGGTGAGCCATCGAGGCTCACGTGAGGGGAGCCTCGTGCACAGTCTCACAGCGGATCACTCCCATCTGTGGGACCCACACTCCCCACCATCGCACCCGTGGCCTCTTTGAGCAGAGAAGCTGTGATTCCTGTAACCTCTCCATACCTGAGCGGGCCCCCCTATAACTCCTGTCTTGCCTGCAAATAGCTCAGACTTGGAGGAGAGAAGCTTTCCTCACACAATAGCAGTTAGGGGAAAAGGTTGTTGTTGTTGTTTTTGTTGTTGTTATGTGCCGTCGAGTCAGCCCAGAGTCATAGCGACCCCTCCTTGGGTTTCCGAGGCAGTATCACTACGGAAGTAGATTGCCCAACCTTCCTTCCGAGGAGTGGCTGGTGGGTTTGAACCGCCAGCCTTCTGGTTAGCAGTTGAGTGCCTTAGGCAATACGCTACCAGAGCTCCCTGGGGGAAAAGGTAAGGTCTGGAAACTCAGGCAGGAGATGGGATGTGGGAGGGGGTTACTTCTACCTCCCAAATCTCTGTAGAATCTATTGGCCTCTCTCCACCCTTGTGGTTATCTCCTGGGTTAGTGTCCTATGGCTGCTATAACAAGTAACCACAAACTTGGCGGCTTCAAACAACAGAAATCCATCCTCCCACAGCTCTGGACACCAGAAGTCTGAAGCAGGGCACACTCTGGCCTGAGGCCCTAGGGGAGGAGCCCACCTGGCCTCTTCCAGCTTCTGGTCACCCAGGCACTCCTCGGCCTGTGACTGCATTCCTCCAGTCTCTGCCTCTGTCTTCACTTGGCCTCCTCCTCTTCTCCCCGTGTCTCTCCTCTTGCGTCTCTTATAAGACACTTGTCATTGCACATAGGCCCACCCAGGTAACCCAGGATGACCTCATCTTGGGAGCTTTAACCTAATGACATCTGCAAAGCCCTTTTCCAAATATGGTCACATCCGCAGGTTCCAGAACATGGACGGATCTTTTTTGGGGGGGACCACCATTCAACCCTCTACACCTCCACAGTCCCAGCCACAAGCACCAAGCTGGGCCATCACCCTCCATGGTCTTCCAACCACCAGCCCATGACCTTCAATCCACCTTCCCCTCAGCAGCCAGAGGGGTCTTCAAACCCACAGAGCAGATCAAGTCCCTATTCCAAGTCTCACAGCAGCTCCCAGGGCCTCAGGAAGCCGCCCTGGGGTGGTTGACCCCTCTGTTCCCACCACACCCACCTCCCTTGGAGTCTAAAGCTGTCTCTTGTCTTCAGACCTTCTCCATGTTGTCCTTCTGCCTGGGCCTCTTCCTCTGATCTTCGCCCGGACAATTTCTCCTCATGTGACAACCCTCAGTTTAGATGCCCCCCAAAACTACCCTGGGGCTGGATAAGGGGTCTTCTCTGAACCCCCACAAGCCTCTGGGCTTTCCCCATCATGGGCTATCACAGTGGCTGTAATGGTGGACCTCAGCTGTTTTCTCCCTCTCTGGACTGGGAGCTCAGCCAGGCCAGGGCCCATGCCACCCATGTCTTTCTCGTTCACTGTGAAATTGCTGCACCTACTGCAGGCCTGGTGTTTCCTGGGGGATGAAGGCCAGATGAGGCTGTCCCTCCACTTTCCACCCCACTCTCTCTACCTATCTTCCTTCCTCAGAGTCTTGGGAAACACTTTTTCTCATCTTTATTTCATTTTTCATTGTGATTTGGGTGAAAGTATACAGAGAAAATTCATTT
>NW_006921784.1:4938386-4939780 GCF_000298275.1 Orycteropus afer afer
TATAACAGCTTTCTTGAGCTCTGATTCACAGACCATACAATTCATCCATTTCAAGCACCCGACTCAATGGCTCTTAGTATAGTCACAGGGTTGTACAACCCTCACCATCATCATTTTAGGACATTTTCATCATCCCAGAAGAAACCCCGTGCCTGTTAGCTGTCATTCCCCATTTCTCCCCAACCCCTAATCCACTCTGTCTCTATAGATTAGCCTATTCTGGACACTGCATGGAGCTCCAGGGACACAGTGGGCAAAGCATTTGGCTGCTAACCAGAAGGTCGGCTGTTCAAACCCACCAGTTGCTCTGAGGGAGGAAGATGAGACAATCTACTTCCATAAAGATTTACAGCCTCAGAAACCCTATGGGGGTTGCTATGAGTTGGATTCAACTTGATGGCAGTGGGTTGGGACATTGCATGTGAAAGGAATCATGTGTGTGTGTGTGTGTGTGGTCTTTTTTGGCGGACTTTTTCACTTAGCATAATGTTTTGAGGTTCATCCAGGTTGTGGCTTGGATCAGTACTGTATTCCTTTTTATGACCAAATAATATTCTACTGATGGACAGACCCCATCTGTTTACCCATTCATCAGTTGATGAACAGTTAGGTTGTCTCCACTCTTTGGCTATTACCATGAATAATGCTGCTAAGGACATTTGGGTGCAAGTATCTGTGCGCACACATTTTCCATTTTCTTGAGGGCCTACCCACCAGCCATTCCACCAAAGGAAGATTGGACAATCTATTTCCGTGGTGATATCACCTTAGAAATCCAAGGAGGGGTCGCTATGAGTCAGATCCGACTCAATGGCAGTGAGAACTGAGAACCTGCTGGTGAACGTTCTTAAATTAAAAATGATTTTTCAGTGGATATTTTAACCATCTTATCCAATCTGCAGTAATAGATAAGGAGCCCTGGGGGTGTGGTGGATAAAGCATTTGACTGCTAACCAGAAGTTCGATGGTTCAAATCCATTAGCTGCTCTGTGGGAGGAAGATGGGGAAATCTGTTTCCATAAAGATTTACAGCCTCGGAAACCCAATGGGGGTTGCTATGAGTCGGAATCGACTCCACAACATTGAGTATTAGCCTTGCCTACATTTTCCCATTTAGATGGCATAATTGATGACATGAACTTGATAATGACATGTTTTTAATCAATGTCATTGAGTCGTATGGTAGAAACTGTTGAATTGGAGAATGTTTGGTTGTGTACATTTTCGCCACAATTAAAAAACAACTTTTATTTTATTTTATTTTTGGCTGAACAAACAGGAGTTTATTCTCTTACAGTTTGGAGGCTTTAAGTCTGAGTTCAAAATGTCAGGCTCTAGGGGCTGTATGAAAGCCCCTCAACCTTGGGCTTCAGCTCTGCCTCTTGCTCCCGGCC
>NW_006921784.1:4941775-4944527 GCF_000298275.1 Orycteropus afer afer
GGATATATACCTAGTAATGGAATGGCTGGGTCAAATGGTATTTCTAATTCCAACTTTTGAAGGAATCGCCATACAGCTTTCCACAGTGGTTGTACATTACAGTCCCACCAGCAGTGTATGAGAGCCCCAATCTCTCCACATCCTCGCCAGCATTTGTTATTTTCTGTCTTGTTGAACTTTGCTACTAGTGCTGGAGCTAGATGGTACCTCATTGTTGTTTTGATTTGTGTCTCTCTAATGGCTAATGATTGTAGCATTTCCTCATATGTTTGTTGGCCCCCTGAATATCCTCCTTGAAGTTTCTATTCATGTCTTCTGCCCATTTTTAGTTGGATTATTTGGTTTTTTGTTGTTGAGGTGTTGGAGTTTTCTATAAATTCTAGAGATAAGTCCCTTGTCAGATATGTCACTGCCAAATATTTTTTCCTAATCTGTAGGTTCTCTTTTGACTCTCTTGGAGAAGTCTTTGGAGGCGCATAAAAATTTCATTTTTAGAAGGTCCCATTCATTTATTTTCTCTTCTACTGTTTGTGCATTTTGGGTTATGCTTGATAGTCTATTTATGGCATATATTAGGGCCCCTAAATTTGCCCCTAGTCTTTTCTTGAGGAACTTTATAGTTTTAGGTTAAAAACAACTTTTATTTTTAATAACATAAGTGAGAGAGATCCCCAAAAGTGACAAATTAGAGACAAGAACGTGTAGACACACCCAACACTGATCCCTGGTGTCGCCCTGCAGGCGGCTCTCTGCCGGGGTTTACTTATAGTGAGTGTGGTTTTGAGAGGGCAGGCTGTCCCCGGAAGCTGCCGATAACTCTGGCCCTTGGCAGGAGGCAGCCTGTGTCTGGTTCTCTCTGATCTCCTGTGGCTATCGATAAAGGGCCATTGGTGCAGATTAGAAATAAAACCAGCTTTGACTTCAAAGGACAGACAGCTAAGAGAAAGAGAAAGGAGGAGGATTTTTGGCTGCGCCTGGGTGAGAGGAAGGCACCCAAGGGGCTGAACTTCTCTTTCTCTCGCAATTTAAAAAAAAAAGAAAGAAAAGAAAAGAAAAAGAAACTGAAAAGAAAACAGGTAAAAACCCCAAACGAAAACCTGTGGAATCAACATGTTAAGGTGGTTGGATTTTGGATTATGGGCGATTTATTTTCTTTTTAAAAAATATTTTAAATGATACATTGGTGTTATAATGTTTTACCACTAAAAAGCTTTAAAGAAACCTTTTAGGGATTACTAAAGAAGAAGAATGATTTTAGACAACTCACCATTCTTAAGAAGAGTGTGGCCAAACAGGCTTTCTCACCCCCTTTATAGTTTCTTCCAAGAACGGGCTCAGTAAGACGGTAGCCAAGAGAGCAGACAGCCCCAAACCTGAGGGAAGCTGGGATAGTCTTATTTTCAAGAATGACAGAGTTGCTTATGAGCACGTAGGATAAAACAGGTGACTGGAGACATGCAAGGTTTCTCTCTTTAAAACTGAGTCCCTGGGTGGTGCAAACCAAAAGGTTGGAGTATCCCATCTTCCTGGAGGCACCTTGGCAGAAAGGCCTGGTGATCGACATCCGGTTAACAAGCCATGAGGACCCTATGGAGCATGGTTCTGTTCTGAGACACAGGGGGTCACCGTGAGTCAGGGTCAATTCAACAGCAACTGTTTGCTTGTTTTCCACTTTAAAACTATTATGGGGGGAAAAATTGAAAATTTAAATCATCAATGATTAGTAAGAGATGTGTCAGAACATACATTATATGTCTGCTTGCTATGTAAGTACCTAAGGAGCTCTGGTGGCCTAGTGCCCAAGGCATTTGACTACTAACCAGAAGGTTGGTGGTTCAAGCCCACCAGCTATTCTGTGGAAGGAAGACTGGGCGATCTAATTCTGTAAATATTTACCACCTCAGGAAACCCAGTGGGGGTCACTATGGTTCCATGGCAGTGAGTTTGCTTGTTTGTTTGTTTTATTGGTGTAAGTACCTGTTGGCAAACTCTATTTTCTTTTTCAAGGCAAAACCCAAACCAAACCCACTGCCACTGAGTCAATTTCAACTTACAGTGATCCCATTGGGTTTCCAAGGTGGCAAATCTTTACAGAAGTAGATTGCCCGGTCTTCCTTCCGTGCAGTGGCTGGTGGGTTTGAAGCACCAACCTCCTGGTTAGCAGTCAGATGCCTTAGGCACTGCACCACCAGTAACGCTAATACTCTAATGGAGTTCCCAAGGTGGTGCAAACGGTTAACGTACTTGGCTGCTAACCGAAATGTTGGAGGTTCAAATCCACCCAGAGGCGCCTTGGAAGAACATCCTCAATCTACTTCCGGAAAAATTAGCCACTGGAAACTCTAAGGAGCACAGTTCTACTCAGACGCACAGTAGGTATCTGTGAGTTCAGAGTCGACTCAACAAGCTGGTTTTAATATTTATGCTCAAGTGTTTTTAAAAGGGTTCCATTTGTTCTAAAAAGTACAGTTAAATAGAAAAATTCGTCTACTCAGAAACAGCCTGGAAGTGGCAGAACGTTTGGCCCAGAAGCTGCCACTTTTACTCCTGCACCAGGGGCAGACATTGCTAATCAATCACTGCACTCTTTTCCTCCACTCTAGAGCTCTGGTAGCATAGTGGCTAAGGCACTTGACTGCTAACCAGAAGGCTGGCGGTTCAAACCTACCAGCCACTCCTCGGAAGGAAGGTTGGGCAATCCTACTTCCGTAGTGATACTGCCTCGGAAACCCAAGGAGGGGTCGCTATGAGT
>NW_006921784.1:4945079-4946378 GCF_000298275.1 Orycteropus afer afer
GGGCAATCTACTTCTGTAGTGATACTGCCTCGGCAACCCAAGGAGGGGTCGCTATGAGTCAGGGCCAACTCGACGGCACACAACAACAACAACAACTACCTAGTGGAGGGTTGAATTTCAACATAGATTTTCCTTCTCTTAACTCCAGATACTAGCCAATAGGAGCTTTCCGGCGGCTGTTGGTAACAAAAGGCTTTTAGGAAATTCCAGATTCCTGCTAAAATTCTCTTTGCCAAAGACTGACCTTGCTCTCTGTCCCAGGCTTTGTGTCCTCGCCAGCCCAGGTTCCTCACTCTTCCCCTGCAGACCACATGTAATATGCCCAGGATTCAATGGGTACCTCCCCTGACATCCTGTGTTGGGCACTGGACCAGGAACTTCCCATGCCTTGTTTAACTTCTCCTGATAGCAGCTCACCAGGTAAGAACACTAAGGCTCAGAAAGGGCAAGTGACTTGGCTAAGGTCACACAGTGAGGAAGGCACAGACAGACTCCAACCTCCTCCTGGCCGAGTTGGGCCTAAAGACCCAGCAATGCTAGCCCGTGCTGGGCCCCCTCCCCACAACAGCCCACCCTTCTTGCCGTAGGGGTCCTAGGCAGGTCGGCTGTGCTGTTGGACGTGTCACACCAGGGCTGGGCACAAGAAGCCCAGGTGGGCCAGCAGGCCCCGTCAGGAAGCAAATGGGCACAGCGCCAGTCTGGACCTGCGTGGTCCTTGCTGTCTGCCCTACGGTTCTGCAGACGATTAGACTCCTGCTCCACTCCTTGCTGGCGGTGTGGTTTACCTTGTCTCTGCCCTCCCTTTACTGGACCAAAATACCTCCTCTTGGGGCAGCTGTGATAAAGAAATGTAGCCACATACAAGCCTGGCTTAGGGCCACTCCCTGACCCCCTTCTGCCCGCCCCCACCTCCTCTGTCCCCGCTCCGGTCCTCTCTTTGGTTTCCCTTCTCTCTGCCTCTCCACTTGTGGGATGGGACTAACCCTCTCTCCATCTTGGCCTTGGTCTGCCTCTACGCTGATATTAAGCCTCTCTCTCTCTCTCTCTCTCATCTACCTCTGTCTCTGTATTTCTCCTCCTGTCTTCCTTTTCCTCCCTCCCTAGGATCAGAGGAGGACACAGCCAACTTCAGTTCCATGTGGCTCCAGGCTGTAGACATGGGGCGCCCTGGCTGTCCACTGACCCAGCCCTGGAACCAGGCCTTTCCCTCCAGCAGGGCCACTGTCTCCCTCCCCACCTTTCTCAAACAGCTTCCACTCCAGGTGTGTTGTGGGAAGCTGGGGATCCTGGCCCAGGCCT
>NW_006921784.1:4946898-4948226 GCF_000298275.1 Orycteropus afer afer
AACAACAACAACAACATCTCTACAAAAATAGATCGCCCGATCTTCCTTCCAAGGAGTGGCTGGTGGGTTTGAACCTCCAGACTTCTGGTTAGCAGTCAAATGGCTTAGGCACTATGCCACCAGAGCTCCTCATACGTGCATACACACATGTAATCTTTAGGACAAAAGATGACTGTGGTGTATGTATTGTTTGAGTATTAACATCTCACATGTACCTACCACACACCTCAATTGTATACATTAAAAGCTTGCACGCTTCTACATGATGTTTCAGTGCAGCTTCCAGACTAAGTGGGAATAGGAAGAAAGGCCTGGCAATCAACTTCTGAAAATCATCCCTTGAAAGCCTTGCGGATGCCGACTGTCCGAGCCACAACCAATCAGGGGGATGGTGTGGGACCAGGCAGGGTTTCCTTCTGTCGTACGTGGAGTTGCCACAAGTCAGAGCCGACTAAACAGTGACTAATCACAACAGTTATTTTCAAACGTGCTGAAGGACTCACCATGAAAACAAACACCCCCAGTTTCAGTTCACCTCCCCAAAGGCAACCAGTTACCTGCTTCTTGTGACTCCTTCTACAGAACATGTGTCCAGAAATCAAATATTTATGGGTACGTGTTCCTCCAGCTTCCCCACAAAATGGTGGCATTCTTTAAAGCCAGTTGTACTTACTTTTATCACTTGCCAATTGACCATGGAAATTGTTCCATATGAAAGCACTTAGATCTAGCTCATTCTTTCACATGACAGCTTTGTTAGACATAATCCACATACCACAAAATCCACCCTTTTAATGTATACAATTGAGTGGTGTCTAATATATCCACAGGGAGCTCTGGTGGCGTAGTGAATGGTTGGAGGTTCAAACCCACCAGCCACTCCTCAGAAGGAAGGTTGGGCAATCTACTTTGGTAGAAACCCAAGGAGGAGTCACTATGAGTCGGATCCGACTTCACAGCAGTGTGTTGCATTGTTGTTGTTAATATATTCACAATACTGTGCAACCATCACCGCCATCTAATCTTAGTGCAGTTTCACCACTCCCAAAAGAAACTGTGTATCTATTAACAGTCACTTTCCATCACCCCCTGCTCCTAACCCTTGGCAACCACTAATCTACTTTCTGTCTCTGTGGATTTTTGTCTCTATTCAGGACATTTCATATAAATGGAATCATACATTAGTGATTGGCTTCTCTCACCTACCGTAGTATTTCCAAGGTTCATCCAATTCTGGCATGTATCAGAATGTCATTCCTTTTTATGGCTGACTAATACTCCATGGAGGAGCTCTGGTAGCATAGTGCCTAAGGCACTTGACTGCTAAC
>NW_006921784.1:4948621-4949749 GCF_000298275.1 Orycteropus afer afer
ACTTTGTAGATGTGGAATTGCTTGGTCAAAAGGGTGTAGAATGTACATTTTATTATATGTTACCAACTGTGCTTCAGAGAGGACATTTGTGGAAGTGGTACTTTCCCCACACCCTTGCCAATACATTTTACATACATACACACACACACACACACACACACACATATTAATTTAAGTCCTCCTCATCAGTTAGGTAAGATGCTATGTCGTTGTAGTTTTCACTTGCATTGCTTTTCTTCTGAATAAAGTGGAATGTCTTTTCATTCTCAGCTGTCCATTTCTCTATTGGGTTACTGATCAATGTTATTGATTTGTAAGTGCTCTTTACATATGGAAGAAATTAGGCTTTTCTCTGACCTATATGTTGCAAACTTTTCCACAGTTAATCATATTAACTGTGGAAATTTTTTTTTATGTATTTGAATGTACCAAGCTTCTCTCTTATGGCTACCATTGTTATGTCTGTCCCAGATATCTTAGAAAGATTATAAAAAGTAGCCAGCATTCTCTGCCTACATATGATCCATTAGGAGAATCGGACTAATCAAGAGATGATTCTGGTGTAAGTGCTGTGAGTGGGGAACTTATTGGGCTTGTGACCCAGACTTGGCTGTGGGGTGCCTTCCTACAGAAGCAAGGAATGATATATGAGCTGAAACTGAAGAGTGAACAGGGATTGGTAGGTACAGAGGACAGGATGGAAAAACTCAGCAGTCAGAAGAGGCAACCAAGAGATAGTTGGTCCTGAATGTGGGGACCGAATGTGGACCGGCAGGCCAGGCCATATTCAGTTCGCAGCCTGAGGGCAGTGGGTACACGGAAAATTTTCTTCACAAGGTTACCTAGCTCGGTTTGTTTTGGGGAAGATTCTTCAGGACTGAAGGGTCTGAGAGGAGGTGAAAGGCCACCAAGAAAACTGATGCCACAACCCGTGAGCAGGTGGACGTTGGATGGGACAGAGGCCAAGAGTGCACAGAAGAAGAGCAAAGCGGGACTTAGGCCTGCAGGGCTGGACGGCAGGGAGGGAAGAGAGCTTGGAGTCCAGGTGCTCAAGGAGAACCCACTCCATATGGCTGTCATCCCCTTGATATTTCCCAGAATCTACTTCTCCTGGTCCAGTGGACGGGT
>NW_006921784.1:4950739-4956530 GCF_000298275.1 Orycteropus afer afer
CACATTGTTCTCCCTCTCTATCCAGGTTCTCCTACATAGATCCCCTTCCGAGTGGTTGACAGTGGTAGCCGGGCACCATCTAGTTCTTCTGGTCTCATAGTCATGCAGGTGACCGGCTCCTCTTGACTGCCCTCCCCTCTTGCCTGATTCCTCTGACCACAGGGTCTCATGGCCACAACTCCAGATGTGACCAGTAGGGGCTTCAGCTTTATCTTACCAGGGCTGGAAGGATTGGCACGTTTCCACACAGAAGGTCCTCACTCTCCACAGACCTTGTTCCTAAGCATCTGGTCATCAAGCATCCCCCTCACCAGCCTAGAATTTCTACTGCCAATGATTTAGGGCCTTAAAGGAGGAGATATTCTTGCTAACCATCCCCAGTATTAAACCTTATGAAACATATCAGTCATCCACACGCTAGTATGAACTAGCCAATGGCTTCTCCTTCCACCTCCCAGTTGGGTGGATGCTGCCTAATGAGTTGGTATCAGTCTACTTTTATAGGAGGAGAGGTGTGGAAAGAGAGGTAGAGTAAGGGACCCCAAAGAAGGCAGGTGGGATAGAGGTGGGGGGAGGATTTGAGGGGAGGCGCCAGAGGAAAGGAAGTGGTACTCTTGCTACAGAGAAGACCTCACACTGGTCCACCCCTTCACAGTCAACCAAGCACAGTCACAGAAACTCTCCGAGCCCTCACATCACCTCATTTTACAGATTGGGGAACTGAGGCCCAGAAGAAGGGGCTTCTCTAGTTCACGCTGAACAGTCAGTTCTCTTCATTCCAAATCCAGGTGCCCTGCCTTGCCACTTGCCCAGCTCTGACATTCTGTTGTCCCCGACTCCCGACCCCACGAAGGTCCGGTAAGTACCCTCCAGAGCCCAGGACCCTCCTCCTGAGGATGCCTGAGGAAGCCAGGAAGATCCTAATCATAAATTAGGGAGGAGCCCTGATTAGGGAGGAGCCCTCATTTATGATTTTCTGGCCGTTTCCTTCCTTCCTCCCATCTCTCCCTTCCAGCTCCGGTCTTAGCTTCGTGAGGAAGGAATGAGCTGGGTGACAAGGGCAGCTCCATGGACCATAAATTACTCTGCCAGGCAGCTGCAGTCTGTCCGTGTCCCCTAGAGCCTCCGCCCAGGCCCAGCAGGGTGTCCCCTGTTCTGAGTCTAAGGGGCAGTAGAGCCAGGCCCCTGGATCAAAGGCACAGAGAGTGGGCATTGTTCCCTAACCTGGAAGCGCCTGGGGAAGGCCGGCCCTCCAGCCCTGCCCTTTGTCTGGGCTGCAGCTTTGAAGGAGGCTGCTGTGTCCAGCGCCCCTTCCCTTTCATGGCATCCAGGCGCCGCTCTAGCAGCCATCACGCCCAGGCCCCTGGGGCCCCCTAGGAGTTGCTACCAAGGGCTGTGGGCCCCATCACCCCACCATGGGCTCTTCCTTACCTTTAGAATGGACATCATCTTGGCACCTATCAGATGGGAGTGCCTGAGGCTCACAGGGCTGAAAGTGTGGGCAGCCCCAAGCTGGGAGGCTGTGCTCGTGTTCAGTGTGGAGGAGAGAGCCACCGGCCATGGGAGGAAAGAGGCCCTTAGCTCCAGCCCCCGTGGAAGTTCACAGGGAAGGAGGCTGTGGCCCAGGTTTATTTGCTGTGAAGAGGAAAGCATGTCCTGTTTGGACTGGGCCAGGATGGATGTGTCCGTGACTCTGCAGCAGAAGGGGCTGTGGTTCCCGGACCTGACAGTGTGTGTGTGTGTGTGTGTGTCTGAGTTCATGACCTTGTGCAGCCCACACATGTGTGGCCCCAGTCTGTGTGTGTGTCCACACGTTCTCTCAGAAAATGGTACCAAACCAACCAAACTCACTGCCATTGAGTCGATTTCGACTCATAATGACCCTATAGGACAGAGTAGAACTGCCCCATATGGTTTCTAAGGCTGTAAATCTTTATGGAAACAGACTGCCTCATCTTTCTCCCATGGAACGGCTGATGGGTTTGAACCACCAACCTTTTGGTTAGCAGCCAAATGCTTTAACCACAGTGCCACCAGAGTTCCCTAGAAAACACTAATACCCACCTAAATCTGAGCAAAGATCTCTCTTCTCTCAAAGAAGTCCTGGCTGAGGGGCCCCGCCGGCGGGGGGCAGTGTGGCCTGCTGGGCAAGTGCACAGGGGGACATCCTCGCTCACTCACCCTGGACACTTAGGCGAGCCCTTCCTCCCCCTGAGCCCACACCTGGGGACAATAAGGACTGCCTCCTGGGTAGCAGAGAGGAGGGATGGAGACAATGCAAGCAAAGTGCTTAGCACAGCGCCTGGCACAGGGTCAGCGCTCAGGAAACGGAAGCTGCTGTCTTTATTGGCGGTCGTGGTCTGGTCTTGGCAGCAGCACAGACCAGGCCCCCAGGGAGGAGGCGCCGCCCACAGGGACAGGCTCTGAGACCTTGAGCCAGCCAGCCAGTCCCTCTCGTCCCCTTCTCTGGCAAACACTGAAACCTCAAATGACCAAAACCCAGGCCCTCAGAGCATTTCCTGCTCTCCACTCTGGGAGGGAAGAAGCTGAGGACTGGAAAGCAGACTGAATGCCACCAGGAAAGTGTACCCTTACAGGGGGCTGCAGGCTGTGCCCAGGACCACCAAGGGCCATCTGACACTTCCCCACTTTCCCACAGAAGTACAGACTCTTGCGCCAGAAGGGATCTTTTAAAGGCCCAGTGGCTCATTTTTCTCAGACAAGGAAATGAGGCTCAGAGAGGGGAAGTGAGTTGTTCTGGGCCACACAGCATCTAGGTGGTTGCTCAGATTTTGACACCCAGGCCTGTGAGGAGCTGAGTTTGTACAATAACCACCAGATAGCACTCCCACAGATCTGGCTATAATTATAAATTAACAAACACCTAGGCTGAGGCAAGAACAAGACTCTCTCTGAAGTCAAAACGTCCATAATCACATCTACTGAGAGGGTCCCTTTGCTGGAGAAATCTCACAGTGGCTGAAAGCTCCCATGAGCTTGGTGGCACTAGTGAAGGAATTTGTATGTAGGTATGAACCTCTCAGACATATTGCAAAGGGGTTCCAGAAACTCTCCGAGCGCTACCCACCCCCAGGATAGAAGCCACTGCCCAGCACTTCTACTTCCCAGAAAGTTACCTCCCTTTCAAAGTGGCCCCTTGGAGTGATGCCTTTGTCTTGTTTTGTATCCCAATAAAACTTTATTTGCAATGATAGGCTGCAGGCCAGATTTGGTCCACTGGCCACAGTTTATTGGCCCCTGATCTTGAAGAGAGTAATTTTTTTTTCATTGTGGCTTTATTGTATTACGAGTGGCTAAGTCACTTGCCTGCTAACCAGACGGCTGGCGGTTCAAACCCACCAGCCACTCCTCGGAAGGAAGGTTGGGCAATCCTACTTCCGTAGTGATACTGCCTCGAAAACCCAAGGAGGGGTCGCTATGAGTCGGGGCCGACTCAACGGCACATAACAACAACAACAACATATTGCATTAATACATATTAATACATACAACAACAACAAAAAAAACAACCTCACTGTCATTGAGTCGATTCCAACTCCTAGTGACCCCTTCTGGGTTTCCAAGGTGGTAAATCTTTACAGAAGTAGATTGCCCATTCTTCCTTCTGAGGAATGGCTGGTGGGTTTGAACCGCCAACCTTCTGGTTAGCAGTCAAATGCCTTAGGCACTACGCCACCAGAGCTCCTTACATCCAACAAAAGGCTTGCCATTTTAACCATTTAAGTGTGCGATTCAGCGGCACTAGTTACATTCACCATGTTGTGCTTCTGGGGTGATGGTTTTTGATGCCAGCACCTCCACTCAGTCCTCAGACAGGCCCCACCATGCTCCTGGGAATGGCCCTTCACTAGACAACCAGAGAGGCATGAAGGGGCATTTCTTGGGGGTCAGAAGATGGCACATAGTAGGTGTCAAACATTGAGCAAGGAATGGAAGGGGACAGCTCCCCAAGACGGTAAAGTTAGCACTGGGCCGATGTCATGGAGGAGGTGGGGAGCTCTTGGGGGTCATGTACACAGGGACACGGTGTGTTGGGGGATCATTTGATATCTCATTCCTGGCCACACCCTCGTAAGGAGGATGCAACTGTCCTCCTCCCAGAATAGAACCTGAGGCTTGGAGAGGGGCAGGACTTGCCCAGGGGGCTAAGAAAGCAGAGACAGGGGTTGAATCCAGCTCCTACCACCTGGCCCCTTGGACAGCCACTGCAGGAGCCTACACATCCAGGCACTCAGGATGGCCCACTGCGTGTCAATCTCCACAGAAAGGAGGTTGGAGACCATCCTTTCCTTTTGGGGATTCTGGGTCATCTCTAAAGGGCTCTGGTGGCACTGTGGTTAAGGGATTGGGCTGCTAACCAAAAGATCAGTGGTTGAACCCACCAGCCGCTCCGGGGAGGGAGGATGGGGCAGTCTGCTTCTGTAACGATTTACAGCTTTGGAAACCTAACAGGGTTGCTGTGAGTCAGAATCGTCTCAATGGCAGCGGGTTTGTTTATTTTCGTTTGGGTCCCCTCTCTTGAGAGCTGTGGACCCTCCACACAAGCTGTCACTCCTATCACAGATGTACACATGACACACATGCACACAGGTAGTACACATGCATCACACACATCACACTCATCATGCACACATAACACGTGTACACAGGAGTCACACACATCACACACTTCTCACCCACATCACACACATGCATACAGGCATCACACACACTCACTCATCATGCACATATCACATGTATTCATCACACATATGATGCACACACGTCACGCATACAATGCACATACATCACACATGCAACACATATCATATATCACATTCCTTCACATACACATAAAACATGCATCACTGACATCAAACACGTGTATACATGTGTATACACTTGTGTGCGAGCCCATCCCTGTATCTCACATGAAGAACCTCTAAGACAACTCTTACCATATTAAGATGGCAAAACTGAGGCTCAGATATATATACACGTTGTCAGCCACCTTTCCTAATTGCCGTTAAGGATTATGGAGTCAGAAGATCTGGGTTCAAATCCTGGCTCTCCTAGCCACTGGAGGGTGATTTTAGGCAGATGACATCTCTCTATACCTCATTTTCTCCATCTGTAAAATGGTCCATATGCACTTACAGGGTCTGTCCAGGGCCAGGCATCTGGGTTGGTCGGGGGCGGGGGGAGTTGTGCATGGCTGGGCCCCCGTTTTTTCTCTGTAAAACGGAAATAATTGCACCTATCAAGCCCCAAATAAAAGACCCCTGGTAGGGCAGCGGTTACGTGCTTGGCTGCTGGCAGAAAAGTCAAACGCTCTGCGTGAGAGCGAGGTGGCAGATTTCCGGCCTTGGAAACCCTATGGGGCAATTCTGCTCTGTCCCACAGGCTCGCTGTGAGCCGGAATCAACTCCCCAGCAGTGGGCTTGGTTTGGGCTTGGCCCAGAGTAGTCTGAGGTTTCAACTGAGACGTGACGCAAGGGAGGTGAGGCGCCGGCACACAGCGGCACCCACTTTTCATGAAGCTTTGGTTGCATGGATTGGCAGGTCCCGGTGAACCTCCAGAACCGGATCCCGCAAAGATGTAGAGAGGGGATGAGGCCCCCCACATCATTCCTGCAGGGGTGGCGGGGTCGGTCCCGGTTCAGTTTCCCAGACTCTAACACGTGGGCGGGTACCTCGGAGCTGGCACCGCGCCCCCAAAGGGCCAAGTGGCGCAGGGCGTCGGGCTCAGGTGGGCACCTGGCGGCCTCCTGGTGGGGGCGCCCGGCCCCCC
>NW_006921784.1:4956771-4963069 GCF_000298275.1 Orycteropus afer afer
GGCCTGGGCGCTGCTGTGCCTCGGGCTCCTGCTCCCGGGGGGCAGCGCCGCGTGGAGCGTCGGGGGAGCCCCGTTCTCCGGACGCAGGTAAAGGCTGGGACCCCTCCACCGCGGTGCCTTTGCGCAGCCGGGACTCCGCGCACCCCCCAGCCTCGGGGTGAGCTCAGCTTTGGGGCCACCCAGGGGTGGGGGCAAGGACGACGGGCCGGCCCGCTGTCTGGCTCCGGCTCCGGGAGTGCGGGGGTTCGCCACCTCCTGTATCCTGAGCCGCGTGACCCTCCCTCACCCCTTCTCTGCCGCTTCACCCCTCAGAGCCAGAGAGGAGGCGCAAGGGGCAAGCCCCCCAAGACTTCCTCGTCCTGGCCTGAGGGCTCCTCCCCTTGCACATGGGAAAGGCCCAGGGCACCCCCTCGAAGTCCCCCTCCCCTTCTCCCCTTCGGCTGGGCTTTTTTTAGTCCCGGGCTTTTTAGTTCCCTTTGAGGAAAGGGCTGGGGTGGAGCCTCAGAACCCGCGGGTCACTGTGGGTCCCCTGGGACCTAGCATTTTGGACAGAGACAGAACCTTCCTGCGCTCTCCTGGAAGCTGGGAACATGCCGTCTGGCCTGTGGGCAGCGTCCCCCAGTACCGGCTCTGTGCTGGCCCCTTAGAGGCAGGATCTTGGATTAATCCTGCAAGGACTGAATGGGGTAGGACACGTGGTCCCCATTTAACAGATGTGCGAGCTGAGGCCAGAGAGAATAAACGACTTCTAGGCTGACTGGCAATTTGATGGAAGACCTGGGATTCTAAGAAGAGTCTTTCAGACCTTAATGACTGCTCAGAATGGGCCCTGCCCCAGTCCTGGCTGCAGCCCCCCGCCCCTGCCGCGCTCCGCTCTCTAGGGCTGCGGTTGTCCGGAGCGGACAATGCTACCGGCCAGGCCTCTCCAAGCTTTTTCATCCTATTCAAAGGCTTGCCCAGCCTCCACCCCTCACGGCCTCAATTCTTCAATGCTTTTCAGAAATTCCCTTTTCCCAGTGATCAGGGGCCAGCATCCGCCCTCCCCCCACCTCCCTGCCAGCCTAGCAGGAGCAGGTGACAAGGGCGGAGGTGGCCTAGGCATCAGAGGCCAGAAGAGCAGTTGGCCAAGGCAGGGATGGACAAGTGGCAGATGTCACAGTTGTCCCCTACTGTGTGCTGACCATGGCTGACCTGGACTGGACTCTTACCTATAGGCATCCCCTCCACAATCTTCCTAACTGCCATACCAAAAACCAAACTCACTGCGGTGGAGTCAGTTACGACTCATGGTGACCCCTCCTTGGGTTTCCGAGGCAGTATGTCTACGGAGGTAGATTGCCCAGTCTTCCTTCCGAGGAGTGGCTGGTGGGTTTAAACCACCAGCCTTCTGGTTAGCAGTCAAATGCCTGTCATATGGGCATGTATTTTTAGAAAGGAGCTCTGCTGGTGTAGTGGATAAGGCTGCTAATCCAAAGGTTGGAGGTTCAAACCCACCAGCTACTCCATGGGAGGAAGATGAGGCAATCTACTTCCGTAAAGATTTACAGCCTTGGAAACCCAATAGGAGCTGTTATGAGTCGAAATTGACAAAATGCCAGTGGATGGGTTTGTCACAGAGGAGGAGGTTGATGCTCAGAGAGGGGATATGACATGCCCAAGGCATGGGGGTGAGCCCTGGATCCCAGATGCTAAGACAACAGAGTTCTAATTCAAACTTGGAATTCCCAGCATCTGGCTCGGATGCTGGGCAAGAGGGCTTAAGGCCTGACTCCCCTCCACTCAGTGCAGGGCAGGGCATCCCCGCCTGGCCTCCTTGCCCCCCAGTATTTCCTGGGTGGGAGGGGGTAGCCGGACGTGGGGCCTGGTGATCACTGGAGACCATCACCCTTCTGCTGTCAGGAGGCTGTCGCAGTGAGCTGAGCATCATAGGAGCCCTGTGTACAATGGTGTTGTCCCCACTTACAGATAAGGAAACTGAGGCCTAGAGAGACAAAACCGTTTCCAAATCCATATCTAGTGTCCTTTTCACCCGAGTAGCCCTCTTGGAGGAGGAAGAGGGGCCAGGCAAGGTTCAGAGAAAGGTTTGCAGGCTGTGGTTAGGAGTTAGGGGGTCTGGTCTAGACACCAAAAAAACGAAAAAAGAAAAAATTCAATACCATTAATTTTGACTCATATTGACCCCCATTGAAGTAGGTTACCCTGTTTTTCTTCCACGGAGCAGCTGGTGGTTTGAACTGCTGGCCTTCTGGTTAGCAGCCAAATGCCTTATCCACTATACCACCAGAGCTCCTTGGCCTCAGACACAACAGGGTTTTATTCCTGGCACTGTTGCCCCCTCAGTGTGTGACTTCAGGCGGGTCATGTCATAGCCCTAGGCCTGAGTTTTCCTCTCTGTAAAATGGGAACGCTGATCGCACTCCCCAAGCCTGTTCTGAGCACCAAGCCTGCCTCCCAGGAACCCTCATGAGGTTCCTCTACTGGCAACATTAAGTGGGGGAAGGGACCTCGACCTGGGTCCTCTGTGAGCCTCCACCACCAGTACCTCCCTCATGGCCCCCGTCCCAGGTTGTTGGAGACAGCATGGGGATGTCGCACCCCATCAGCCCTCCCTCCACCTCCAGCCCAGAGCCCCAGGCGCCCCTTGGCAGCCAAGGGACCAGAGACAGAAAGGAGGCTTTGTGCCTGGGGAGGGGGAGGCCTGGGAAGGCATCCAAGGGGCCGCCCTCAGCCCCAGGAATGTGGCGAGACTTGGAGACCCCCGGAACCAGGGCTCCCACCTTGGCTCACTCCTGCCCTGCAGCTCCTGCAGTCCCAGCGGGGCTGCTTCCTACTCCTCCGAGGTCTGTCCCAGCCTGAACTGGTTTCCTCTAACTGGCAGTCTTAGTGCTGTGGCTCTAGGGTTCAAGCCATCATCAGCATCCTGGCCGAGGCCTCTTCCCAGTCCAGCGCCAGCTTCCTTTGGACAATCCTAGGACCAGGAGAGCGGCTATGGATAAGGTGGATGGGGTCTTCCCCACCACCCCCCTGCAGGGCTCCAATCCCAGCTCTGTGCTCATTGAGTAACCTGGGCCGGTGACTCCTCATAGCCTCAGTTTCCCTCTCTGTAAAATGTACCCACACCCTCACCACCCATTCCTGTTGATTTGATGACTCCAACTCCTGGTGACCCCATGCTGTTGTTAGGTCCGTTGAGTTGGCTCTGACACATAGCGACCCCGTGTGCAACAGAACGACACTCTGCCCAGTCCTGTGCCAGCCTCACAATCCTTGCTACACCTGAGCCCATTGTTACAGCCACTGTGTCAATACATCTCATTGAAGGTCTTCCCTTTTTGTCGACCCTCCACTTTACCAAGCATGACATCCTTCTCCAGGGAATGGTCCCTTCTGAGGACATGACCAACACAGGTGAAACCAAGTCCAGCCATTCTTGCTTCCAAGGAGCATTCCGGCTGCACTTCTTCTTCCAGGACAGATCTGTTACTTCTTTTAGCAGTCCGTGGTACTTTCAGCATTCTTCACCAGCACTACAACTCAAAAGCAACTCTTCTCTGGTCTTCCTTACTTATTGTCCAGCTCTCACATTCATATGAGGCGATTGAAAACACCTTGGCTTGGGTTAGGGGTACCTTAGTCTTCAAAAAGACGTCTTTGCTCTTCAGCACTTTAAAGACGTCTTTTGTAGAAGATTTGCCCAGTGCAATACATCATCTTATTTCTTGATTGCTGCTTCTATTGGTGTTGATTGTAGAGCCAAATAATATGAAAACTGACTCCATGTGTGTAGAGTAAAACAGTACTCCATTGGTTTTGTTTTCTTTTTTTTTAGTTTTTATTGTGATTTGGGTGAAAGTTTACAGAGCAAATTCTTTTCTCATACAGCAGTTTCCATTTTTTTTTTTATTTTTTATTTATTTATTTTTTTAATTATGATTTGGGTGAAAGTTTACAGAGCAAATTCACTTTCCATACAGCAGCTCACATACACTTTGTCTCATGACATTGAGCACAATACACCACAATGCAACAGCTCCCCTCTCACTTCCTCCCCATAGTTACCTCTTCCCTGTGTCCATCCCTCCATGCACTCCTGCCCCCTGAGCTGTCTCCCTGCGCATAAGCAGCCCTTCTTTCTCCCATGATTGTTCTCTCCAAGGAGTGTATTTTCCTCAGGTACACGTTCAGCTTATATGCCTATCTTTTGTTTGGCTGGAAGCCACAGGTGTGGGTTCATCCATTGGGTTTTAATGGGTGATTTTTTGGGGAGCAGATCATTAGGCCTTTCTTGCAAGGTGCCTCTGGATGGATTCGAACCTCCAACCTTTTGATTACCAGCCAAGAATGTTAACTGTTTATGCCACTCAGGGACCCCTCTGCCTAATACTCTCTGTCCCACAGCTGAGGAGAGGACTTGGGAGGAAGGTAGCTTGCAGGTGTCCCTAAGCCCCAGGGAACCAGGCCTTTGTCTTGGCTGTGGCTCTGCAGACCAGGAACCAGAATGAACAATAGCTGCTAGCATTACGCCAAGCGCTTTCCAGTAAACCACCCTGGTGGGAGATAGTTCTGCTGTTCCTGTTCGCAGATGGACTCAGTACGGCCCAGAGAGGGTCAGGGCCTTGTCCAAGGTCGCCGAGTTAGGAAACATCCCAGCCAGGACTAGAATGTCAACTCCAGTGTAGGGCTCTGGTTCTCACCTCCCCACCCCCACTCACACACCTCCTTTCTTTTCTCTCCTTTTCATAACGGCCCTTGGCCTCTGGCCCGCTTGGTTGCCTCCTGCAATTAGCCCCTATCACTGTTCCGGATCGCAGCCCTGGGCCCCGAAGAGACAAAGTCCCCTGGGCCCCTCGTGGCAGGGGGTGAAGGTGGGTGGGGGAGCCCAGCAGGGGTAGCCAGTGCCATGCTGAGCTCATCTGGCCTGTTTTCCCATCTCCCTGAGGGCTTGGGGACCCCAGGGGGCAGAGCGAGCGACAGTGGCCACCCAGAGGAGCACCCTGCGTCCTCCAGCCCTGGCCCTTGCCCATCCCACCAGAAGTGGCCTGCCTCAAGGGGCTTCTAAGCAGCTCACCGCTGATCACACCCCAGAAAAGGAAGCCCCCAGGGGCACTAGCAATAGAGGCCGGGATTCCAGGGGCTGCCCCACCCCTGGAAACCCCCGGCTGGCTCCTTTCTGTTCTCCCTCAACCATCTCCTGAGGGCTGAGCCCCAGACAGGCCCGGTCCCCGCCACACCCTCCCACCAATGCCATGGGCTGAGGAAGACACTCGGGGTATCTGTGGGGCACATGGAGCACCTGGGCCTTACAGAGAACTGAGACCCAAAGGATGGATAGGAATTTGGTGGATCAGGGGAAGGGGCTTTCCAGGTAGAGGGAACCTTGTGTGCAAAAGTCCTGAGGTTCAGGAGGAGGGCAGGAAGGTGGAAGAGGGGAGAACAGGCAGGACTGGGCTGGCAGGGAGAGCGGTGGGGTGTGGGCTCCATGCCGGGTGGTGGCAATGTTAGGTCTGGGCTGTAGAAAGAGCCTCTGGGTGGACAGAGGACTGACTGTGATTGTGTGTCTCTTTGGGCCTGCTTTGGCCTGTTTGTGCCATGAGACAGGGCCTGTCTGAGTGTATGTATGTGTTGGTGTATGCATGTGTGTGAAGGCACACAGCCCTATGTCTGAGGTATGAACCCATGTGCAAGGACAGACATTTCTGTGGCCATGTATCCTGCTGGATTTGCCTTTGTGCACACATGTCTGTGTGTTCGTATGGACCTAGGTGTACATGTGCACGTGCACGTGGATATGAGTGCATACTTATGTGTGCATTTGCCCAGTGTGATATGCGTGTGCTGTGTGTATGTGCGCACGTGCCTGTGTATGTGCTGTGTGGGCATGCATTTACATGTGTGTACACGTGTGCATGTTTGTGCACATCCGTACATTCGCTGCATGCAGTAGACATTCTGTGCCCATGGACTCCCCCTTCTTCTCCAGAGCTCTCCTCTGCTCAGGCCGCTCCTTCCCTTGCTCAGGGACCCCCCAGGCCAATCCACGGATCCTGATACAGGCTGTAGGAGCTCACGAGCCCCTTGAACTTGGCCACCAGGTTGTATACATTTTTCTGGGGAGGAGGCACAACTCACCTCAGTTTCCCAGAGGGACTTCTGTTGTTGTTATGTGCCGTCAAGTCAACTTATGCTCCCCCAGACAAAACCCCAACTGGTTCAGAACCACAGCTCTAGAGACCCTGAGGGCTTAGGGAATGGGTGCCTTTTTTTTTTTTTTTTCATATATATATATAACCATTTTTTA
>NW_006921784.1:4963462-4971249 GCF_000298275.1 Orycteropus afer afer
TTTTTTTTTTTTAATGATTTTGAGTTTTGTTCCACATTGTTCCCCCACTTTATCCAGGATCTCTTGCACCGATCTGGAATGGGCCCTTTTTTTGAAATGCATCTGTTTTAACTTACAAAATCCCCACCTATTCCTTATGAGAAAAATCGCCAGCCTGGGGTTAAGGGCACAGGTTCAGGAGCCAGACAGACCTGAACTCCAGCTGTAAGTGTGACACTCATCATGGCCGCCCTGGGTACATCACCAGACTCTACAGCCTCCTTTTCCCATCTGTAAAGTGGCTGTTATAATACGGTGTGAGAACTCCAATGCAATAATGTGTGGAAGGCCCTGGGCCTGGTGCCTGGCATGCAGCAAGCGTGATAAACAGTAATGAGGTAGTGCTCCACGGTAAGACTAGGAAAAAGGTTCTGGTGCTCTGTTTCTGAACAATAGCCCGTGACAGCCCCATGGATTGCAGCAGGACATTGTCTGATACAGTGCCGGAAGATGAGTGCCTGGGTCGGAAGGCACCAGAAATATGGCTGGGGAAGAGCTGCCTCCTCAAAGTAGAGTTGACCTTGATGACGCGGATGGAGTAGAGCTTTCAGGACCTTCGTTTGCTGAGTGGCACGACTCAGAAGTAACGGCAGCCAACATCCACTAGTCATTGGACATGGAATGTATGTACATTGGTGGCACAGGCCCAGGAAGCATTTCGTTCGGTTACACATAAGGTCAGCGTGAGTGGAGGCCAGCTCAGTGGTAACTAACAAGAACAGCAGCTGTTAGCATAAGTTGGAGAGGGGACGGAACACTCTCCCCACCCCACACATGGCAATTTGGTGTGCGTGCATGACTTTTCCTAACTTTATGGGCATGTCACTCTATGTGCATGCATGTATAAATCGCCTTTGGCTCGCTCGCTCTCCTTTTTTGAACAGCAGTGCTGTCGGTCTGGGCTTACTTTTTCCCCCTTAACCAAGTATGGTGGATGGTTCGAGAGCCCACACACAGAGACCTGGGGCTGTGGAAAGTGTCTGGTTTGCCATGTCTGGCTGCCCCAGAGCCGTTGGGCTGTTCTTGGTTCTGTGTGGGCACCGACAGTGCAGCAGCAACACCTGTCACCTCTGCTGTGGGGACAGCCACTTCCTTGGGCCAAATGGAACCAGTGTGTCTCCCAGTTTTCCCACCACCATGCCTCTGTCCAGGCAGTTTCCCTTCCCTGAGCTGATTCCATTGTGACACACGAAAGGTGCAGGAACTTCCCCAGGGTCCCAGCCAAGGATGTTTGGACAAGGTGGGGGCAGGGCAGCAGTGGGAGGGATGGCAGTGGGGGTGGGCACCTTCAAGGTAGCCGGGACATTCCAGGTGCTCAGCGGCCCTCAGCCCGACACAGGGTCACAGGCTCTGTGCTGTTTGTCAGGGCTGGGGAAGGAGGGCAGATTTCAGGTGACCCTCCTCAGCCTGAGCCCCCCACCTGGCCAGATTTTCTTTTGTGGCCTCAGCCCCGGGTCAGCTGGTTCCCAGGCTGGGGCCTTCACAGAGCCATGGACCGTGGCCCTAGGAGATGGGGAGGAGATGTGCACCCTTGCGGGTGGGCCCAGAAGCCAAGCTAGGCCATCCACATTCCCTGGTTCAAATCTTGGCTCCGCCATGCACCAGCTCTGTGACTTAAACAGTTGTCTTCACTTCCCTGAGCCTCAGTTTCCCCACTGTGAAATGGGGCAGGGGTGTCTTCCTTCCTCACTGTGGAAAGATGATGTAAATATCTATAGCATATAGTAAGTGATCTGTAAGCATACAGTAAGGAGCTCTGGTAGCATAGTGCTTAAGGTACTTGACTGCTAACCAGAAGGCTGGCGGTTCAAACCCACCAGCCACTCCTTGGAAGGAAGGTTGGGCAATCTACTCCATAGTGATACTGCCTCGGAACCCCAGGGAGGGGTCGCTATGAGTCGGTGCTGACTCGACAGCACATAACAACAACACAAGTGCTCAGTGTGTGCAGCTATGATTATGACTTGGCCGTTGGAGAAGGCAGTCCTCCATGCTTGGGGACACTGATTATGCATTCCAGCTGTCACACTAGGGGAACATGGAGATGGGTGAGATGGGGGGCCAGACACAAGCCCTCAGTTTAATTCAGCCCAGTGGGTATACAGGTGACTGCTCAGAGCACTCGGGACTGAGGGCAGGGAGCCATGGGCTCTGCTTGAGTGGGGATGCAGGTCAGAGAGGGCTCCAGGGAATTCAGGGGCCTCTCCCTGCAGACCTAGGACCCCTTTCCCATCCCCTTGGGATCCTGGGCAGGGGCTGGGTGCTGGGCCTGACTTCCGCTTCGGGTCTGTTTCAGGAACTGGTGTTCGTACGTGGTGACCCGCACCGTCTCATGCCACGTGCAGAATGGCACCTACCTTCAGCGAGTGCTGCAGAATTGCCCCTGGCCCATGAGCTGCCCAGGGAACAGGTAAGTGAGAAAGTGGTAGGGAAGCCACAGCACGGGCAAAGGCTGGGTGGTGGGGTTGCGTAGATGCAGAGCGAGGCTGGGACAGTGGGGGCAAGCGGAGGAGGGGGCAGCGTCCCTCTGTTTGTGCTCTGCCTCTCCCGTGTGCCCTTGAAGCACCCCTGGGGGAAGCATTCCGCCACTCACCTGCATTCCTGGGTGTTCACTGTGGTGCCAGGCCAGCTCAGCTTATAGGGGCTTCTTGTTCAGTAGGTACCCAAACCCTCCCACCTAGGGAGAGTGGGAAGGAGCTCTGGTGGTGTGATACCTAAGGCATTTAACTGCTAACCAGAAGGTTGACAGTTCAAACCACCAGTCGCTCTACCGAAGGAAGATGGGGCAATCTACTTCCGTAAAGATTTACCACTGCAGAAACCCAATGGGGGTCACTGAGTCAGAATCAACTCGATGGCCGTGAGTTTGTTTTCTTTTGGGGGAGTGGGAGGGCTGAACCCCAGATGCAGAAGAGGAGAGGCTTCCAGAAGGGCCTGGAGGAGATGGAGATGGTGCCATGGGAGAGGGGCGGAAGGCTCTGTCTGAACCAGGCCACCTGGGCTCTCTTTCAGCTACAGAACTGTGGTGAAACCCACGTACAAGGTGATGTACAAGACGGTGACCACCCGCGAGTGGAGGTGCTGCCCCGGGCACTCGGGGCCGAGCTGTGAGGAAGGTAGGAGTACCTGCTGGCTCTGGAGCCCCAGTGGCAACCAGGTGCCCCCCATGGGTGCACAGGAGCTGCTGCGGGGTGAGGCACAGCTAAACATCAGTCGAAACCTACTGCTTCCGGGCAGCGGCCACATGCCTCTTGGGACTTGCGGGACCCCCTGGAGGAAATTTTATATGTAACGTGTATCTTACATTTGAAGTCACACAGTCCTCCTGACCCTTTCTTCCAAACTTGCTAATGTTTCCATGGGATGTGGTGACAGACACCACATGGAAAAGCCATTTCATACAGATTAGTGGCTCAGCAAGGTGGGATGGTTATAAGGTGATGGACACCCAGCTTCTAAGTGGCAGAGTCAGGATTCAAACCCTGGCCTGCCTGGCTTCACACCCCTGCCCCTTCCTCCATCCTCAGGGCCTCAGGAACGGAAGGACTTGGCCAGGCACCCAGTGTACGGAGTATGTCCCAGGCAGAGGGGCTGGCATGCTGCCTCCCTGTTGCCCCACCTGCTTTCTCTATGGTTTAGGGGGCCTCTGGCCAAGCTTCCAGCAGGGACACCAGGAAGGCAGCCCTGCCTCACCAGGCCCAGCCCCACAGCTACCTGGAGAATCCTCACCTCTCTGCTGGGTGTCCCAACCGTACCCACTCCTACAGCCTAACTCAACCCATTGAGCAACACATTTTTAGGTGGGGACCATTCCCTGGAGAGGACTATCATGTTTGGTAAAGTGGAGGGTCAACAAAAAAGGGGAAGACCCTCAACAAGGTGGATTAACACAGTGGCTGCGATGATGGGCTCAGGTATAGCAGGGATTGTGAGGCTGGCACAGGACCGGGCAGTGTTTTCCTTCTGTTGTACACAGGGTCGCTATGAATCAGAGACAACTCGATGGCATCTAACACCAACAACAACAAGGGGTGCATTCCCAAGAGTGGCCCTAAAGAGGATAGACTGGCCTCAAACCAGCCAAGAACCAAGCCCATTGCCTGCACAAGGCACCTCAATGCAGACAGGCATTCAGGACCCCAAAGGCAGCACACTACATAAAAGCCTGTTGCAGGAGACATCCTGGTTCTAGAAACATGGGCATGGGGCCAGGCACTAACAGAAGCCACCATCCATTGATACTTCTTGAGAGATTTTCATGCTTTAACATCCCACAGGAGCACAAGTTCATACAACTGAGGCCCAGAGAGGTGGCGTCACCTGCCCAGAGTCCCACAGCTGGGAGGGCAGAACTCGCCATGCAGTGGGGAAGAGCAGGGCCATGGCAGGTTCCAGATACAGGGAACAGGAGCCAGCCTGAGCCCCTGAGCCTCTGAGCTGAGCAAGGTCCCCTGGGAGAGGCAGCAGGAAAGCCCGGAATAGGCGGAAGTCTGAGGGGAGCTGGAACCAGTATCCTCTCCTCCCGACTGGGGGTGGGAAGCGGCGAGAAGCCAGAGAAGAAGGGACGATGGTCGGGGCAGGGGGTGCCTGAGGGTCAGGAAAAGAGCCAGCCAGCAAGGGCCTGTGCCAGTGAGGCCACCGAAGAGCTGGTGGTGGGGAGAGGACATGTCCTCAGGGTGTGGGGGCTGCCTGGCCCAGAGATGTGAGCAGGCAGGGCCTGCTGAGACAAAGGCTACTGTGTCCTTGGCTCCCCTCCCAAGGGCAGTCCTTCTTGGGTCTGTGAGGCCTTCATGGAGTGGGTGAGGGCAGAGGACAGGTGGGGGCAGCAGCCACGCTCACCTTGAGTCAGGCTGCTAGAGGCTGCTAATGGTCAACAGGGAAACAAGACGGGCTGGGCCCAGGCCCATCCTGACATCTGCCCTCTCCCTCTGTAGAGCTTTCAGGTCCCCGCCCCAGGTCAGAGGTGTCCAGGGCTGCACGGGCCAGACACACACCAGCTGTGTGGCCTTGGGCCAGGGACTCCCCAGTGCATTGTGCGAGCCACCATGCAAAGGGGCCCAGCTGGGGAAGCAGGTAGGGCTGGAAACTGGCCCACACGCTTCTTGTGCCTGCTCAGAAAGAGGGGGGCCAAGCTGTCAGCACACTTGTAGCAGCCTGGACTTCCCCTCACTGAGGCCCGTGTCTCACCTAAGGGAGGGGCAGGATAGAGAATCTCCCTCCCTGGGGTGATGAGGCAGCAAGGTGCTGGCACAGAGCATGACAGCCCATGGAAGGTGCTACGTGGTAACTGACGGGGCAGGAAGGACCTCTCCCCACCCAGAGGGTCGGACTGAGCAAAGGGAGGTGGGAGGGGGGATACCCAGGCCTGAATATTCTGGAAAATTGCACCACTGGAGCCCAGTGATGGGGAGCAGGGAGCCATAGGGACATTACTGTTCCATCCTGGGCCCGGCCCTTCCTTTTGACAGGCGAGTTCAGGCTGGACTCCCACCAGCTGTTTCCCCTGCTGGTGAGTGCCCTCATGGCCTGCCCAGTGCTGTGAACCGACCCTAGGGCTCCAGAACGGTGTCACCAGGGGCAACCGGGCCTGGGAGCAGCCTGAGGTGAGCCACAGAAAAGAGAGAGAAAACCTGTCCTTCCAGAATCCAGCACTGGATGTTGAGCTCTGCTGTGTGGTCTAGGGCAAGCCACTTTACCTCTCTGAGCCTCTGCTTTATCTGGAAACCACTCAGGATTGAGAAGTGGAGACTCACATCTGATACATAGTAAATACTCAATAGGTGTCTCCCACCCCTTTCTGCCTCCTGGGCTGGGGATGTCATGGTGACTCCAGGGAGGCCCCTGCCTTCTGCTGCCCCCTCTCCGTTTCTCAGTCAGAGGCTCGACAGACACACAGGTGTTCACCTGTCCGAGCTCTGGTTTTCTCATCTGCAGAACAGGGATACAAGGATGAATGAGCATGGTCTTGTTTGATGTTCACAACAACCTCATGAAGAAGTGGCAAAAATGGGCTCCGTTGTACATAAAGAGGGAAACTGACGCTCAGAGAAGTTAAAGAGCTGGCCCAAGGTCACTCAGCACCTGAGGAGCAGGACTGGAACCTGCCAGGCCAAATGTCCATGCACCCAGGCCTTGGGAGGTGGGCTGGATGGCATGGAGGGGGCCACTTGACCCTCATACCTGGCCACCCACTCCCGCTAGAAACAGTGGGCAAAGAAGAGCCAAGGCCAAGAATGCATCATGTGGGCAGCCTGCCTGGCAGACAGCTGGGTGCAATTGCCAGGCCCTGTTAGGAGGGTGGGTGGAGCCCAGCAGTCACCCTCTCTGGGCCTGCACCTGACCCCCTGAGTGCCCCAGGCTGGTGGACTCTGCCGAGTGAGAATGAGGGGGCTTCTGTGTCACCCTTGTCCCTGGAGCTCCCTGCAGACAGATCTCTCCCCCAGCAGCCCATTGTTCAGACAATGAAAGTAGACTCAGAGAGGGTGTGGGTCTCACACAGGATCACACAGCAAGTAACGGTCAAGGCTAGGGTTCTCGCCAGGGCCTCTCTGAGCTGCTCAAAACCCTCCCAAAGTCATAATATGAGGAGGAGGTGAAAGCTAACGCCCTCCTCCATGCAGCCCCTGTGGTGTGTGCACTCCTTTATCCCATCATCCTGCCAGTCACAGAAGGTCCAAACGTGGGAACTGGGGGTCAGAGAAGGGAATGCCTTGGTTGCACCTGTGAACACTGGAGCCAGACTTAAAGTCGGTCAGTCTGAGTCCAGAGCCAGGGCTCTTTCTCTGCAGCACCACTGGCTGAGGTCTTGAAGGAGCAGCAAGGGGGCAACCTTGTCTGTGTTCAGACAGCGGGGATGCTGGGAGGCTGGGGGAAGCCAACCTCAGCCCCGCCCTTCCCAGAGAGAAAGACACAGAGACCAGCGGCTCCTTCTCCCCTCTCCAGATGGGCCTCAGAACCAGGCTGCCTCCTCTTCCCTCTCAATGACCCTCTGTCCTCAGAGCACCTGTCCCTTCCTATCTTAGGCTGAGTTCTCTAGAGAAGCAACACCAGTGAGGGGTATAGAAAGAGAGAGAAAGAAAGATTTACCTCAAAGAAATGGCTCACATAGTTGTGGAGGCTAGGAACTCCCAGGGCATGCAGGGAAGGTAAATCTGTATCCAGAATAAGTATCTGTCCCAGTAAGAACAAAATGCTGCCCTTTCCATAGTGGTCCAATGTAATCAGCCTGCCACCAGGTTGCTGCTGATCACCCTGCGGAATGGTACCTACAGGGGATTCAGTATTGGTCTCTGCTGCGGGCAGATTGGGCACTCAGCAGTAGCTGCAGCCAAGTCGACCTTGCTGAGTGGAAGTCCATGTTGTTGAATTCATGCATAACTTCTATCCATGCCACCACAGCCACTTTGTTCATGACCCGTTGGGCAATAACAGGGGTGGCTGAGGAAAGAGGATGACTGGTTTCCACAGAACATGTCCTCCTATCCACCTGATTGTTAAAATCCTCCTCTGCTGAGGTCACCCTTTGGTCAGCATTCACATTAGCCACAAATATCTTCACTGCTTTGGCCCATTCAGAGATGTCTATCCACTTACCTCTTCCCCATTGTTTTGGTTACCTAGTGCCACTCTGACAAGGATACACCACCAATGGGATGGCCTTAACAACAGGAGTTTATTCTCTTATAGTTCGGGAGGCTAGAAGTCCAAGTTCCAAGTGCCAGGCTCTAGGGGCTGTGTGAAAGCCCCTC
>NW_006921784.1:4972744-4977289 GCF_000298275.1 Orycteropus afer afer
TGAGGCTAACAAGCCCAAGGTCGACAAGTAAAATGGCACAGTCCCAATGTTATCAAACCACATGGCAGGCCATTAATTCAAGTCCATTGAATGTCCCGAGGTCGACAGAGTGTGGCAGGCTGCTGAACAACAACATGGTTACATGCAGGGTCCAAGCGTGCCATAAGCTAGAGACTGTTCCCCAAGGCTTCTCCTTATATACAGAAAGCAGACCACATTCCTAAGGTACCTACTTAGCTGCTCACAGTAGATTCCACCATGGAGTTGATTTCCAGTCTCATCATGGGGAATACTACATCCAGCTGCCCAGCCACTCAACCAGGCCCAGCCAAGTTGATGCACAAACTGAACTGCCACATCCATACTTCTTGTCACTAATTTTCCAATCATGTTCCTTCCAAGTCCCTGACCATCCAGACAAACCATTGACCACAGCCCATGAATCAGTATAGAATTGCACATCTGGCCATTCTTCTTCCAAGCAAAATGAACAACCAGGTGCACTGCTCAAAGTTCTGCCCATTGAGAGCATTTCCCTTCACCACTGCCCTTCAGGGAGATCCCAGAAAGGGTGTCCACTTTCATGTGGTGGTTGTGTATCACACAAAACCGTCTGTAAGTCAAGCATGAGTTTTCTCTTCCTCAGTCAACTGATCATAAGTAACTCCTCATAGACCATAGGTGCAGACTGGGAGAGGAATGGTAATATGACAGAAGTGGAGACTGTGGGCATTTGGGCCACTTCCTCATGCAGCTTACTTGTGCCTTCAGGTCCTGCTTGAGCCAGACCTTGTATATATCACTTCCATTTAATGATGTAATGCTGCCATGCACAGCCAATTTTATCACTCTTTGGGTCAGACAACACTCAGTTCATGATGGGCAGGTCAGGCTACATGGTGACTTGGTGACCCATAGTTAAGTGTTCAGTCCCTACTAAGGCCCAGGAAAAAGCCAAGAGGTGTTTCTCAAAAGAAGAGTTATCTGCAGAAGATGACAGGACTTTGCTTTAAAATCCTAAGGGTATGCACTATGATTCACCACTAGGGGCCTGCCAAAGACTGCAAAGAATCTCTATCTGCCACTGACACTTCAAGCACTATTGGGTCAGCCAGTGGCCCAAGTGACAGAACAGCTTGCATGGCAGCCTGATTCTGTTGCAGAGCCCTCTGTTGTTCTGGACCCACTCAAAACTAGCAGCTTTTTGAGTGAATTGATAAATAGGCCAGAGTAGCATACCCAAGTGAGATATATGTTGCCTCCAAAATCCAAAGAGACCCGCCAGGTATTGTACCTCCTTTTTAGTTGTAGGAGGGGCCAGATGTAACAAGTTATCCTTCACTTTAGAAGAAATATCTCAATATGCCCCACACCACGGGACTCCTAGCAATTTCACTCAGGTAGAAGGCACTTAAATTTTTGTCAGATTTCTCACCCTGTAGTGCCCAAATGTCTTACCAATAAGTCTGGAGGCATTGATTCCTTCTTACTGGGTCCAGTCATCTTAATGCCATTAGTGTAATGGACTATTGTGTCACTTGTGGAAGGGAAAGGCAATCAAAGTCGCTGCAGACTAAATATGACAGAGCTGGAGAGGTAATATACCTTGAGGTAGGACAGTGCAGGTGTATAGCTGGCCTGACTAGCTGAAGGCAAACTGCTTCTAGGGACCCTCTGAAACAAGTATGGAGAAAAAAGCATTAGACAGATCAGTAGCTGTATACCAGGTACTAGGAGATGTATTAATTTGTTCAAGCAATGAAAGTACATCAGAAACAGCAGCTGCAATTGGAGTCACCACCTGGTTATGGTTATGATAATCTGCTGTCATTCTGCAAGATCCATCTCTTTTTTGCACAGGTCAGATAGGTGAGTTAAATGAGGATGTGGTCAGAATCACCACCCCTGCATCCTTCAAGTCCTTGATGGTGGCACTAATCTCTGCATTCCCTCCAGGAATACATCATTGCTTTTGCTTTACTATTTTCCTAGGTAGAGGCAATTCTAATGGCTTCTGCTTGGCTTTTCCTGCCATAATAACCCTTACTCCACATGTCAGGGATTCAATATGGGGATTTTGCCCATTGCTGAGTTTTATTTTATTTTTATTTAAAAAAAAAAATTATTGTGATTTGGGTGAAAGTTTACAGAGCAAATTCATTTTCCATACAGCAGTTCATAAACACTATGCCTCATGGAGTATGTGTATTTTAATTATGCATTCTGGAACTGGGGAAATCACTACAGCATGGATACAGGGACCCACTGGACCCACTGTGAGACAAATCTAAGCTAAGACTCCATTAATAACCTGGCCTCCACACTCCCCCACTCTGATTGGTGAGCTATTGTGACATTTTGAGTCTGATGAATTTAGTGTCAGTTCAGGGCCAATGGTCAGTAATCCCTGAAAAGTCTGGTTATTTCCTTTTCCCCTGTGAATAGTCACTCTTGTAAAAGGCCACAGATCCCTTTGGGAAAGCCTGGGAGAAAGATGGGAGTGCAGTGGGATCCTTCCTCAAGGAGACCTGGCCTCCCCTTCATCCAAGGGATTGTGAGTCTGTAAACTGGTTCAAATCTGGGAATTGATTGAGAGGCTGTGACTTTTCTGGCAATTCAAGTTAGACTGTTCTTCACTTGGCCTAGAATTATTCTTCTGCTTGTACAGATCAAGTAAGTAAGTAATAGATTTCCTACCTATTTCACTCCTAGGAACATCATGACTAAATAGTAACACCATAAGTCCATACAAGTCAAACTATTCTCATTACTGTTTTGGCTGCTATCTGTTGTAGTAACCAGGCCTACTTTGTATTTGTCCATTAGGTACTGTTACTTGGCCCCTAGCATCACAGGGTCCAATCAGCCCTGTTGTAGTTAGTGCCAAATGAAACCCATTGTCATCGAGTTTATTTTGACTCATAGCAACCCTATCAGACAGAGTAGAACTGTCCCATAGGATTTTCAGGCTGTAAATCTTTACAGAAGCAGACTGCTTTGTTTTTCTCTTGCAGAGTGGCTGGTGGGTTTGAACCACTGACCTTTTGGTTAGCAGCTAAATGCTTTAACCACTACACCACCAGAGCTTCTTTCAGTATTGGTAGGTGTCTTAGTTAGGGCAGTTCTCACTGTCAAATATGACTTACATAAAATAGCAATTACATTAGTCTTCAAGGATGCTGGGCCTCCCTTCACATAATTGTTCCTCACCGTTGTGGTAAAACGTGTCCCCACTGGGCACTTCATGGGTAAATCTGTAGGTCCAACCTGAAGACTCCACTATCACATGCCAATTTCCCTAAGTCTTTGGATACCCTCTTCTACCGAGGCAAGTCTGGCACTTGAGCTTGATATAGTGTAAGCCACTGCTTAATTCATGCTTCAGTGAACCAAACCAAAGAAGCTATTAGGTCCTTTTCTAACCTCTTGAGCAGAAACATTGAATGAAAGATCTGCACATGGGTCCATGTCAATAAACTCAGACTGATCCAATGTTTTGTTCCTTGTACCATTATCCCACACTTTTTATAGCCATTCCCACACATATTTGCCAGGTTTCTGTTTGTATATATTAGAAAAGTGAAGCGGTTCTTTTGGAGTGTAGGGTACCTCCTCCTAGGTTATACTTTGTACTTCACCTTTTAGGGCTTGCTGGGACTTATGTCCAGTTGTGGGTCTCGATGTAAAAATGGGTGGTGGAGGTACGTCCTGGAGATGTCTAGCAATATCTTGTAAGGCAACTGCCTCAGGTGATGCCCCAGACACCATCTCAGACAAAGACTCTAGAGGGACAGCCAGGTTAATTTCATCAAATGGAGATGGGAGGTGTAAGATTTTCCTGGGAGGGTGGCTTAGCCAACCAAGATGGAGTAATCTCTTCAGATGGGAGAGACAGTGCTGTGGGCAGGGGTGCTTCGATAGAATTTAGGTGACCAATGTCCCCATCGTCCTGATCGTCTGCCCATATGTCCTCATCCCAAGTTTTAGAATCCCATTTCTTCCCAATCAATGCCTTCACTTTAACTTCAGACACCATTCTGGGTTGGCAATTCAATTGGCGTTGTAATTCAGCCACTCTTGCAATAAGAATTCAGGGTTTGGTTTTCAGCAATATCAGGTCTATTACTACAAGAAATAATGCTTTCTTTCAAGGCACAAGCATCAAATTTCAGATCTTTTACACAGCGCTTGAGCTGTGACTCTGAAGGCCTGAGCTCATCTCCTTCTAGTACCACTTTGTCTAGTGAAAGTAGAGCCAACCCACCAGCTTCCTTATATGCTCGTTCTGACATTATTGCAGGAAAGTATCCAATATGCAATCACCTGGAGCATTGTTTCTCACAAATATTTGATCTATTGGTGGTGGTATTTTGCTTATTTCTCTTGCCACATCACACCATGGATAAGCAGTGCTCTCTTTACTACTGAAGGCAGACTCATCAGTGCCTTTAAGACTAGCCAGACTTGAGAACCACTTTAGAAAACTCATTCTTACAATTTTGTTCCTCTAGAACCACTCTCTGTACCAAATGAGTTAGGCCAGGT
>NW_006921784.1:4977720-4992420 GCF_000298275.1 Orycteropus afer afer
TGCCTTGGAAACCCAAGGAGGGGTCGCTATGAGTTGGGTCTGACTCGATGGCACATAACAACAACAACAATATGTATGTGTGTGTATATATATAGACAGCACATAACAACAACAATATGTAGAGAGAGATCTCAAGGAAATGGCTCATGTGGTTGTGGAGGCTGGCACCCCCAAGTCCGTAAGTCAAGTACCAGGCTTTTCCTGACTCCTGTTGTTGTAGGAGCTGATGAACCTACAATTGGCAGATCAGACAGCAGGCCACTAGCTCAAGTCCAAGAACCAGAGATCAGATGGTGACAAGCTGAATGCAGGATTCAGAGGAAGGGAGAGCCTTGCCAGAGGGTCCATATGTATATACATGGATCACATCCCTGAGGAAACTTTCCTTACATCAGAGTAAGGGTGTGACTTGATTCACACCCTCTCGTAAGGCTGTGACTCAAGATACACCCCATACTAATCCTGCTCACCTCATTAACATATGTTGTTGTTGTTGTTGTTATATGCTACCAGAGCTCCCTCATTAACATATAGAGGTTAGGATTTATGATGAAGAAAATGGAAGATAATTATAGAATACCATAAAATGGAGGATAATTACATCAGATCACAAAATAGAAGACAATCACACAATACGGGAGAATCATTGACACATTAACTGTCACACTTCCCTATCCATGGATGCCTACAATGCCTCTCCATAATGGGGAACCAGAGAGGAGAAGAAGTTTGCCTAAGCTCACACAGCAAACAAGATTTGAAGTTCCATCCCAGGCCCTTTCCAGGGCCTCTCAGTATCTTCCACCATCCAGGGGTGGGTACTATTTTACACACATTTCTTACACTCTAACCAGGTGCCGGGCCTGGTACCAGACGTTTGCTTAACTGCTGATTCAGAGTCCCAAAGGCTGACACTGTGGGAATCCAGCCACCCCGCCTTGTCTGGGAGGCTCACCAGCCCCTGCCTCCCCATCTCTGCAGGCTACCCTCCACACCCAGCCAGGCGGCCTTCCCCTCCCTCCACATACCCTCTGCCCACACCAGCCTGCTTTCCCACCTCACAGGCTCTTGGCAGTGGCTGTCCCCACCAGTTCAGTGGGCCCCCACCCTGATGTCATTATTCCCAGCTCTCTAGTGCCCAGCCCAAGCCTGGCACACCAGAGGTGCTCTGGGAATGAATAAGAACCTCACCTTACCCCCAAAGAGAGGGCCAGGCCAGACCCAGGTTCAGGCTTCCCCAGGCCTTCTGACGGGGCTGGAGGGTTCTGAGAGTTCTCAGCCCAGCCCTGACCCAAACCCCCCCGCAGGCTGAACAAATATTTACGTTTGCTAAGTAAATTCACAGAAGGAAACCTGGTTGGGAGGGCTGAATCCCCTGGGGCCTGTGGTCACTGAACTGAGTCCACAGTGGGGGGACGCAGTAGAGCGAGGAGTAAGTTTGAATGGGGAAGCCCCACTCTAGGCCCTTCTCTTAAGAGAGAAAGTCTCCAAGGTAGAGCTACGACACCTCCAGGTTCTCACACCCCCATTCGCAGCTTAGAAGCCCTATGGCATAGGATCCAAATCCCTCTTTCCTCTCCTCCCATCTCTGTGTGCCTAGGCAGGCAGCTTCTCCTCCGTGGGGCTCAGTGTTCTCATCTGTCTCCTGGGGTCTCATAAGGATCAAATGAGAAGGGCCATGCAGGCCTCTTAGCTCAGGCCCAGCACCTGGCACTGAGCAGAGGGAAGGGGAATGCTTGTGAGGGCATAGGATCAGGGACTGGCCCTGGGAGGTCACCACAGAAAGTGATGAGAGCTTCAAAGAGGGCTTTGGCACAGGGCAGGCACCCTGCTCTATCCAGGAAGGCTTCCTGGAGGAGGTGACACAGAGGCATCAGCTGTAAGGGTGGGGAAGCGTGGCATGTGCGTGCCTGTGTACACGCACATGTGTGTGTGTGGAGGGGACCTCCCAGGTGGTGGGAAGAAGCTTGAAGTCAGTCTCCCAGAATGAGGCTGGGGTTTGTGGTCCTGGGACCAGCTGGGAGCTTGGGCCTTCAGGACACTCCTGAGAGAGTGAGGTTGGGACTGGGGAAAGGCCCTTCAGAGTGGACCACCAGGAGGGCAAGGGGGGTTTTCAGCTGGTGCTTTTTCTCAACTCCCTGAAGAGAATAATAAAGTGGTATTTTATATCTAAACTGGGAATGAAAAGATGAGGAGGGTGGACTCTGGCCACACGCCAGCATGAGAGATGGGGACAAACTCATCACCGTGAGACCTTCCCCCAGCTGGGCTGCTTCCTGGCTATGACTTGGTTGGGTGTAAGGTGGTCTTACACCCTGGTATGCCCCTTCAGGTACTGCTGACCTTAGTTAATCACAATTTGGGGGAGTGCTTCTAGATGATTTTTGTGAACCCTGAATCCACACCCACTTTCTACTCTCTGACCATTTTGTTAATGCTTTGAACTTCCTGTTCTTTCTATTTTAATTCGAACTGGCAATGACTTTGAACCTGTTCTGCCTTGCTCTGCTGGTCAGGCCATGCATTCATTAGTTTTCCTCCTTCTCTTTGGCTCCCAATGAAATGGCCAAAAGCAAATTAGTCGGAAAAGGAACATCTGACCAAAAGTTCACAGATTAATAACCCGAGGATGCCCTAGTGGGATATTTGATAATCCTATAATCTAATTTTGCTCATTTTCAAAACCGTTGTGTCTGTCTTCTACATGATTTTGCTTTTTACTGTGTTTGCTTGAAATGCTGCATTTTCAGCCCATGATTCATACATTCAGCCACAGTGGGTTCTGGGTGCCAGGCTAGGCACGGGGGCAGTGCAATAAATGAGACAGACAGGGTTTCTGCCCCGATGGGACTGGCATCCCAGCCAGGGGCGGATGGCAGGCAGTGGACTAGGAACGGGTACAGTAGTCAGCATGTTGGAGGGCAGAAAGGGCCGGGGAGAGAAGAAAAACCAGAACAGGGCAGAGAGAGGCAGGAGGGTATGTTACTCTGCCAATGCTCCATCACAGATGAAAACCAGATTCCCACTGGGATGGACGGAGGGCCGGTGCTTTGTCAGCTTCCTGAAAAGAGTAATAAAATGGCATCTTACATCATCACCTGGGAACAAAACGGATGAGGAAGGCTGAGTTAGGCCATTCTTTTCTCAGTCACCAGCATTCCTGCTGGACACTGGGCCTCTCTGCTTTGAGTGGTGGGGACCTGAGAGGCTGACGTGAGGTGCCTAGTGGCCCAGGAGAGAAAGGGTCAGGCCCTGGCATCAGAGCAAAACCAGGAAAGCCAGTTGCCGTCCATGTGACTCACGACGACCCCGAGTGTGGCAGAGCACAACTGTGTCCTGTGGGGTCTTCCGTGGCTGATTGTTCAGAACCCTATCACCAGGCCTTCCTTCTGAGGCACCCCTGGGTGGACTCGAGTTTCCAACCTTTTGGAAACAGCTGAGCACATTAACCGTTGTACCACGTGGGGCCTCCAGAGTCAGACTAACCTGGGTTCACATCCAGGCTCAAGACCTGTAGGTGGGGCACCAATGGGTGAGACCCTTCACTAAGGGGAATATGGACCATGAGTTCTTTTCACTCAGCCTTTCATCCGAGCAAGGGAATCCAAACCAAACCAAACTCGAATCGGATCTGACTCATAGCGACCCCTCCTTGAGTGTCTGAGGAGGTATCACTACAGAAGTAGATTGCCCGACCTTCCTTCTGAGGAGTGGATGGTGGGTTTGAACCGCCAGCCTTCTGGTTAGCAGTCAGATGCCTGATAATAACAAACTAAGGAGCTCTGGTGGTGCAGTGACTAAGGCATTTGACTGTTAACCAGAAGGTTGGCGGTTCAAACCCTACCAGTCACTCCTCAGAAGGAAGACGGGGCAATCTACTTCCATAAAGATTTATCACCTCGGAAACCCAATGGGGGTGTGTGTCTATGAGTCGAAATCAACTTGATGGCAATGGGTAATAGCAAATTGCCCTGTGCCTCAGTTTCCCCGACTATAAAGCGGAGGTGAAACTAGTGCTTCCTTACAGGTTTTGGAATGATAATGAGTTGAGACTATTTACGTAAACTGTTTAGAATGTGCCAGACATGGGTAAGTGTTACACAGGTGTTAGCTGCTGCTGCTGGTGGTGGTGGTGGTGGTTGTCAAGTTGGATGTGACGTATCACAGAGCGAATCATTGCCAGGTCATGTGCCATCCTCACAATCTTCTATGCTTGAGTCCATCGTTAGAGCCACCGTGTCAGTCCGCCTCACAGAGGGCTTCCTCCGTTTTCGCTGACCCTCTCCTTCATGCTATTGTTGCTACTTACTTCCTGAAACCAAGTTAGATCCTGGGTGGTACAGATGGTTAACACGCCTGGCTACTAACGAAAAGGTTGTTGGTTCAAATCCACTCAGAGGTGCCTTGGGAGAAAGGTCTGGCCATCTACTTCTGAAAAGTCAGCCATGGAAAACCCTGTGGAGCACAGACATTTACTGACTTCAACAACTGCTTATTGGTTAAGACCAAGCCGGGCTGTGTGAAGCACTTAGCACAGGGATGTCACCATGGACATCCCTGCTGCCCAGAGAGCCCTGGCCCCTGCCCCAGTCCCAGACTGGCAGTTTCCACCCTCCACCACCCTGGTGAGATTTACCCCTTGGGCCTGGCAAGTCCCAGGCCTGTGGGGAGGGTGTGCTGGTGTACAGCTCCAGCTGAGCAAAGGACCCCGAGTGGGGCCTGGCAGCCTCCCCACAGGGGGCCAGCCAGAGGGGCCCGTCTGGTTTGAGTTCCCGGCGCCTCTCGCTCCCTGCACCAACCCACAGCCTGTTCCGAGCTGCCAGGCCTGTGCCTTATTTGGGTCTTGTCTCCCCCCTGTGACACTTCATGGCCTTAAAAGGCAGGCCCAGGGGTGGGGTGTAGAGGGGACAGTTGCCACTGCTGGCAGCAAAGGCCCTGCAGCTGTGCCCCAGCCCCGGCTTGGCCAGCCCATCCCTCCAGCTGTGAGCAGCACTGTCCACCCCCAGGCCAGACCAGGCAGGACAGCCTGCTTCTTGTAGGGGTGAGGGGCTCCTGGAAGGAGGCCCCCATGCCCGCCCAGGCTGCCTCTTTCTGATTCTCATTTAAAACCAGGGCTGGATCCGCCTCAGCCTGTTCTTATCAAGTGGGGCAAGGACAGGGTAGACAGTCACCATCTCAGCGCTGTGGATGGAACGTCAGGCCCTGGCTGTGTCCTCAGGCCTCACACAAGCCTGGGAGGTGTAGAGGCCTTGTAGCCCATTTTATAGATGGGAAGATAGGCAAATCCAGGGAGCGTAAGGCACTTGGGGGTCAGTAAGTGGCAGGGCTGTGACCTAACCTGGTAGCCCTAAACTCTTAACCCATGCAGCTTGTGAAGGTTGTTAGAGATACCCCCACCTCACTCATGGCCCCCACCCCACTGCTAACCCACCCCCCAGCCCCATCAATTTGTCTCCTCTGGTCCATCTCAGCCCGGTTCGTGCTGCATGACCCAAGTAATTGTCCACCTCCCTGGGGTTGTCTTCCTTGGCACTGAGGAAACTAGGGGCTATGGCGGTGGGTGAACAGAAGGCACAGCCAACAGGCCTTTGACCCCACTGTCCTTCAGCTGCAGGCTCTTCTGGCCGCGTGGAGCCCGGGTGGTCAGGCAACACCATGCAACGAATGGCACTTCGGCCCACGGCCTTCTCAGGTGGGTCCTAGAAGCAGCTGCCCGGGGACGTCTGGGCTGGAGGGAACATGGGGCATTGTGGTGACTGTCCTGAACTAGCTGGCTCCAGCTGTGACAAGTTAGGAACTGCCTCCCCCTGCCCCTGCAGTCTGGAAAGAGAACTGAGAGGGGGAGAAGAGGGGCCCCAGAGGGCAGTCTGGCCTGAGCCCAGGCACTGCAGGCCCCGCTGGACACGTGCTGATGCTGTGGGTCCAAGTGCCAGTTTCCTCTTTTTATTCAAACCCTGCAATGTTGGAGCCACCCCACTAGGGGCTGTCCACTGTCACTTCACTGACACCACCCAGTGACCCCAGGAAGGTGTCATTGTCCCCGTGTTAAACAGCAGGAAGCTGAAGGTTAGAAGGAACATTCCTGCCTGAGGCCCTACAGCCGGCAGGGGCAGCACGGGGACTTAGGCTCAGGCTTTGTACTCACCCTGAGCTCTGTGTCCTCAGGTGTGAAGTGGGGATGACCCTGATCCTAACATGCAGGATTGTCCTAGGACCTGGGAGAAAGGCTTGTCGAATGCCTGGCACAGTGCCTGGCAGCTAAGAGGTGCTGTCAGGGGCCAGAGCTATCAGTCATAACATCAGTGTGTCACTGAGGAAGCCGGAAGAGCTGGACATGACGTGAGGGCGTGCTTCCGGAGGAAGGCTGAAAGGCTGGCACCACTGAGGCCAGCCCAGGCAGACTGTGGTCCCCAAAGCCCACAAGCCCAGACCCGGCCCCTCCCAGGTGGCAAGTAACAGGATTTCCGGCCCCGGCTGTCGGGAGAGGGGTCATTTTGGATGCAAAGGCTGCCAGGTGCAGCTCCTGCTCCATTTCTGGGAGAAGCGGGCCCCCACTGGAGACTCCACAGTCAAAAGAAATGAGGCCGGTTCCCCACAGGGCTTAGCCCACCCCGGCCTAGACTGACACCATAGGCCCTTCCTGCACTGGGTCTGTTTCCTCAGGGCTTGAGGTCATCAGGGGTCTGCCTCCTCGCTCCTGACCCCCAGGGGGCTGAGGGGCTCTGAAGGGGAGCCAGGAGCCCCTGACCCTAGCCCTAGCTTCCTCCCTCTCCACAGGTTGTCTCAACTGCAGCAAAGTGTTGGAACTGACTGAGCGGCTGAAGGTGCTGGAGGCCAAGGTGGGTGAGCAGCATCCCTGTGGCCTCCTGCCCCAGGGCCAGGCAGGACACAGCCTCCCCCGGGACTCCCCCCCTCTTTGTTTTTGCCCAGCCTGCTCAGGTCCCCACAGTGCACCTCTGAGGTGAACTTCAACACTTCCACCCTCCAGGGCCCCACTCTGATGCCCCCTCCCACCTCTCCTCCAGTGCTCCTCCCTGGGGATGCCTGCTCACAGATACTTGGCCCTCTCCTCAGTGCACCCAGGCAGCTTCCCTCCACACCCTTACTTCTCCAGGCATACCTTTCCTCAAGCCCCTCTTCCAGGAAGCCCACTCTGATCACCCCTTCATCTCAATCCCAGATACCTCCAGGGCCGAACCCCACCCCCCTTCCACCCATCACCTTCTTCCCTTACTCCCCACGATATGCCATTCCCAGTCTCAAAGTCAAATCATGTACTGCACATCTCAAACTATTTCCAAATAAAAAGTTTAGAAAGATTGAAAAGTAAGACTTTCTAAGTTTAGATATGTGAAACTCAGAAACATGGAAAATCTATCAGAAAATTATTCATAGCCACCACCTATGTGCCTAGAAGGAGCTCTGGTGGTATAGTAGTTAAGGCATTGGGCAGCTAACCAAAAGGTTCGATCCCACCAGCTACTCCATGGAAGAATGATGAAGCAGTCCACTTCTGTAAAGATTTACAGCCTTGGAAACCCAATTGGGGTCGCTGTGTGTTGGAACCTACTTGATGGCAGTGAGTTTAGTTTTGGTTTTCGTGCCCCTAGAGTGAGCAACTGTTAGCACGTTAGTAACTTTTCTCCCAGATTTTCTAAATGTACATGGAAGCATGTATATTTTGTTTGCCCTTGCACCACCATTCCCTCCTCTGGAAAGTTAAGGGTGTCCTAGTCACCTAGAGCCGCTGTAACAAATATATCACAAGGGGGTGGTTTTAAAGAACAGAAGTTTATTTTCTCACAGCTCTGAAGGCTAAAAGTCCAAAGCAGGGTCTCGGCCATGTCAGTCTTTCCCTGTAGGTAGTCCTGGGCATCCTTTGGGTCTTTGGCTTGTAGACCATCCTCTCATTGCATCTGTTCTTTGGATAACTCAGAAGTGATTAGGTTTAGAATCCACTCTACACTGGTATTGATTGATTGATTACATTGCATCAGATTGCGTTATGGAAGATCATTACATTACATCACATCCCACAGATACAGGGATTAGGATTTCAACACGTATTTTGGGGAGACACAATTCAGTCTATAGCAAGGAGATGATTCATTGTGAAGACGTCTATGGAAATATTAACTAGAAGTGGAGAAGTGGGGAAACCAAGCAACAGGAGGGGTGGGTATCTGTCGTGGAGCATCCATTCTCTGGAATGTACCAGGCAGCTATTCAAAATTCCTCCATTTTCCATCCCTGATTTATCAAGTGGAATAAGCAAGCTTCTGAACAGCATGTGCTAGCCCCTGAGTTGTGAGGCACAGGGACCCCACGGCTTCTCCCCGAGGTCTTTCCTGGGGGAAGCCCCATGAGAGACAGCTCAGTCCCAGATCCAAGGTTGCTGTTCTCAGTTCAGGGCCTGTCTGGGCGTTGAGTTTCAGCTTTTGTCTGGACAGGCTACACAAGACCCCCCTCCCTTGTCAGCAGTCAGTCTGGCCTACTTGATCCTCGATCAGCAGCTCGAGATGGAGAGTGGTCATTGACAACTGGGCCCATAAAGTGCCTTGTGTACACTCCCACCACCACTGGCCATAGAGTCAGTTCCAACTCTTGTTATGCTGTTAGGTGTCGTCGAGTCAACGCTGACTCATAGCAACCCTGTGTACAATAGAACAAAACACTGCCGGGTCCTACGCCATCCTCACAGTCCTTGCTATGCCCATCGTTGCAGTCACTGTGTCAGTCTGTCTTGTTGAGGGTCTTCCCCTTTTTCGTTGACCCTCCACTTTACCCAGCATGATATTCTTCTCCAGGGAATGGTCCCTTCTGACAACATGACCAAAGTAGGTGAGACGGAGTCTGGCCATTCTCACTTCCGAGGAGCATTCTGGCTGCACTTCTTCCAGGACAGATTTGTTCGTTCTTCTGATGGTCCGTGGTACTTTGAGCATTCTTTGCCAACACCACCAACTCTTGGTGACCCTGTGCTCTTCCATAGGGTTTTCAAGGCTGTGACTTTGTGGATACAGGTCACAAGACCTTTCTTCCAAGTCACCTCTGAGTGTGTTTGAACCGCTGAACTTTTAGTTAGTAGTCAAGTGCTTAAGTGTTTGCCCCACTCAAGGATTCCATGGTGCCTTTATTTCATGTCACCCCTGCAAGATTTCCCTCCAAATTTAGAGAGAAGCCTTCCAGCCATTACCCTGTGAAGCTTTTAACAGAAAAGAAAAGCTTTATATTATTTATTTAGATAGGTGTCAAAAACAAACAAACAAAAAAAAACTCACTGCCATTGAATTGGTTCTGACTCGTAGTGTCAGAACCCTTGGGTTTCCAAGGCAGTAAGTCTTTATGGAAGTAGATTGCCCCATCTTCCTTCCATGGAGTGGCTGGTGGGTTTGAACTGCCAACCTTCTGGCTAACAGTCAAATGCCTTAGGCACTGTGCTACCAGAGCTCCTTTAGATAAATGCAGAAAACCAAGCAAATACCAAGATATTCACAGAGCTCAACCCTCAGCAGGAGAGCGTTCCGGGACCTGTATCTCTTTTGTTGGTGATGAAGTGTGATGATTTTTCTACAGTGAATGTTAGTATGCGTGCAAATCTTGAAAGTACAGTCACTTCTGATAAAGTTCCAGGCCCCTGCAAGCCCAGGTCACCACCCTGAGTTGAGCTCTGCTAGCTATAGGGGACCTTCCCCTCTACCGCCTGCACTGGGACCCCTTGGCCCTCCCAGTCTCCCCCTGCAGCTGGCCTGCCTGACCCTGACACCAACCTTGTCTCCCCCTTCCTCCACAGGTGGCTATGCTAACTGTCATGGAGAAGACAGTCCCTCAAGCCCCAACTGTCCCCAAAGACACGACCCCACTCTGGGGCTCCCCAGCTGCCCAGGGCAGTCCAGGGGATGGAGGTGTCCAAGGTGAGTGGGTCAGGGATGGAACGCACACCCCTCTGGGAGAAAGTGCACTGGCCTGGGATTCAGGGGCATGACACTGTGGGTCCCCCCCCACCTGCTGACTTTCAGTTTGACCCTCGTGTGGGGCCTTAGTCTTCCCAGCTTTCCAGTGGGCTGAGGGGATGGCCTCCAGGGATCCCTGAGCACTGACATCCTGGGAAGTCTAGCAGCCCAGAGGACCCTATGGTTTCAGGGCCTATGGGTGACTCTCCCTCACCCAGGCCCAGCTGAGACACTGACCCCCGCCTACTCCCTGTCCCAGGGCCACTGGGAGCCAGAGAGAGTGTGAGGGCCCCACTACTCCCACGAGAAGGTAGGTGCAGACTGAGAGAGTGGGGTGGGGGCAAGAACAAGGCCAGAGCTGCCAACCTCATGTGCTTGTACCCCCAGATCGAGTGGGTGCTCGGGGGATGCCTGGGCCCACTGGCCCCAAGGGAGACACCAGCAGCCCAGGCCCAACAGGGATGAGAGGCCTGCCAGGTGAGTTCTGGAAGACTGCCCCCAGCTCCGCTTGCCAGCCCCCCAGGGACACTCAGGTGGGAACCTTCCTTCCCTGACTCTGACATAGCCGGAGGTAGTCTGGGCCTTTCTGCTCTCCCTTCTCTTTGCTTACTACCCCTCACGCTTGGGGCTCCCTGGAACCTGCTTTGCATTCACTCTGCCCATGTGCCTGGGGCTTGAAACCCAGCTCAGAGTGGGTCCCACCAGTCCTTGCCCAGCTGGAGCTCCCAGGCCAGCTGGGGGAGGGGGCGTGGGGGACAGCAGAAAAAGAGCAGTGTCCATTTCATGGAATTGGGGCTGTGACGGAGGATGTCAGGGGTATGGGAGCCCCAAGGAGGGAAGCCCAGCCATAGCCTGGGTGGGTGGAAGTCAGGCAGGGCTTCCTAGCATGGTGACATCTTAGCTGAACCTGAAGGGTGCCTGAACTTTGTACCAGCCACAGCAAAGGAAGAGCTAATAAAGGGAATGCCTCATACAAAACCTGGAAGTTAGCGGAAGAGAACATTCTGGAAATCAATGTTTATTAAACGCCTGTTGCATGCCAGCAACTCCACAGAAGGAAGAACTGTTTCCATAAAGAAACCGTAGGAAGCCCAGTTCTATCCTAACACACATGGGGTCATCAGGAGTTGAACTTGACTTGATAGCAATGAGTTTGGGTTTTTTGGGGTTTTTTTTGGTGTGGCAAGTCTCCATTCTCATAAAGACCCTGAAGAGGGATGTGTCTATCCACCTAATAGGTATGGAAACAGGCCCACGCTCAGTGGGGACAGAGCCCAGACCTTCCCAAGCCTGTGGACTCAGGAACCCTCTCCCATCTGCTGCCTTGTCCTGCCCTCAGCCCCTGGGCTTGTGTCTTCTGTACACCTGTGGTTCTGTTGCAGGTCCACAGGGCCCCCCAGGAAGCCCTGGCCAGGATGGAGCTGTAGGCAGCCCTGGAGAGAGGGGCCCTCCAGGACCCCCTGGGCCTCCTGGCCCTCCTGGCCCCCCAACCCCTATTGGACCACCCCACGCCCGGATCTCTGAGCATGGTGAGTCCTACGGGGTCGTGCACGTCATGGGGAGGGGAGACCAAAAACCAAACCAAATTCACTGCTGTCCAGTCAGCTCCGACTCATAGCAACCCTTCCTTGGGTTTCCGAGGTGGTATCACTATGGAAGTAAATTGCCCACCTTCCTTCCGAGGAGTGGCTGGTGGGTTTGAACTGCCATCCTTCTGATTAGCGGTCAAAGGCCTTAGGCACTATGCTACCAGAGCTCCAAAGGGAGGGGAAAGGAGGCTGGAATACCACCACCATAGACTCCATTAGTACTTCCTCGATGCCAACTATATGCCTGGCTTGCCCTTGATAGGCCACATGTCAGCTAATCTTCCAACAGGTGTTATTGTTCTCTGTGCACAGAAGAGGGAAACTGAGGGCCAGAGAAGGTCAGACCCAGGTGGCTTTAGAGCCTGTGCTCAGAACCACCTAGCTCAGGCCATCCCACCAAGCCTTGGAGCTGGCCAGGATCCAACCCTCAGAGCACCAGGAAACTCAAGGCCCAGCAACAGGAAGCCAGGCCTGAGCTGCCAAGGCTGCAGTGGGGCCTTGTGCTCCTCAAGGCCCACCCCTCCACCCAGCTGGGCCTCCTCCCTCAGGTGCACCCCACCTGACCCACAGGTACACCTATTTGCTTGGGATCGGAGCTTGTTATGCCAGGTTCAATCCCATCTTTATTGTCCCTCTCCAAGCCTCAGTTTCCTCATCTATACAGTGGGGATGGTGACAGCGCCAGTCTCCCAGAGCTCTGTGACAGCCATGCACAGGAGCCTGGCACACAGTAGGTGTTTAATAAATGGTAGCTTTACTTACTCCCATTTCACATGGGAAATCCCACCAGCTAGACTGGTGGGATTAGAACCCGTGTCTCCCTGCCTACAGTTCCCGCTGTCCTGTTGACCAATGCTCCTCTGCAACCCTTTGCCCTTGGATTAGGTGCATGGTGGCCCCAGCTGCACTGCAAGCCACCCCCAATACAGCCACACCTGACTTGACAGAGGTAGAAAGTTAAGACTCTGCCCTGCCCCACACAGCCAGCCCTGACTCATTCGCCATCTCTCTTCCCCCAGGGGACCCATTACTATCCAACACCTTCACTGAGACCAGCAGCCACTGGCCCCAAGGACCCACTGGGCCCCCAGGCCCCCCAGGCCCCATGGGTAAGTTGATTCTAAGCCTAAGATAAGGAATGGGACTTGGAGATGGCAGAGGGACTTGGGGTGTGGCAACCAGGAAGGATTTGATGGTGGATTTCCTGGCATTGTACTCTGTACCAGCCTTGAGGACACTTCATTTATTCCAGGTCCTCCTGGGCCTCCTGGTCCCATGGGCCTCCCTGGGAGTCCTGGACACATGGTGAGTAGTTCTCCAGATATTCCCTCCCACCCACCCACCCTTTCTCCCATGTAGACATCCATCTATGCATCCATTCATCCACCCACCCATCCATCCATCCACCAGCCACCCACCCACTCTCCCATGTAGCCATCCATCTATGCATCCATTCATCCACCCACCCTTCCATCCATCCACCAGCCACCCACCCACTCTCCCATGTAGCCATCCATCTATGCACCCATTCATCCACCCACCCTTCCATCCATCCACCACCCACCCACCCATTCTCCCATGTGTAGACAGACATCTATGTGTCTATCCATTCCTCTGTCCACCCACCCATCCATCCATCCATCCACCCATCCATCCACCCACACACCATCTATCCACCCACCCATCCATCTATCACCTACTCACCCACACATTCACCCATGTAGCCATCCATCTATGCATCCATTCGTCCATCCACCCACCCACCCATCCATCCATCCATCCACCCATCCATCCACCCACACACCATCTATCCACCCACCCATCCATCTATCACCTACTCACCCACACATTCACCCATGTAGCCATCCATCTATGCATCCATTCGTCCATCCACCCACCCACCCATCCATCCATGCTCTCATTCATTCAGTAATCATCTGTTACTTGTTATGGAATTACTTTCCATAAATCTTCTGATTCAATCCATATATGAAGAGGCAAGTATTCATATCACCTGAGGCCAAGAAAGTTGGAGTTCTGACCCTAGGGCCGTCCAGGACATGGTAGCCTCCAGATCACCCTGGGGACTGTCTGGCTCTGGTGCCAGACCTTTGCACTGAGCTATAGGATCTTCCGATTGTGTGCCAGGCACTGGCCATGTGAAGAGCTCGGAGGCCCAAGCCAAGATGGGGGCCCTCACCCACCCCTGTGTCTCCCAGCCTCCTGCTCTTTCTGCCTCACCCCAGCACAAAGCTGAGGCTCTGTCTTGTTCCTCAGGGACCCCCAGGCCCCACTGGCCCTGAAGGAATTTCCGGCCGCCTAGGAGAGAAAGGCGAGCGGGTAAGTACCCAGGTGACCTCAGGTGGGGGGTTTTGGGGAATCCTGGGACCGCAGGTCAGACCTTCCCCAGCTGACTCTATTCTTCTCCTCCATTCCATACAGGGACTGCGTGGGGAGCCTGGTCCCCGAGGCTCCGCTGGGCAGCGGGTGAGTGATGGCCTTCTCCCTGCAGCTTCCCCTCCAGGATCCCACAGGCCCTGACCCCTGTTCTGGCTCCATCCTCTGTGACCAGAGACCCTGACTCTCCCTGCCTGGTCTCCATCTCCTCTCCTTCAGTGTCTGTCTCTGGGACCCGTCAGCCTCTTAGGATCAGGCTGTGTTTGTCTTCCTCAGTCTGGCTCTCTGGGTCTCTGTGTCTCATTGTCTGTCCTTCCCTTTGTGTCTCTGTCTCTTTGTCTGTATGTCTCTTCACTCTCCATCCCTCCAACTATGATTATACACTTGTCTATTTCTTCCTTTAGATAGGTCATTTTTGCTTTATGTATTTTGAAGCTGTGTTATTTGGTGCATAAACATACAAGATTTTAATATCCTCTTGGTCTTTTTGTTTTTGTGAACTGAACCTCTTTATCTCTGGTAATGCACTTTGTCTTAAATTTACTCTGCTTGATATTAAAATAGCTATACCAGCTTCCTCATGCTTAACATTGGTGGTGGTCGTTGTTGTTATGTGCCGTTGAGTCCGACCCGACTCAGCGACCCCTCCTTGGGTCTCCGAGGAGGTATCACTACGGAAGTAGATTGCCCAACCTTCCTTCTGAGGAGTGGCTGGTGGGTTTGAACCACCAGCCTTCTGGTTAGCAGTCAAGTGCCTTAGG
>NW_006921784.1:4992982-4994976 GCF_000298275.1 Orycteropus afer afer
TGACTGCTAACCAGAAGGCTGGCAGTTCAAACCCACCAGCCACTCCTCAGAAGGAAGGTTGGGCAATCTACTTCCGTAGTGATACCTCCTCGGAAACCCAAGGAGGGGTCGCTATGAATCGGGTCCAACTTGACAGCAAGTAACAACAACAACAATGACATTTTGAAAGGAGTTCTGGTGGTGTAATGCCTAAGCCATTTGACTGCTAGCCAGAAGGTTGGCAGTTCAAACCCACCAGCCACTCTGTGGAAGAAAGCTGGAACAATCTACTTCTGTAAAGATTCACCACCTTGGAAACCCAGTGGGGGTTGCTATGAGTCAGAGTCGACTCAGTGGCAGTGAATTTGTTTTTTGGTTTTTTTTTTTTCATTTTGGAATGACGTTTTGAAGTAGCCTTGGTGATGCAATGGTTAAGTGCTCAGCTGCTAATCAAAAGGTTGGTGGTTTGAACCCACACAGCAGCTCTACAGGAAAAAGACTTGGTGATCTGTTCCCATATGGGCCGTCCTCTGTCATACAGGGTTGTCTAGACTGGATTTGACTCCATGGCAAACAACAATAATAACATTTTAGCTATGCTTCTTTGTGTTATTTTTTTATGGTTGCTTTACAGATAATTAGGAGCTCTGGTGGCATAGTGCCTAAGACATCTGACTGCTAACTAGAAGGCTGGTGTTTCAAACCCACCAACCACTCCTCAGAAGGAAGGTTGGGCAATCTACTTCTGTAGTGATACCACCTCGGAAACCCAAGGAGGGGCTGCTATGCATTGGAACCAACTCAACGGCAGTGTGTTTGGGTTTTTTGTTTTTTTTTTTTAGTTTTATGGATAATTATGTGCTTCCCCAGCTTAAACAATTTACTTGAATTAATATCATACCACTGAATGGATGAGTGGTAACATTACAACTATATAATTCGATTTTTAGCCCTTCTGTCCTTATACTAGAAGCTCTGGTGGTGCAGAGGTTAAAGCATTCAGCCGTTAACCAAAATGTCAGCAGTTTATACCCACCAGCCACTCCTCAGGAGAAAGATGAGGCAGTCTGTGTCTGTAAAGATTGACAGCCTTGGAAACCCTGTGGGGTACTTCTTCTCTGTCCTCTAGGGTCGCTGTGAGTTGGGATCAACTCAGTGGCAGTGGATTTGGTTTCATTTGGTCCTTCTGCTGTTGATATCATTGTATTTTACATCCATATTTTTTGTAAACCCATGATACATTGTTGTTAATATTTTTCTTGTGAAAAATCAGTTGACTTTTAAATAAGTTAAGAAAGAAAAATTATTTTTTATATCTACCAATATATCTACCATTTCTAATACTCCCTGGCCTTTCCTGTAGATCCAGACTTCCATCTGCTATTATTTCCCTTCAGCCTAAAGAACCTCTTTAGCCTTTCTTGAAATACAGTTGGCTCGCAACTAATCCCCTTATCCTTCTTTTATCTAAAGATGGCTCTATTTTATCTTAAGGTTTTTGTTGTTGTTGTTGTTGTTAATTGGTGATTTGCATGACAGTTTACAGAGCAAATTCATTTTCCATACAACAGTGCATACACATTTTTTTTCATGACATTGATTGCAATCCCCATAATATAACAGCTCTCTTCCCACTTCCTCCCTGTGGTTACCTTTTCCCTGTGTCCTTCTTTCCTCTGCATTCCTGCCCTCTGATCTGTGTCCCTGTACAAACACTTCCCTTCTGATCTCCCATGGTTGACTGTTCTAGGGAGTGTACCTCCCTGGTATAAATGTTCACCTTATATGTCTGTCTGTTATTTGCCTGGAAGCCACAGGAGTGAATTCTTTTCCAGGCCTGAAGGGTAACTAGGGACCATAGTCTTGGGGATTTCACCAGTCTCTATCAGACCAGTAAGCCTGATATTTTACCTTAATTTTTAAAATGTATTTTCTTTTTTTTTTTATTAGGATTTGGGTGAAGATTTACAGAGTAAATTCACTTTTCATACAGCAGTTCACATATACTTTGTCTC
>NW_006921784.1:4995811-4998489 GCF_000298275.1 Orycteropus afer afer
ACTTGACTGCTAACCAGAAGGCTGGTGATTCAAACCCACCAGCCACTCCTTGGAAGGAAGGTTGGGCAATCTACTTCCGTAGTGATACTGCCTGGGAAACCCAAGGAGGGGTCTCTATGAGTCGGGGCCGACTCCACGGCACACAACAACAACTTTTGTCATGTTGTCAGAAGGAACCATTCCCTGGAGAAGGATATCATGCTTGGTAAAGTGGAGAGTCAATGAAAAAGGGGAAGGCTCACAACGAGATGGATTGACACAGTGGCTGCAACGATGGGCTCAGGTTATAGCAAGGATTGTGAGGCTGGCACGGGACCAGGCAGTGTTTCGTTCTCCTATACATGAGGTCGCTATGAGTCAGAGCTGACCCGACGGCACCTAACAACAGCAACAACGATTATGGTTGTTTCATGGTCTTCTGGCGTGTATAGTTTCTCATGACAAGTTGGCTGTCCTTACTGTTATTCTCCTGTATATAATGTCTTTTTTCTCTGGCTTTTAAGACTTTTCTCTTTATCCTTGGTTTTCAACAGATAGAGCATGAGGCTCTTGGCTGTAATTTTCTTAGTATTCTTCCTATTTTGGGTTCGCTGAGATTCCTGAATGTTGGCTAGGATTTTTATTTTTGTTTTTATTGGTTGGTTTATTTTGTCTTTAAATCAAATGAGGGGAGGCGAGGGGAATTGGCCAGTATTTCTTCAAATATTTTTTCAGTTCCTGCTCTCTCTTCACTCCTTTTGGGACTCTAATTACACTTGATACTCTCCCACAAGTCATTAAAACCAAAACCAAACCCACTGCCATCGATTCTAGCTCATAACAACCCGTATTGGGTTTCCAAGGTGGTAAGTATTTACGGAAGTAGATTGCCCCCCTTCCTTCCACAGAGAAGCTAGTGAGTTTGAACCATCAACCTTCTGCTTAGCAGTCAGATGCCTTAGGCACTGTGCCACCAGAGTTCCTCCCACAAGTCATTAAAGCTCTGTTAATTTTTTCAAATATTTTTCCTGTCTGTGCTTCAGTTTGAATTATTTCATTGATCTGTCTTTGAGTTAAGTGATTCTTCTGTTATGTCTAATCCAATCTTCTGTTAATGCTATCTAATGACTTTTTTTAGGAGCTCTGGTAGTGTAGTGCCTAAGGCACTTGACTGCTAACCAGAAGGCTGGCGGTTCAAACCCATCAGCCACTCTGAAGGAAGTTGGGCAATCTACTTCCGTAGTGATACTGCCTTGGAAACCCAAAGAGGGGTTGCTATGAGTCGGGTCCAACTCGATGGCACATAACAACAACAACAATGACTTTTTTTATTTTAGGAATTATGATTTTCATTTCTAGGATTTCTATTTGATTCTTACTTATAATATCCACATCTGTCCTGAAATTCCCCATCTCACCACCTATTCTATCAAGTCCAGTAGATTCTTTAATAAATTTATTTTAGGTGTTTTAAACTCCTGGTCTGCTCATTCTAACTTCTGGATAGGCTATGGATCTGTTTCTATTGACTGTTTTTTCAATAGATTGGGTCACATTTTCCTATTTCTTCTCATGTCTACTAATTTTTTGTTGTATACTAGACAATGTAGATAATATATTGAAGAGATTCAAGATTCTGTTATCTTCCTTCCTCTGAAGAATACTGAGTTTTGTTTTGAGGAGCTCTGGTAGTGTGGTGGATAAGGCACTTAGCTGCTAATCAGAAGTCAGAGGTTCAAACCCACCAACCGCTCCATGGAAGGAAGATGGGACAGTAATCACCTTGCTCTTTTGGAGGCTTGGTTTGAGGCTTTAGCAGGGCAAGTCCATTTTGGTTTTTCTGTTAGTTCTAGGACACATCGCTTAACCTGGGCATAGTGTTTATTCCTAAGGCTGGGACTTTCTGAGTTTCAGTGGAAAGCCTTGAGTGTTACCAAGCCCCTCTTACTTGGTGGTACTTAAACTCAAAATTCTGTCTCCCCAGGGGTGAACAGCTTCTACATCTATGTCTGATTCTACCAACTTTCCAATTTTTACCACCCCTTCCCCAGCTCCTTGGAGTCTTGGCCAGTTCAGGGACCATCCAAGGATTATGCAGATTTTGTCCCTCCTTGGAGTTCCCTGCTTTCCAATATTTTCCCTTCAACTTCCTGCTTCCCTGGTACCCAAGACTCTGACCTTTGACTCCTCAGACCAATCAGACTTAATCTTTCTGCTTGAGGTCTCTTTGCTGGGCTAAGGGGACTGGCTGTGCCCTCCAGGGAAAAATAATAACAATTCAGATTTTACCTTCTTTGAAGGGTCAAATCTCCTCCAGTTTCTGGCTGCTCTTTATCATTTTCACACACCTTCACCTGCACACCTATCACCTTCACCTGCATACCTGTCCCCTTCACCTGCACACCTATCACCTTCACCTGCACACCTATCCCTTCACCTGCACACCTATCCCTTCACCTGCACACCCATCCCCTTCACCTACACACCTATTGCCTTCACCTGCACAGCTATCGCCTTCACCTGCACACCTATCCCTTCACCTGCACACCTGTCCCCTTCACCTGCACACCTATCCCCTTCACCTGCACACCCATCCCCTTCACCTGCACACCTGTCCCCTTCACCTGCACACCTATCGCCTTCACCTGCACACCTATCCCTTCACCTGCACACCTATCCCCTTCACCTGCACACCTATC
>NW_006921784.1:4998774-5019919 GCF_000298275.1 Orycteropus afer afer
CCTTCACCTGCACACCTATCCCTTCACCTGCACACCTATCCCCTTCACCTGCACACCTATCACCTTCAGTTTTTGTTGTTGTTTAGCATTTTATCCAAGATCAGTTCAATACAAGCTGCTCTGTCTGTCTCTGTCTCTTTCTCCTCTTTGTCTCCACCTCTGTCTCCTTCCTCCTTCCCTCCCTCACTGTTCCTCTCTCTGTCTCTTCTTGCAGGGAGAACCTGGCCCCAAAGGAGATCCTGGTGAGAAGAGCCACTGGGTAAGCTCCAGCCCAGCTCTGGCTTCCCCACGCCCCCTCCCATCCTGAGTGCTCAGCATAGCATTCTGTCACCAGTGGGACCTGGGAGTGGGAGTGCCCCATTCAATCCCTCTTGCCGCCTGGTCTCCCAGGGAGGAGCTTTGGCAGATCTCAGCCCCAGCTGCCTCCTCTCTTCTGTCCCTCCCAGCTGACCAGGGCCAGTCCTATCAGCAGACCCATGCTCTCTGTCTCTGTCCTTGTCCCTGTCTCTGCCTTCGTTCTGTGGCCTTTCCAGGCCCAGGTGATTCTGCCCCTTCCCCCTGGGAGGTTTGGGCTGACCCCAGCCAGACTGCAGCGCCTGCCTCCCGAGCCCTCTCCCAGCAAGGGCTTTGGCTTCTTCTCCCATCTGCAGAAGATGTGAAGCTTGGAAACAATACCCAAACAGAAGAATGGGACAGGGCATCTTAGAAGCCCCATAGTGAAAGGGACAGGAGATCTCGATACCACCACACACAGGAAATCCATGAAGTTTGGGAAGAGAGGCCTAGAAGTCACCTTGTACACATTTGTACATGGTAAATGAGACTAAACCCAAAAGACCTACAGTTAAATGAGGTCCTAGACACCATCACAAGGAGCTCTGGTGGTGTAGTGGTTAAGGCATTTGGCTGCTTACCTAAAGGTCAGTGGTTCAAACCTACCAGCTGCTCCATGGAAGAAAGATGAGGCAGTCTGCTTCCATAAAGATTTGTTTTTGTTGTTATGTGCTGTCAAGTCGTCCCCGACTCATAGCAACCCCTTCTTGGGTTTCTGAGGTGGTATCACTATGGAAGTAGATTGCCCAACCTTCCTTCCAAGGAGTGGCTGGTGGGTTTGAACTGCCAACCTTCTGGTTAGCAGTCAAATGCCTTAGGCACTATGCTACTATAAAGATTTTCAGCCTTGGAAACCGGATAGGCGTCACTACGAGTTGGAATCAACTCAGTGTCAGTGAGTCTGGTTATCTGTTTTAGATACCATCATATACATAGGAGACCCAGGTAGAAGAGAGATCTAGAATCTACCGTATATACAGGAGACCCATGGAAAATGGGAGGGAGGAGCTAGACACCACTATACAAAAAGGTAGCCAATGAAGAATGGGATGGGATGCCTACAAACTGTCACATATGCGGGAGACTTAGAGTAAAGGGGAAGGGGGACATAGAAACCACCCAAAAGTCCCATATTCAATGTGGTATTGTAGAAACCATCACAATCACTGGAGAGGCTTGTGGTCAGTGAACCGTGAGTTCTGGAAACTTTTACCCACCTAAGAGACACATAGGGGCTCTGGTAGCATAGTGCCTAAGGCACTTGACTGCTAACCTGAAGCACCAGCCACTCCTCAGAAGGAAGGTTGGGCAATCTACCTTCATAGTGATACCACCTCAGAAACCCAAGGAGGGGTTGCTATGAGTCAGGGCACATAACAACAACAAGAGACACATAGGGTGAGGACCAGGAACCTACACCCACAATACCCGAAAGACCCCTGATACAGGAACCTAGAAATCATAACTGATTTAGAAAACATTTGAAACATGGCTGGGGGATGAGGGACAGACACCCCATAAGAGAAAAGGTCTGTTGGAGGGTGGCATCTTGAATCACCCCACCCCCACCCTGCAGTCTGGCTGGGACACCCCACTTTCCTGGCAGGTAGCAGATAGTGAGAATGTGGGAGGGCCCCAGAGCCTGCCCTGCCCTCTCTGCTCCTGATTGTGGGGTCAGTGATGGATACAGCCGTGGGAGCCCCCCACCCTGCACGATTTCTCCCCCATGTCTCTTCTGGGGGACTTCTGGGGCCCTGCTACCTCTCTGTCAAGCCTCTCTCAGCCCCTTGCTTTCCTCCCACCCCTCTACTCCGTGGCTCCAGAGCCTCTTGAGATAATGACACTGTCACGTGGCCCTGAGCTGGGCAGGGGTCAAGTAGACCCATGTGCATTTGGCCCTCTGCTTTCCGTAGGCCCTGTCACTGGCCTCACCCAGAGATCCTTGGTCTAGTAACATGCTTTCTACCCAGCTTAAGAGGGTGGAGGCAAAATTGGGACAGAATGAGGCTGGCAGCCCCATCCCTGTGTAGGGACCCCCATTGGGGAGCAGGATGCTTGGGCTACTTAACCCATCAGGGCCTGTACCCAGAACCACCTGTGGGGCCGGGGGCCGAGAGGTAGCAATGCCCTTCCCCATCCACCCACCTCCCACTCACCTACCATGCATCCTGCCTGCTTGCTGCCTGTTTGCCTGCCTGGAGGAGGGCCTGCTGGACTGGGAGATGCATGAGGCTTTGGGGGCCTGCCAGGACCAACTCTGTTGGGAGCAGACAGGGATGGGGGTCTAGTGTGGGAAAGGGCCCATGGCCCCTATAAACACACCTCAACACCCTCTTAGTGCAGCTTTTGGAGCGGCTGGCCCAGCTGCAGCTCAGCAGTGACACCTGGTGGTCATAGACCACACTGCAGGCCCTGCCAGGAAACTAGTGGGCTGAGCCACCCCATCTAGACCAAAGTTTGCACCCCTTATAGACAGAAAAACTAAGGCCCAGCTCTGCCCAGCAAGTCATTAACAGAACTGGTATCAGAGTCCAGGCTTTTCAGCTCCCCGGGCCAGGAAATCGACTAAACATTCCCAGCACCTCCGTGGTGGGTGCTAGACCTTCAAATGTACACTGGGGACATGAATGCTACTCAGACAGTCCTCACCCTCAGGGTAGTCACAGCGGGGTCGGGGACAACAGGCCTGTAGCCAGCAGCCACGGGACAGGGGGGAAGCTCCGGCAGCTCTGGGGACCCAGGGGAAGACTCTTGTCCAGCTGGGGCGTCAGGAAAGGCCTCCCGGCAGAAGAAGAGACCAGGCTGAGGCCTGGAAAGTGCATTAATCAGGCAAAGGGTGTTCAGACAGAGGAGAAGGAATGGCATGTGCAGAGGCCCCGAGGCAAGAGTGAGCCTGGAGTATTCAAGGTACTGCAAATACTTGGAGTGAGTGAGTGTGGCAGGCAGGGGGTGAAAGAGGCTAACGGGAACCAGACCTTTCAGGTCCTAAGAGGGCAGCTGAAGGAGTTTTGAACTTTGTTCTATGGGCAATAGGGAACCATTGCAGAATTTAGGAGGAGAGTGACATGGGTCGGATTCTTGTTTACGAAAGATCCCTCTGCCATGTGGAGAATGGATGGGAGAAGAGGTCAGTGTGGGAGAGGCAGAAAGAGAGCCACTAGGCAGGAGGCTATTGTGGGCATCGCAGAGAGAGATTGTGGGGGCCGGAACTGGGGGGCAGCTGTCGATGGAGCAAAGTGACAATCGGGTGCTGGTTGTACATGAGGGGGCATGAGGAGTTGGGGGAGACTTTTACAACAGTAAGAGGGAGCAAGGGGGCAGTGGTGGTTTGCTGGTAGAATTCTCCCCTTCCACATGGGAGTCCCAGGTTCGATTGCCACCAGTGCCCCTCGTGCACAGCCACTACCCATCCGACAGTGGGGTTTGCACGTCGCTATGACGCTGAACAGGTTTCAGGGGAGCTTCCAGACTAAGGTGGATCAGGAAGAAAGGACTGGGGAGCTGCTTCTGAAAAACAGCCAGTGAAACCCCCACGGATCCCAGTGGTCAGGTTGTTATTTTGAAATTGTTCAAATGGACAGAAAATTGGTACACTTCTACCCTTCTTTAGATTGGCCAGTTGTTGATAAGTTTCCCCATTTACTCTTTCTCTCTTTATATATTATAGGCTTTTTTTCCCTAATCCTTTTAAAAGTTAAACTGCAGATTTCATCCGCATCTCTTCCAACTCCTCTAAGGACAGCACATAGACATCCCTTCGCGTAACCACTCTACACTGTCACACCTAAGAGAGTCAACATTCATCCAGTAAAATAATGCCATTAAATACACTTAACATGTGAAGTATATAAATGTCACCATTTTTCCCCCAAAATACCTTTTATAACGGTTTGGGGTTTTTTGGGTTATTTTTATTATTATTATTTTTATTGTGATTTGGGTGAGTTTACAGAACAAATTCATTTTCTGTATGAGCAGTTCACACACATTTTGTCTCATGACATTGACTTCAATTCCTCACAGTGGAATTGGTAACAAGTCACAGGACATGGCTGTGTGCATCGCCCTGGGGAAACTGCTTAAAATGCTGGCAAGCCTGGCTTAGGCCTGGGTGCCCCTCCCTAACCCCTCACACTTTGGCTTCCTCCAAGGTCTCTGATTACACCCTGCTCTCAGCCCAGTCTTCCCCTCTTCCCACTTCCTCCCTGTAGTTTCCTCTTCCCCGTGTTTCCTTCCCTCCCATGCGCCCCCGCCCCCACCCCCAGCTGTCTCCCTGTGCAAACACTGCCTTTCTGTTCTCCCACATCATTCCAAGGAGTATATCTACCTGATGCAAATGTTCACCCCGTATACCTGTCTATTGTTTGACTGGAAGCCTCAGGAGTGAGTTCAATTCCAGACCTGGGGTAACTAGGTAGGGGCCATAGTCTTAAAAGGTCTCACCAGGCTGTATCAGACCAGTCAATCTGGTCTTTTTCATGCTTTTGAGTTTTGTTCCGTATTGTTCTCCCACTCTACCCAGGATCTCCTGCACTGATCCCTCTCTGAGTGGTTGCTAGTGGTAGCTGGGCACTATCTAGTTCTTCTGGTTTTATTTGTTTCTTAGTTACTATTTCCACTGCAAAGGTCCTACAGATCTTAGAGCTGGTTTGGGAGTGTTTTTTTGAACCCAAGATCTAATCCAAAGCTCATGCATTGCACTTAGTTGTCACATCCCAATCTCTTGTCATGGAGACCAGACCCCCCCGTCCTCTTTTTCTTGGCATCGCCACGCAGTCTGGATTGTCAGTTTCTTCTCGATGATGAGCAGGTTTCACACTCTTGGCAGGGCCACTAATGGAGGGCGCGGTGCTGTGCCATTGCATCTTGTCAGGAGGCTCATGACGCTTCTCCCACCATCCATTCCAGCAATGGCTTCACATAAATTTTGAAGGTCATCCATTTTTAGATCCTGGTGTGCAGCCCATAGTGACCTTGTGACACTCCCTCCAGGCTGCGGTGCCAGTCGGTGGCCTGAGGGTAGCCCAGTCCTCATGATGTGGGTGGGACAGCTGGATCAAAACAGACGGTCTCAGCCAGGACCCAGCAGGTTTGCTCATACAGGCATGGTGTTCAGATGTTTTCTGGGACAACAACTGCTTGAAAGGGTTGGATTATAATTGTGCAAATATGCTTATTAATCACACTTCACTTAATCTATACTAAGCAGAGGACGCTGACAGAACACATAAGCTGCTACTGTCAGGTCTGGAGCAGGCCTGTCTGCCATCCACGTGCTCTGTTGGAATTGAGATACCCGCATTCCAGAAATATCTTTAGTCTGGACTAGGAAGACGTGAGGGAGTGTTGGCAGGACTGTGGACCCTCTGCTGGGGGAGGAAAGGTCAGGCAGATTGGGAGGAAATGCAGGCAGTGCAGCCGGTGAGGTGTCTGGCATGAGTCCTGGGCAGCAGCTGGCACTGCTTGGTGAGTGGGGAGCCTCCAAGTGGGGAGGCCCGGGGGAAGGGGCTTTGGGGACCCTGTGCCACATCTGCTGCATGAGGGGAGGACTGGGCTAAGAGCAGGGTGTAATCAGAGACCTTGGAGGAAGCCAAAGTGTGAGGGGTTAGAGAGGGGCACCCAGGCCTAAGCCAGGCTTGCCAGCATTTTAAGCAGTTTCCCCAGGGCGATGCACACAGCCATGTCCTGTGACTTGTTACCTGTTTGTTTTCCACAAATGGAAATGATCCCAGGAACTGCCAAGGATGAGGCTAATCCCAGAACTGCCAAGGACGAGGCCAATGTAGTATTTAGGTCCCTAGGTGATATGAATGGTTTGCACTCATCTACTAACCTAAATAAACGGTTGGTGGTTTGAACCCAGCCAGCAGTACTGCAGAAAAAAGGCCTGGTGATCTCCTGTAAAGATTACAGCCAAAAAGACCGTCTGGAGCAGTTCTACTCTGTAACTCATGGGTCGTCACAAGTTGGAATTAACTCGACAGCAGCGGGTGTGGTTTTTGTTGGTAATGTAGTGACCACGGCAAAAAGTGAGTCAGGTTAAGGATGATTAAGTACATGAGAGTACAGGTGGCTGGGGGATGGGGCAAGAATCGTGCTGGTGATGTGGGAATGACTGGGGACAGAAATTAGAGGACAAATGGACTCCATGGCAGCTTCCATGGTGGCCCCAGTGACAGGCTCCATGCAGGCTGTGGGACAGCAGTGCTCCCCTGTGGAGAGGCTCCGCCTGCCCCAGGCCGGCAGGATTTGCAGGGGTGTGGGACAGAGAAGCCCTGGGATCCCGCGTGACTTGCTGAGGGGCCCTGCTTCCGCCTGCCCTTGTCCCCTCCTGTCCTCTCCTGGTCTTGTCTAGGCTGTCCGTGGGCCCTGGGCTGTGGCAGGTGGTATGGGGCTGCAGGTGCATGTCCGGGGTGGGGCATGGGCCACCAACAGGCTTTGCAGGGTCCCCTTCCCCTGCCCCCTTCACGGCTGCATCTGTCTCTTTCCTCTGCAGGGGGAGGGGTTGCACCAACTACGCGAGGCTTTGAAGATTTTAGCTGAGAGGGTTTTAATCTTGGAAACAATGATTGGGCTCTATGGTGAGTAGAGACAGACAGACGGACAGACAGCCCAGCCCCTGCCTGCCAGCCTTTCCCTAAGCCCTCCTAGGGTGGAGCTGGCCTGGGTCCAGTCCTGAGGCTGGACCAGATACCTGCCCCAGGCAAGTGTCAAGAGAACTCAGAAGGCCTGAGAAGTCAAGACCACCCCCCCTCAATGATTGGTCCCCTCCTCCACAGCTAAAGGGGCCCTCACCTTTGTGGTCAGACCCGGGCCTCCAGGCATTGTGGGTAATGTGGTTTCCAGGCCTGCATGGGAACCAGAGGTGGAGATATCAGGTTTGGGAGAATTTATGGGCAATGGAGCCAAAGTCCAGGTCAGCAGGGGATTGCGGATAACAGCCCCAGACTCCAGCAGTGCTAGGGATTGTGGGTAATAATAAAGTCAGAGCCCAGACCTACAGAAGAATTGTGGGTAGTAGATCCAGACTGCAGATGGGCATCAGGACTAGAGAAATTGTGGGTTACAGAGCCAGTCTCCAGCTCTGCAGGATGATGGGTCATGGAGCTAGACTCCAGAAGAGTAGGGGACTATGGGTAACAGAGCCAGGCTCAGGCCCCAGAGGAGTGTGGGAAATAGACCACTCACCAGTGTCTGAATCCCTGCCCCCAAGCAGGATGCCCGAGGACCTGGTTTCCCACTTCTGGTTTCCCCTTTGTCCTCCTGACCCACCCTGGGGCTCCCCCTAGGGACCAAGAGAGCAAGACCTTCACCCGGGGCGTCCACCCAGCATTCCTCCACCCACCTGGTCACTTGAGGAGACAGGCAAGCCCCGTCCCCGCCTTAGGAGGGGAGTCCAAGCAAGGTGTCGATAGAGCCGCCTTCTCTGTTTGGGAGACAGGCCCCCACCAGCCCCCACACCCAGCCCTCGGCTCCCCCAGCCCTCAGAGGCTGGACTTGCACGGTGCATTCTTCTTGATCTCCCATCAGGCTCCTAGCTTACAGAGCTTCCTGCAGCAGCAGGCTCAGCTGGAGCTCCTGGCCAGACGGGTCACCCTGCTGGAAGCCATCATCTGGCCAGGTAACAGCAGGGTGGGCAGGCAGGGGCAGCCCCTCCCAGGAAGGGCATGGGAACACAGTAGGTGCCTCCCAGTGTGTGGCCCAGGCCAGCAGACACTTATTCTTCAGCCCTTCCATCCATCCAACAGATGGTACCTGACACAGAGGAGGTACCAGGAAGTAGTTCTTGAGTGAACGAGCACCTGCTTTGTGCCAGGCACCTTGCTGGCCAGGCCCCAAACACGTAACATAAACATAGTCCTACCCTCATGGAGCTTAGGGTGTAGAAAGGGAGAAAGTCCTGCAGGTAAAACCTAGTGAAAAGTACTATGGCAGGCTAAATGCCATGGCAGCAGAGAAATGCCCTAGGCCTAGGCCAGGAAGTGGGGCAGTGGAGGGAGGGTAGTTCAGGGAGGGCTTCCTGGAGGAGGTGGTGTCTGAGTGGAGACCCCAAACGGGAGGAGGTGTTAGTCATAATTAGCAAGGGCAAGGAATGGAGGGGAGTGAAGAGGCAGGGTAGGCGAAGCCAAGAAGCCAGAGAAAAGCTCCGGGGATTGTTCTGTGTGTGAGGTTGGCGATAGCTGAAGCTAGAGATTCTGCCAGGGCCCAGGCTGGGAAAGTTCTGGAAGGAAGGATGGGGTGGCACTGGAGGAGACCAAACCCAGGGAGGCAGGACTCCTCCTTGTGCCTGGCTTCTGGGAAGGTGGGAGATGCAGATCATGGTGGGGCTTAAGCGGCCTGTCCTCCCTAAACCAAGCTTATGGTGGACACTCTGGGCTAGGCTCTCTCTGTCCCTCGCCTATGGGCTACGAGGCCCTGGCAGAGCCCCCCTTTCTCCCACCTCCTCCAGCTGTCCCATCTCACAGGCCACCCCATCCCATCAGTGCACAGAGGCCTCGAACCTCATGTCGAGCCTTGAGCCTGTTTCACAGGTGGAGAATCCAAGGCCCGGGCTGGGGCCAAGCCTTCCCCATTCAGCAAACTGTAGGGAGCACCTCCGGGTCCCAGATCCAGATGGGCCGGGGGCCCCAGACAGCAGCTAGGTCCCAGCCTCTGGGAGCTGCTCACCCTAGAAGCCCTCATGTCTACAGTGATGAGGGCCCTGAGTACGGGAGCATCAAGGAGTGGGGTGAGGGCACAGTCACTTCTTACTGGGGGTCAGAGAAGCCTTCTCGCAGAGGGGATGCTCGAGATGAGATGGAAGAGCCTAGGGATGTAGCAAGGAGCTCTGGTAGCATAACTAGAAGGTTGGCTGACCAGAAGGCCGGCGGTTCAAACCCACCAGCCACTCCTCGGAAGGAAGGTTGGGCAATCCACTTCTGTAGTGATACTGCCTCAGAAACCCAAGGAGAGGTCGCTATGGGTCAGGTGCACTCGATGGCACGTAACAACAAGAAGGAATGTGGCAAGTGAAGGTGGCTAGCCAGTGTATGTAGTCGGCTGCCAAGCTCTTCCCACCACACAGCTTCTCAATTCCAGAAACGTCAGTGCCATCTCCCCAACGTGCCCTGCTCCCCACAGTCGACAGAGGAGAGACCAAGGACTGAGGCCTAGGCTCCTGGCACCTTTGTAGGTACCCTGCCTTTTCTCAGGAGGATTGGGCAGAAGCCAGCAGGGACACAGTCAGGCCCCTGGGGCCCTGGATCTCCCCCTCCCCAGGGAGAAAGCACTAGGCACCAGGGGGCCCCCATCCACTCTCAGTGGCTAGGAGTCTGGGAGACTGAGCCCATGAGGAACATGGGCCTAGAGGAGGAGACCTGGGAGGGGAGAGCAGAGAAGGGGATGGGACACTCCCTGTTGGCCCAGGGTTCACAGCTGGTGCTAACGGAAAGCTCAGCTGGAGCTCACATTTAGGTTATAACCAACGGTGCTAACAGTCACAGCTGGCATCTCCAACCCTTACAAGCTTGCTGGGCAGGCAATACGATGCCCATTTTACAGACGGAGAAACAAACTCACAGGGCTCGCAGGACTCTCAGGGTCACAAGACGGTAGTGGGAAGGCCAGGGTTCCACTCTTAAGTCTGAGTGCTGGCTCTTTGGGCCCCATTAACAAAGGTTTTCTGGAAGCCTCTACTAGGCCAGGTGTGGATCAAGGCCCTGGGGAAACTGAGGACCCAGAATTTGATCGTGTCAGGGCAGTATCTCACGCGGAGAACTGCAGAAGACCTGAGTCAAAGCCACAGCGACCCTCTAACCATAGTCACCCAGCTTTTACGGGCTACCAACTTCCACTCCTGGTCACACTAAACCTGCACTGCAAGCGTGTGATGAGGAAAAGGTTGTCCCCACATTCCAGGCAAGATGCCGAGATTCTGTGCCTTGTCCAAGTCCTCATAACTGGGACATAGACTTGGCCCCAGCCAACTTTGGCCACCCTCCTTCCATGCCTCCTGGCGTAGGCCTGGCTGATTTAGGGCCTTAACAAGGACTGCATGCTCCCTTGTCCCAGGAGCCTCAAGTCTCAGCCCTGAGGAGTGTGATGGCTAAGGCACACAGGGTCAGGGATGGTTACAAGGGTACAGCCTGCTCCCCTGGCAGTGCCCTCAAGGAAGCTGGTGCTCACTCACCCAGAAAAACCAAACTCACTGCCATCAAGTCGACTCTGACTCACAGCAACCCCTGCGGGCCTTCCAAGGCTGTAAAAATCTTTACAGGAGTAGATTGCCCCATCTTCCTTCTGCGGAGCACCTGGGGGGGTTTGAACTGCTGACCTTCTGGTTAACAGCCAAATTCCTTATCCACTATACTACCGGAGTTCCTTTTATGCTCCCCAAAGTCCAGGTATTTGTCCTGTGAGCAGAGTTTAGGAGGTTCAGCCATGTCTTTGATCTTGGATTCTCCTCCCTGGCTATCCCTGTCCCCCTGAAAAGACAGCTCATTTTGTTCATTTAATTTGGGGAGAGACTGAGGTGGTAGTCACAGAAGGCCTTCTGGTGGAGGTAGCTCCTACTCTTGGTTTTGAAGGTAAATAGGATTTTTTAGGTGGCAAGAAGGTCCATTATCTGCACTTTCACTCTTGGGAGCCAGCTTATTTCCAGGCTGGCGTATGTTTCACCATAGGTCCACTGGAACTGACTTTAATTGTCGGAGCTGTCTGGAACCTCAGAGTCTCCCTGGAACTGTCCCCTGCTTTTAGAGATGAGACAGCTGAGGCCCTGACAGGGGTGTGACTTGCCCAAGGGCACACAGTAGCTCAGTGGCCGAGCCTGGCTTTCCCATGCCCTCTCCACAGGCAGCTTAGCCCAGGGACAGAGGGCGAGTGAGGCCTTGGCTGACCCACCTATGAAATAGGGATGCTTCAAGGTCTTTCTTCACCCAAAATGAAGAACAGGGGAAAATTACACTTTTTACAGAGCACTTACTATGTGCTAGGAGCTCTGGTAGCACAGTGGATACGGCATTTGGCTGCTAACCAGAAGGTCAGTGGTTCAAACCCACCAGCTGCTCCTCAGAAGAAAGATGGGGCAATCTACTTTGGTAAAGATTTACCACCTTGGAAACCCAAAGGGGGTCGCTGTGAGTTGGAATCGAAGGCAGCGAGTTTGGTTTTTTGGTTTTACTATGTGCTAAACACTTCACAAACGTGGTGGGTCTGCAGGCAAGGAATCAAGCCGAGGCCCTGAACTGGGTTGGGAGTCTGACAACACGAGGGTCAGGACACTAAGCAGACTGCAGACCTCCTTCTTGCCCACAGCTCTGTCACCCGGGCGCCAGGGTGGAGTGCACTTGGCAGCAGGTGTTCTGTCTGATCCCACCACTCCCCAGGGGCCGAGGGGAGGTGGGTGTCCCAGGTGGACCCTACTAACATGTCCTCTTTCTCCTTCCCTCTGGCAGAACCAGAGCTGGGGTCTGGGGCAGGACCTGCTGGCGCAGCCATCCCCAGCCTCCTGCGGGGCAAGAGGGGAGGACATGTGACCAACTACCGGATCGTGGCCCCCAGGAGCCGGAACGAGAGAGGCTGAGGGCAGCGGCGGCCCCTCAGGGTGGGCCGGCCGAGCCCCCTCCAGGAACCGCCCATCCGTATTTATTGATGTCCTCAGGATCCCTTCTGCCATTTAGGCCTTTGGGGCAGGCAGGTCTCTGCCCTGGCGCCCCGCATGGTTGCCTCATGTGAGGCTGAGCAGGGGCCGAGGCCTGAGAGGGAAGGGGTGGCCCAAGTATGAGGTGAGGCCTCCTCCAGGGCCCTGGGCCTTAGCTGCCCTCCGTAAAACGGGGTGTAGCCAGCCTGCAGGAGGGGATGCCAGGGACAGAGCTGCTTACCTTCTGGTCAGCTGCCTGGACATCCAGGCCTGCAGCCCCGAGGAGCCCAGAGCTAGGGCTCTGCCCAGCCCTCAGGAGCCCACCAGCACCCCTCCTGTCCTTGTTTTCTGGTGCTGGGTCCCCGACCTGAGGTCAGGCTGTCCCTGCCCTCTGACTGGAGGGTCAGAGCCTTCTTGCCTCAGTAGTGCCCTGAGCCCCCAGCCCTTCCTAAGTGTTGCAGGTGGGAGTGTGGCGTGGAAATGGAAGGGCCACTTGCTCCCGCAAACGCTTGTGACAGATGGATGTGTCTTGGCCAATAAAGGCCCCCAACCTGATGTCCCCCCTCAGCCTGGTCTCAGTGTGTTACAAGGCCGACAGGGTCAGGAGCCCCTTCTGGCATCTCAGCGGCCTTCACTCCCCACCTGAGGGGCCCCAGAGATATGAGGGTAGGTGGCAGAGGCAGGCTCAGGTCACCACACCCCAGCGCAGGCCAGGGGTCCAGAGGTGGTTGTGATTGTGGAATGACCTTACTGAGAGGCCCATTCCTTAAATAAAGCAAGCCGGGGGCCAAGGCGTTCATAAACCTCAGGGCAGCGTACAGCGTACACGGCTTCTCCTGCCCGAGCCTGTTTCCTTGTCTATGAAATGGGACTGATGGTGCCACTCTCCGGTTTGAAAAAGTGACCCGTTTCCCAGCCTGTTTTCCGCACCCCTGCAGGTGACCAACCACAGGGGTGCTCTCTGCTCTCTCCAGCCCTCCTCTCGGACCCTGACTTGGGGTTGAGCCCCAATATGTGGCTAAATCATAGGCCTGCTCCCAGACAGGCAGCTCCCCGCACAGGTGCTCCCTCGAAGCCCGGCTTCCCAGGCCCGCCTCCAAGTCAACCCCGACACCAGCCCACCAGCCATCTCAGGCTCTCAGCTCTGTCTACACCCCCCTACCCTGGGAGAGGTAATGACTGAGGCTGGGGAAACCCCTGCCCCCCACACCGCACCCCCTCTCTTCCTGCCTGTGGGTCCACCAGCCACTGAGCCCGCTCTGGGCCAGGCCTGTGGATACAGAGCTGAAGCAGCCCTGGGCAATCAAGGGAAGACATTCCTGCAGAACCCAGGAAGGCTTCCTGGAGGCAGAAATTAGCTGGGAAATGGGCTATGAAGGGGTGCAAGGAGGAATGCCTGTTACCAGAGGGTCAAGGCTGGCAGTGAGGGAGGAAAGCATTGCATGGGGCCGGAACCAGATGCACTTGGGCAGTTGTCATTGCAGAATGCCCGGGAGCTCTCCGGCAGTCATTCATCCACTGCTCCATACAGAGTCAGACACCTCACCACGTCCAAGAAGGTCCAGGTTGAAAAGCAGACTGGTTTTTATTCTAAACAAGTGCCGGAGCAGGGTGCTCTCAGTCCACAGAACAGAGGCTCGCGTTCAGTACAGAGGATCAGGCCTCTGGTCACCCGAGGGCCCACCTGTGCCCTGCCCTCTGACTGGGCTAGGGGGGCCGGGGCCCTCGGGGTGGGCAGGCCGGCCCTTCCCCTCTGTGACCAGGGCCTCAGCCCCCACCTGCCCACCGACCAGCAGTGACACGGCGCCCTCCACACGGCCTGTGGCTGCCAGCGCCACCACCGCCTGTTCTGTCGGGAAACCCATGCGTTCCAGCTGCTGCAACCTGGGGGGGGGGGCAGAGAGGGAGTGTCAGGGCCGCCCCCAGGCCCTGCACCAGGGGACCCCCGCCTCTGCCCACCCGCCTCACCGCAGAGAGGAGACAGAAGACTTGGACAGCCACAGTGGGCTCTCGGGCCCCTGGCCTGGCCCCTCCAGGAGTGAGGCCTGGAGTCCCTCCTGCAGCATCTGTTCATCCAGGGCTGCCCACAGTGGGGTCTCCGGGGGGAAGCTGGGCCCAGCCCAGGCCAGGCCTGCATCTGAGGAGCCCTCCCAGGTGTGCTGCACAGCCCCCAGGCCTGGCGGGAACAGGGCTGGGGCTTCACTGCGGGGCCAGCGGCTAGGGGAGGCCACGAGAGGCGGTCCAGGCTCAGGAGGCCTGGAGGGCAGAAGCAGAACGGCTGACTGCGAGCCGCGGCCGCCGTCGGGGCTGGCGTCCACAGTGCCCCCCTCCTGCTAGGCAGCCTCACCTCACTCCGGGAGGATGGGTGACAGGCAACTCAGCCGGGCTGCCTGGGGTGGGAAAGAGCCTCAGGGGCCAGCACCTGGCCAGGGTTCTGCACACCACGCCCTCCTGCAGTGTCTGCAGCCGCAGCTCCGACAGTTCCAGCCACTGGAAAGCCCCTGCTGCGTCTGCCTGCCCAGAGCAGGGCGGCTGGTCAAGGAAAACCAAGTCAGCAGGGGGTCAGCCTGTACTTCATGGCAGGCCTGGTGCCAGGTGTGTGACAGGCCTTCCCTCGTGTCTCCTCACTTGTCCACCGCAGTTAGCAGTAGGGGCTCAGAGAGAGACGGCCTGGTGAACTTATTCAGTAAGTGAGAGGAGCTGGGATGGGCCTCAGCCCAAACCTGGGCTCACCCCACGCCCCACCTGCAGCCAACCCCTGACCCATACTGTCTCTGGAGCCCTGTGCCTACTCAGCTTCCAAAGAAAGCCCCATGGGGCACCCCTCACCTTGGCCAAGCCAGCCCGCTACTCCAAGGTTCAGACAGGCCAAGGTTCAGACAGGCCTGGGCAGCTGGTAGAGCTAAACAGGTTCCTCCCCTGCAAATGATCCCAGGGTTCAGCCTGAGCCCACCATTCTCCCTGACTGCACCTTCTTCCCCAAACACAGGTTAAGCATCCTTGGAGCAAAAGCCACCACAGGCCACAGGGGCTCCCCCTTTCAGCCCCTGGAGAGCCCCCCGCCCACCCCCACAGGGGCTCCCCTTTCAGCTCCTGGAGAGCCCCCCGCCCACCCCCCTGCCAGACTTTGGCCTTACTGCGTCCTCTGCCGGGTGCTCCCTCCAGGTCACTTCACCTGAGCCCCTCACCCTGCACATCCTAACTTGGCTGCCACCTCCGGTGGGGGGGCGGCCTTCCCTGATCTCAGGTCCAGGTTAGCGCTTCTTAGGCCTCCCCAGCCCTGGGAGCTCCCCACAGAGATTTCTAAATGGTAACTGGCACCTCCACCTGGCCATGCACTCTGCAGCCCCCAGGCCCAGCCCAGCCAGCGCCCAGTACGGAGGAGTGGGAGATGCTTCTAGAATGGGTGTAAACTGCCTCCTGGCGATGCTTAGGCCTGACCCCCTTGTGCTGCTTCTTCTCCAGACCCCCTGGGGGCCCAGCCACCGCTCCCACACGCCCTGGGCCCCAGGCAAAGGATACAGGCCAGGCCAGAGAGAAGGCCACAGAGGAGCTGCAGGAAGGGTGGCTCAGGGCTGAGCAGCGGGGTCAGGCTCAGTAGCAACCACGGCAGCAGCCACGGTGGCACTGCACCCCGGAGCCGTCCTGGGCGGTGCCCCTGCCGCGCCAGCATGGCCAGGTGGACGGGCATGTACCCGCAGCCACTGGCCACGCTGGGCACCCCGAGGTTCGCCAGCAGCACGGCCAGCAGCCCGGTGGCCAGGGCCAGCAGGGCCGAGGCGTGCAGGAACCGCAGAGTGCCCAGGTGGCGCTCCTGCTGCCAGCCCAAAACGGCCAGGAGCAGCAGGCTCAGGAGCAGGCCTGGCAAGGCGGTGTGGCCCAGGGCGTGGGCCAGCAGCCGGTGTGCTGGGAGAGAGAAGGGTCTTAGGTGCCCAGTTAACAGCCATGACTGTTAACAGCCTCGGACCTCTGAGGCTCCCCCCGCTATGCCAAGTTGACAGTTACCCTCCACCAGGGCCGCCTGCTGGGCCAGCCTCCCCTCCAAAAGCTAGCGTCTGCCCACTGCCAGCACTTAATCAGGACAGGACCAAGGGCCACCGTGGCCACCCGTCCTGTATTTAATAGAACCACGATTACTGAGCGCTCACTACGCCCCAGGCACAATGCAGGTGCTTCACATACACGTTTACCGAATCCTTCACATGGGCTCTGATGAGACTGCCTGCTTCAACCCCGGACCCTCACCCCTCTAGCTGTGTGACCTTGGATGAGTCACTTAACCTCTCTGAGCATCATTTGCATTTCCTCAGATGCAAACTGTAACTGTTACTATTGGAGAACAGGTGCTGGGCTGAAGGCCTTGAGAAGCCGTCATGAGCTCCCTGCTCACCCTGCTGGCCCTCTGCTCTCCATGCTAGCCTGGGGATGAGCTGGGCATGCTCCCATCCAAGGCTAGCCTTCCCCAGGGCCCTGGGTCCCCTCCCCACTTGGCCCTTCTCACCTGCAGCACTGACTTCCCCTCTCTCTGAGGTGTTCTGTCACCTCCCAAACACATTGTAGGCCTCTCCTCCAACCACTGCCCATCTCTCTACTCCCCTTCAGAGCAAAACTGCTAAAGAGATGCCTCCCCTCCCTGCCTTGACCACTTCTCCTGGTCTCCCTCCTCCCTGCCACTCCTTAGAAGTCACCTTCGTCAGGGTCAGTGATGACCTCCACCAGTAGTGCAATTTCGAACTCCGTATACACTTAAGCCCCGGCCACCATGTCCATTTGAGACTCCAATGCCACACTGTAGCCTCCCAAATTTCCACCTCCAACCCTGGCTCCTGACTCCCAGCCAGCTGTCTGCCTCAGGTATGTCTAATCGGCCTCTCAGACTTCACGTGTCCAGAGCCACACTCTCTATTCTCCTGCAAACCTGCTCCCTCCAAAGAGACCTCAGATAAGCAAAGCATTACTGAACAAGAACAAAGTAGGAGGTCTCACGCTCCTGGATCTCAAAACCTACTATACAGCCACAGTAGTTAAAACAGCCTGGTATTGGTACAATGAAAGACACACAGACCAGTGGAACAGAACTGAGGACCCAGAAACAGATCCATCCACCTATGTGGTCAGCTAATCTTTGAAAAAGAGCCGAAATCCATTCAACGGGGAATAGTCTCTTTAACAAATGATGCTGGCAACACTGGCTATCCATTTGCAGAGAATGAAAGAAGATCCGTACCTCACACCATACACAAAAACTAACTCTAGATAGATCAAGATGTGAACCCTAAAACTATATAAAAAGTTCATCAGACCTGTTCCCTCCAGGGTTCCCCATCCTTCCAGTTGCTTAGGCCCCAAACTGCCTACCTCTCTTCCCTCACACCCAACATCCAAGCCAGCTGCCAATCCCATCAGCTCTATCCTCAAAATGCCTGCAAACTCACCCCGTCCCACGGCTTCCCTACCTACCAGTCCAGGCCACCATCTCTACTAGGATTGTGGCCGTGACCTCCTTACTGGGCTCCTGGTTTCCACCCCTGCCCCCTTCAGCTTATTCCCCACCTAGAATGGGGGTCATCAAAGCCCCAATCAGGTCATGTCACAATTCTGCTCAAAGTCCTCAAAGTCAAAGCCAAAGTCCTCAAGACCCTACATCTCCTACATCACTCCACTCCCACCACCCTGGCCTCCTTGCAGGTCCACCAAGACACCCATGTGCTCTCACTACACTGCCTTTGCTGTTTCCCCACCTAGAACGCTCGTCCTCTGTTCTCTGCATGGCTGGCAGGTGCCCTCAGTCCTTGCAGGGCTCTGTCTCATGTTCCCCTCTCACAGTGGAACCACCTGACCACTCTGCCTTCCACTCTGTTTCACGTGCTTCTCAGTACCCATCAGCTCCTGAGCTACCAGGCATTCACTTGTTTATAGGGCTCCCCTTCCAGGTGGGCAGCACCATGAGAACAAGGCCTTTGCTTTCTTCATTGTTGTATCCCCAGCCCAGAGAACCAACCACACGTGTTATGTAGTAGATGCTCCATGAACACCTGCCGACAGACTAAATGAATGGATGGATAGGTATGTTTTGTGATACAGTCACTCAGGGACCTGCTTAGGCAGCTCCATCCAATCGACCTCAGTAGAAGATGAGCTGCTAATATGACCCCCAGTTTGCAAGGGAGGAAACTGAGGACCAGGGAGGGCAAGTGACTGGTCTGAGCCCCACTGCAAGTCCCCTGTCTCCTCCAAGGCCCATTGTGGCCCTCACCCTGCCAGGGTTCCAGCAGCAGCTCCGGGGCCAGGGTGAGGCTGGGGCCGGCCCCCGCCAGCCACAAGCCAGTCATCAGCAGCATCAGAGCAGAGGAGGTGAGAGGCAGGGCTGGAGGCAGTGGGCCAGGGGGTCCCCTGGCATACATGTCAAGAGTGGTCAAGACTGGTCCTGGGGCTGTGGCCTGGAGGAACAGGAAAATGATAGCAATGGTTAATATCACAGTCTTTATCTCACACCTTCCTCTCACCCACCCTTTCAACAGCCCCACTTTACAGAACTGAAAATTGAGGCTGAAGAGGCAATCCAAGCAGCTTGGCCATGGCAGAGCTTGGACACTAACCCATGTGCTTAGCCATGCTGCCTACCCAAATATAAGGATGGCAGGGGCCAGGCCTAAAGGGCCCTGAGCCTTGATGGCTCTGAAGAGAGGTTTAGGGGTAGGAGACACAGACCCAGAGAAGTTGAACTGGGGCTCTGGGCTCCCAGAAAAAGGAGTGCAGTGCCAAAGGACAAGTTCAGTGCCATCTCCAGGCCTCCTCTGGCCCCCCTACTCTCAGATGGCTCCATGATTGGCCAGTCACCTTCCTCCCTCTGGCCCTCCACTGTGCCCAGCCTTAGAACTTCAGGTCATCTGGCTAGGATGCCCTTGACCAAGGGGGCGGAGCCTGCAAGGAAGACTGCAAAGTGGACCAGCCAATAGACAAGCAGATTAGGGAGGGGATGGGACAGGAGAGGCAATCGGAGTCCCCACCCCCAGCGCACAAACAAAGTGCCAATGGACAGAGCCACCCTCTTCCTACCTGGGCCCCATCACAGTCCCTCTTGCCCAGCCCCTCTTGCCCAGCTCTCTTTTCACAGAAGTTTCAGGCTCTGCCCTGCCTCATCCAGCTAAGTTTCCCAACCCCGAGCCTCTTCCTCCTCATTTTACAAATGAGGATTGAGAAAATCATTTCGAGGAAAGGATATGGGCTAACACAGAGCCTGGGCTGCAGCTTCTACTCATAAACCATGCCCGTGCCCATCCCCGCTAACTGTGGGAAGACTATGTAGACACCAGCTGGCCGGCCTTGTCGAACCTGGCTGCTCTAAGCTCTGGCCCTCAACCGTGTCCATTCCCTGCCCACAAGGCAAGGCCTTCTTTCCTCTGTTCTTCCCTCTCCCATCTAGCCTGTAAGCCAGGCCGGGCCTCCAGCCTCTCAGAGGGCAGGAAGTAGGATCCCAGAGAGATAAGAAGGCCGCCTTACCTGCTCCCTTGGCATCAAAACCCACCTGCCAGTTGCCAGTAGGAAAAATGTGGAAAGCTCCTATGCCTGCAATGTCCTTCCCTCCATCTCTCCAACAGGCAAACTCCTATTCACCCTTTGAAGCCCAGCTCAAATGTCCCCTTCTCCACATAGATTTTTATCCTATCTTATGAGCATGACTTGGCCTGTGTGTCACCCAAAGCAGGTGGTCTGAGCTCATGGTGGTCTCTCTTAACTCATCTCCAAGTTTGCCAGGGTGTTCCTAGCACCTAGCTGGTGCATTCTATGTGCTCAGTGAAAGATGTTAGCTTGGCTCTGGTTCAGGGGTGATCCCTTCTAAGAAGGCCTGCAGGTGCCAGCTTTGCCCTGAGACTGGGTCTGGAGCCAAAGCATCCACCGCAAGCCTCTTCCTGCACCCTCACAATTACTTCCTCTCAAAGCATTGTAGGGAGGGTGAAGGACTTATCCATGGACACCCACAGCTAGGACTTGAACCCACTGGGCTTCAGTTTCTTCATATACAATATGGGGCTGTGCACCATCAGGCCCTGCGTACCTAACTGGGATGTAGGACAGAATGGAAAGACAAAGATAGGAAAAATCCTTTCGGGTGGTGAAAACAGTAGGGGATGGTCCCTGGGTCTGAGTCAGACTCAGCTTTGCGACTTTGGGCAAAGTACCCAACTTCCTGGGGCCTCAGTTTCTCCTGCTGTAAAAATAAGGATATTAGGTGAGAGGTGATTACTGGGCCTTCTCAATCTCGACCGTTATTAGGGGGAGTTCGCGGAGCCGGGCGCTGCGTTCGGGGTCACCCACCCCGCGGACCGGCCTCGGCCCCATCCCCCGCCACCAGGGCCACGCGTCCGAGGTACTCACTGCGGAGCGCGGCCCCCACCCCTGTAAGGGCGAGCGAGGCCGGGGTTGGCAGTCGGGCCTCTAACCCCCCACGGAGGCCCAGGCTCCCCAGCCTAATCCGCACACACGCGGGCGCGTGACCCCGACCGGCCGCCGCGCCCCCCTCCCCCGCCGCCTGCCGATTAGTCAGCAGTTGTTCTAGGCCCGGGTCCCTTCCCCCCAAGCCCTCCCGCCGGCCTTCGTTTTTCTCCAGAGCAGACTCTTCAGAGACGGTCCCTAGAGCCAGCGGACGTAACCATTACTAGCAACCTGGCTTCGTGAGGAGAATCACTCGGTTTGATAGTGAGACCCGCTCTCCTACCGCCCTAGCCCCTTAGATGCTATTTTGTCCCGCGAATCATCGCATCTAGCGCTCTTATAGAGGATTGGGACAAGAATTGCAGGCACGAACGAGAAATTGATGGTTCATCCCTACTTATCCCACCCCCGTGGCCTGACAGGATGGTAACGCCCGAGGTTGCGGGCTTCGCGCCTGCGCAGTGCGGGGCCTAGAGGGAAAGCGAGAGGGAGACGGACGTTGAGAGAACGAGGAGGAAGGAGAGAAAATGGCGTCCACGGGTGAGTGTGGTGGAACCGCGGTCGTGCTGGCGACAGCTAGGACGCCCAGATGGGGGACCGCTTGTCTCTGGGGTTGACAGAGACGACTGAGTGGAGTTTCTGAGTGGGGTTTGTGGTATTCTCCGCGGCTGGCCGGGCTTAGGTGCTCGCGTTCCCTTCCTCTCTCCTCCCCTCCCCCCAACGGGCGGGCCGGTTCTGGAACCTTCCGGCGCCCTC
>NW_006921784.1:5020019-5044234 GCF_000298275.1 Orycteropus afer afer
CGAGGCCTCCATTGTGTGGCCGCCGTCGGGCCCCGCGCTTTGGGCCGCCAGCCACGTGGGCGGGGCCTGGGGCCTCCGGGCCCTGCGTGGGGGATGGGGACCCGACCGGGCCTCGAGCCTGGCACCCCAAAACCAGGGTCGGGGGCGGATAGCGGAGCTGCCGCGGGCCGGCTTTCCCTGTGATCCACTTTCTCTTCCCGAGAGGCGGCCCAAGCGCGAAGGGCAACTCTTCCTTTCAGAGAATCTCGAGGGGAAAAAAAAGCCAACAAATAAAAAATTTGGCCGATTTGTGAGCTGAGGGGTATCGGCCTCTCCCTCGGTCTGTAAGTGGGAGCCCGGTCATCTTTGCTTCCCGGGCGGTTGGGGGCGTCTGGCGCCGCCGAGCTGCCCTCTCCGCAGGCTCCATCTCGAAGCTGAACTTAAGCCCTAGTGGGGTGTGGACAGCATGCCCCCGGTCAGGACGTCCAATCTGCTGCTCTCTCTGGCTTTTTGATTTTAAACGTTATTTCTGACCCTTCACCTTTCCTCACCCAAAAGCGATTAAGTGACTTCCCAAGGGCACTTTTCCAGTCAACGCCGAACCGTTGTAAAATAAGGCCAGCTTGGATCGCGAGGTCAGAAACCCTCCCATAAGAAATTTCTGGCTTCTTTGACCTGAGAGGAACAAAAGGGCTGAGCCGGCATTGGAATTCTGCTTAAGCAATCGTCTCGCACGTTCGTTCGCTTCCGTTGAGGCGACAAGCGTGTTTATGTCGTGGGCTGATGGAGAAAGTAGGCGCGCCGAGGAGTTGGAACTTTAGAATGTGATGTGTAAGGTGGTCTCTGTTGCCCGGGTGGGTTTCTGTGAGAATGTAGCCTAAAAATCACCTGCGATTTGCAGCCCCTTCGTGCGCCCACCGGCGGTGGTTGGCAGGGCAGCACTCCTGCGTGTCGGAGGTATTCTCAGGCGGCCTCTGAGGGGAGATGAGGGCGGGAGACAGGAAAAGCTATGGGTATTTTCGAGTTTTAGTTTGAGAAGAGTCCAGAATCCAGCTACTTAAAAGATTTTTCTGACGTTTGCCCCCCAGAAAGCTCTGAAATAGCACAGCCCAAATGCCCTTTCCACCCTCCCTCTTCTTGCTGTGTTTGGATTTTGTTAGGGCAGCGGCTGTTGTCTCTAGGAGGCAGGTGTGAACGTCCAAATTTTTATTCAGCATGGTTGGATATGCCGTTTTCTCGGTCAGCTTTGCTCAGATCTTGTTGACTGTTAGACACGATGTACTGTGTTAGAATTACAGTTGTGGTTCGTGCAGATACATACCCTATCAGACTGGGCGGGAAAACCTTGGGGGAGTCATATAACTTATCTTGACCTTAGTTTTCTTTCCTGCCAGACAAGGTGTTAGGCTTGATTTTTGAGTCCTTAACTTTAACCTTACAGCAAAGCATATTGGCTGCCATGATTAGTTACCGTATACTGATTTTAACTTAGCTACATATGTAGTCTGAATATCTGAATCCTTACCGTTTGGATGGTGGCTGCTGTAAAGTATCTGAAAGTCTTCAGTAATGGTAGATGTCCCCCCAGCCCACCCGTATGTACATGAGATATACAGAAGTAACTAAAGCATATGTCCAGTTTAACAACGAACTACATACAACACGAATTTCTACTTCTGTCAAGAAATAGAACATTGCTAGTGCTCTAGCCCCCTGGATCACAGTTCCCGTCTCTCCCCAGATTGTCTTGTATTTTTAATAAAGTCTTCAGTTCCACAATTGGGAATTACAAACAAAATGCAACTGGTTGTTAAATAATCTGACCAGGGTGTAACTGTGCCATATTTGAGGTCAATGTTTTGTGCTGTAGATAGGTATAAACAGTAATTCTCATGAAATAAGCTTGCTGCCTTTTTTAGGACTTGGTGAGCCCCCACTAAGATGAGGCTAAAATCCTCTGGTTTCACACTGATCTGAGATCATCAGTTTTCGCCGTCAGCTTTGCCAATTTTATGTTTTACATAACTGCTCTTGTGTACAAGTCCACTTGCAAGCATTGAATTTACATGTCAGTGTTTTAGAATCACATCTAATGCAGAAAATTTAACAAAATGTGGAGTGATGTGACTTTAGTTGCTTCATTGGTATATTTTATGAATACCACATGGAAGAAATTATTTCACATTAACATGTCCTATGAAGAGCATGAGTTGTAGTGCTAGTGACAATATCTTAAGGTTGTTTTACCAAAACAATCTGTTCATTACATATAGCCTTTGGGCAGTTAATTTGGTGTTGCTGGTTCAGGGTTCTGAGTTAGGGTTATACAGAAAGTTGGGTAAGTGAAGTGTGGAGAGGTAGAAAGAGAAACCCAAAAACCTCACTGCTAATTCCAACTTATAGTGGCTCAATAGGATAGAACCTACCCCACAGAGTTTCCAAGACTGTAAGTCTTTACAGAAGCAGACTCTCACATCCTTCTCCTGCAGAGCAGCTATTGGCCAACTTAAAGAGATGGATTCAGCAAACTGCTGTCAGGATAGGACTGTGAGGCCAGCTTTGGATGGAGTAGGGTAAAACCACTCCATTAAGAACTGAAATATAAACCATTGCTTTTGGATGAGGGACTACTTTCTGATTAGAAAAGAAAGAGCTCTTTTGTGCAGTTCTAATGGCAATACTATCTTCAAACATGGAACAGAATACTTATTCTTGTAGAGAGGAAAGACAAAAGAAGCAGAATTATTTAAAAATAATTAACTGCCTTTTTTTTTTTTTTTTTTTTTTTTTTAATAAACTGAGCTTAAACAAAAACCCACTGCTGTGGAGTAGATTCCAATTCAGCGACTTAAGGGGACAGAGTAGAATGCCCTTTAAGAGTTCCAAGGCTGTAAATCTTGACAGAAGCAGACTGCCTTATTCTACAGAGTGGCTGGTAAATTTGAATCACTGACCATAAGTTTATTTCAGCAGTGCTGTGAAAACTTCTTACCATTTTTATATTTGTTTTCACTAGTAAGCACCTCAGACCAAAGTTTAGTCCCTTTTGACACATTGTAAATTTCACACGAAATGGGAAATTGTGGAAAGGTTTACCGAGAGGAGGGAAGAAACTTAAAATCATTACTTAAAAATAAGGTAGTTTTACCTAAAACGAAATTATTCAAAAAAGATGAAATGCTTGCTCCTCTTTGCCAGTTTCCAGAAATGTACCTTAAATCTGCTGTGCTGGGGTTTATAATCTAGCTTTTGGATTGTTGTACAAATGTAACCCTATCACAGTCCATAAACTCTTTAAAACACCAGGTTGTGTTATCTGTTCTCTTGTTCTTTGCCGTTTTATGTCATAGTTGTTTTCCTAATAATAAGCTCTAGAGGTGCAGTGGTCAAAGTGCTCAACTGCCAATGTAAAGGTCGGCAATTTAGACCCACCAGCCACCCTGCAGGAGAAAGATGTGGCTGGCCGTCTGCTCAGTAAAGATTCACAGCTTTGGAACCCTATGGGGCAGTTCCACTCTCTCCTACAGGAGAGACTCTACTAGGAGTCAGGATCAGCTCCACAGCAGTGAGTGGTCCTGCTAGGGAGTTCTGATTGATGTAACTTGCTAAAGTAAGGGAGTGATAGAAAACCTAGTTTTTGAGGAGATGGGTATAGCTGCTTAACCAGTCTGGTGTTAAACACGAAATACTGTTGCATCCCTCCTTTTTATATAAGAAAGTAAATTTATACTTTTGATCCTGTTAGTCTTAGGATGATGGTCATGTATTTGAAATGACAACATGTTCTGAATTTGACCCAGATTTACTCTTTGGTTTGGTGTCAAGAGATGAAAGGTACATCTGTGTTAACCTGTAGATCAACTCTCCTACCATCTGAATTCCTTTGCCTTTCTTCCTCTTCTCATCTTTCATGTTTTCTTTCCTTGTTTTCTCCAGATTACAGTACCTACAGCCAAGCTGCAGCCCAGCAGGGGTGAGTCAGTCTTTATGACAATATTTTGTCAATGGTTAGTTAATATTTTTAGAGTACAGAGCCTCCTAGAGATTTAGATGATGTAGTAATGGGATCTGGATTTTCTATACTCAGTTTTTTAACATTTCTTTTACAGCTACAGTGCTTACACCGCCCAGCCCACTCAAGGATATGCACAGACCACCCAGGTGAGCTTTAAGGTCATTATATGTAGTTGCATCTCTAAGTAAAGTGTTTCTATCAGCCATTAAAATAGCTAGCACAGGTCTTCAAAAATTAGGTAACAGAAGAGTGAATTAGTAATGTGATTGTAATACTAAAATACTCAGGTATTTAAACTTTCTTCCATCATAAGTGAGACTGTCCTAAAACTGGGAATGGCTAGCTATGTATACTTTTTAGTGTTTACCATTTTTCAGGTATATTAGGTACCCATGCTGGTGCTTCTGCATGTTTTATTAACTTACATTTACTTAAGTTTCTTAGTCATCACTGCAATACTGCAGATTATTGTAAGTGTTTTACAGATAAGAAAATTACAATGCATAAAGATCATATAATTTGCTGGTGGTTGCACACTAAGTGGCAGGGTCAGCTCTAAAAGCCATGGCTGCCTAACTACAGAGCTCCTGAGTTCTTTCCAGTACACAGTCTGTTTAAAATCTGCACCAACAAATTCTAGAATTAGCCTCCCAGTGTTCTCAAGATCACCTCGAATTCTGAAACGGTCCAGTGGCGTTAAATGGATACTAATAACTCTGCCATGGAAACCTGTTCTAGGACAGCCAGAATGTGGTATCTCTGACAGATCTTACATAACTGGTCATTCAGACAAACCTGGAATATGATTATGCTAACATCTGAAAGAATAGTTCATTCTTTGCCTGGTTTTAAGTATTACTGATGTCCCAGTTCAAAAGACAGTATTCTGGATGTGCTAACCTTAAAGTCTGTATCATGCTGAAAAGCTAGTTTCCAAAATTGACAGATTTCAGCTCCATCTACATTTTCTTTCTCTTTGTTCCTTTTGTCTTGCTAACGTTTGTTTCCAGTCGAAACTGTGCTGCAGTAGGTGCTGGCAGTTACACACCTGTGCCCTTATTGCTCTTCCCTTGAGAGTGCCACGTTATTGTTCTCCTGTATAGTTAAGATTTTGCCTAATTTATCTCAGGAACTTTTCTCTCTTTTTGTGGTTAAGTTTACTAAAATATGAGTGAATTGGTTAAAAAAAAAAAAAACAAGCATTCACAATATTGTGATCACATATCTTTTTAAAAATAGTTTTACCAAAAACCTATATTTTGACTGTGGTTCTCTAATTTAGAAACTTGGAAACAAACCAGTCCCTTTTGTTCTAAAATACAAGGTTCATATATGAAGTTCTTGTGTCCATTTTCTTTGGAGCAGGCATATGGGCAGCAAAGTTACGGAACCTATGGACAACCCACTGATGTCAGCTATACCCAGGCTCAGACCACTGCAACCTATGGGCAGACCGCCTATGCAACTTCTTATGGACAGCCTCCTACTGGTAAGGCCTGCCTTGGAGAGACTTGGGTCACACGGCTGGGGCACTTGCTAAGGGGCTTATTGCTCATACTCACAAGTGCTGGCATCTGGGGATCCTTTATTCTGAGAAGGAGGTATATTTTTCTTTTTTCCTTTTCTTTATATTCTCCTTGTGAGATTTCTAATGGAACGTGGGTAGATTAAATTTCGAGGGAGAAAAGAACTTCCTTCTAATCTATTTTATACAGTGTATTAAACAATCTCACAACAAAATAGAGAATGTGTAAAAGATTGTGCTGATGCTAATACTGGGTAAGAATGAGCTTTCTTAAACTGAGCTGCTTAAAAATAAAACTTTTCACATCTGTTTGCTTCATCTTATAGTGTACCCTCTACTTTTTGTTTTGTGCTTTCTACAGTAGAAGGGACCAGTACAGGTTTGACTATCCTGCTCATTCTTGCATGAGAAATGCTTTCCATCTTGTCTAACCCTGTAATGTTAACCCTTTAGGTGTTTTCATTTGTTTAACTCCAAATTTTTCTAACATGACACACAAGGTGCTAATGGGAAACTGCTTCAGGTCCCATTCGCAGTTCCATGTCTTTTTCTTTGTGTGGTTTTGGGGAAGGTTTTATTCCATATTAGTTTGTGTCAAGCCTTAATGATAGTTGTTACCTTTTCCAAAGGTATTTGAGGTGACTGGTACGCAGCCGATTCCCCTGATTCCCTTAAGGATGAATTGCATGATTAGATTTATTTAGAGGAGCAGACTGCTGCCCTGCATGTATCATGTTTGTCTGTTGGTTTCAAGTCCAGACATATTGGGTTTTCTGTTTGAGTGTTATGAGTTATTTTTATCCAGTATGTCTAAGAATTAGAATAAATTATATCCTGATACCGCGATTAAGAGTGAAAAGCACGTAATAATTTTTTTTGTACTTAGTATTCTGTAATATTGCAGGCTCCCTCCCATTCCTAATGTTCCTCTTTTTTTTTTTTTTTTTTTTTAATCTTTATTTTATTACTATAAAAGAATAATACAAAAATATCTTAAAGGTGTCAAAACTCTTATTTTCAAACTGATAACAGTTTTTCAAGTTACTTACAGTTTATCAGAGGTGAACCTAGTTAAGATTCTTGATGTTCAAGCTTATACTGTAAAATTATTTTAGATACCAAATTAGGTAATACTGAACCATTACTCTAGGGAAAATACAGGATCAGTGACATCTCGTGTAACATGTACGTTGTTGATTCATTACCATTGAATTCGTGGCCAGCAGCACTCTAATTCACACCTGAAGGAAGCTTCTAAAGGCACATCACAGCCTTCTTGTGCTTGAGAACATGAGGCGGCATTTCAGCACCATGCCTGAAGACCATTTTAACAGCAAAGTCACCAACAAAAGCACAAAAATGGCCAGAAAACATGGCACTAAATAGATTGCTAAAAGGACACTTGTTTATAGCATGTAAGCTGAAACAAGAGGGCAGAGCATCATCACCTTGTTAGACCTTAGCTGGGAACACGCATGTTGGGCAACTCAGAATTTTTGCCTTCTATAAGTTGTTGGGGAAAAATCTGCCAACCCAGATACATACCACAAAAGTAGAAGAGAAAGAAAGGTTTATCATTGATTAAACATTAAACCAGAATGCAATTCGAATTACTGATAGTCCCCTAAAACCAAAACCTAACCTAACGCACTGCTATCGAGTCGTTTCTGACCCATGGTGACCCTTACTGGGTTTCCAAAGCCGTCTTTACAGAAGCAGACTGCCTCATCTTTTTTCCACAGAGCAGGTGGTGGGTTAGAACTACCGACCTTTTGGTTAGCAACCAAATGCGTTAACCATTGTACCACCAGAGCTCGTTGGATATCCCCTAGAGAGACTGGTAAAGCAGAAAGGAACTTTTATATAGCCAAGCAAATGCAACTTATTTCATACATTTCTCAGAATAACTCGGGTAGTCCTCAAATAAAGCAGACTTGCTAGCACTGTTTGTAATACATACTAGATATGCAGTTCAGACTGCGTTCTGGTTTAATGCTTATTTAATGATAAACCCTTTCATAGAGCATAGAGTTGCTTCCTCCACATATCAACCCTGTGCACAGCAGTACGAAACATTATCCGGTTCTGTGCCATCCTCAATAATCATTACCATCTTTGGGCCTATTGTTGTAGCCGCTGTGTCAGTCCATATTGTTGAGGGTCTTCCTGTTTTTTACTGACCCTCTGCTTTACCAAATTTGATGTCCTCCAGGGACTGAGCCCTTCTCATACTGTGTCCAAAGTGGGTGAGACAAAGTCTCGCCATCCTCACTTTTAAGGAGCATTCTGGCTACACTTCTTCCAGGACAGGTTTGTTCATCCTTCTGGCAATCCATATATATTCAATATTCTTTGCCAGCACCATAATTCAAAGGTATCAATCCTTTGGACTTCATTATTCATTGTCTAGCTCTCGCATGTATATGAGGCAGTTGAAAATAATGTGGCTTGGGTCGCATGCATCTTAGTTCTCAAAGTGACATCTTTGATTTTGAACACTTTAAAGAGATCTTTAGCAGCAGGTTTTCCCAGTGTGATGTTTGATTTCTTGACTGCTGCTTCCATGAGCATTGATTGTGGATCCAAGTAAAATGAAGTCCTTGACAGCTTCAATCTTTTATCTGTTTATCATGATGTTACTTATTGGTCCAGTTGTGAAGATTTTTGTTTTCTTTTTGTTGAGATGTAATCCATACTGAAGGCTATAATCTTTGATCTTCATTAGTAAGTGCTTCAGGTCTTCTTCCCTTTCAGCAAGCAGTGTTGTGTCATCTGCATCTCGCAGGTTTTTCCTAAATTTACCTGGAAGTCGGGATTGCCACTGTGTTTGCTAATTGCCTTTGTCCAAAGAAAAAAATAGTTGCTCATGTGTATGACCTGAGGTAGGTTTGTAGCTTTGAACCAAGTGCCAGCTAAAGTTAGGGCACTGGAAGATAGGGTTGCTACCTTCCTTGACTGATTGCATTTCAGAGACTTCCAAGTCCTTCAGGAAACCTTCCTTGGGTGGTAAAATTTCCAAGAGGCTATTATTTAGCCTTTAAAAAGATTTACATACATTTCAAAGAGGCTAAGAAAAGAGGGGAAGTCTCTTTCCATTTTTGTAGCAGGGAGAATTGAGCCCTCTTCTTTCTTTTTCCTTCCAATTTGTATGTACTCTTAAAGTATGTTTGAGAATGACCACAGAAGTGCCGAGTGTTAATTTTGGATTACAAATAAAATAGGCAATTTTTGAAAATAACCAAATCTGTGAATAATGTGGATTGACTTCTTTCCAACCTGTCAAACTGATGGGGTCTTGCATAGGAGGGGAAGTGTCTATCTGAACTTCCCAGTGGTGTCTGTTGAAGTTGTGGGAAGGACATGCAGTTTGGATTTGTAGCACAGCATTTTGAAATTGTAAGGTGAGCTTAATGGATTAAAGAACACTATTGCATATTTTAGAACAGGTGTAATCTAGTCTTTGGAATCCCTGGATCACTTATAGGAAAAGTGATGGTGTTTTAGGTGCTCTGGAATCATGTATTCTCATTGTCATCGACTGAGAAAGTCCCATCATGATTATGGACCCTGAAAAATACGCAGCTTGGATGAACAAGAGATGAAACTTAATAAGGGATGTTTGTGTAGACTTTGTATTTGGGGTGGTGGTGGGGGACCTCTCATATCTCCTTTACAACACCCTTTGGGGATATGAACCAAAATTGTACCTGGTGAGCAGAACGAGGCTGAAAGACACTAGGCAGTGACCCTAACTGGTAGTAAGTGGGTACATGCACACTTCTCACCACATGCTACTTTCACACATAAAAGTCGTTGGATATAGTTCATAAGGGGATAAAAATATAGTTCTCTCTCTCAAACTTTTTACAAATAAAGCTTCAAAAGAAAGTTGCTATATAAATTGCAATAATAAATTAGAGTAGAATTTTTTAATTTTTACTCAGGTTCACAAATTTTGGTTGGTGTGTGCAATGTGTCTTATTTTCCCTTAAAGTCTTCAGCACGTAGTAGATGTGTTTTCCTTTTTTGTTGTCATTAAATCATATTGCTCTGTTAATTTTTGCTCATTCTGCTTGGCTATTTGTGTGAGTGCTACAGATTTAAAGATTATTAATTAACCAAATACTGTTATCCTTTTAGAAGTACAAGGCTTTTAGCTGTTGCTCCATAGTTTTATGACAGGAGTGAGTTACTACCTTGATGAGTTTTAGCTTTTTTGTTTTCATTTCTTGATTGCTTATGTAAATCTTACGGATGGCCTGTCATTGTGTAGAAAAAACAAAATCTGTGTTGGAGTAATCGTGAAGGCAGAATTAGAGTCTAGGTAAATTTAAATAAACTAGTGCTTTGTACAGTTGACCTTAGGACTCTACAAAGAATGTTTAAACAAACAGCTTGGATTAACAACATGTCAGCTCAGACCATTGCTTGGGTTCTCTGTTTTGTGAAATACTCTTTACTATACATTTCATCCCAACAGTTTTGAGAAGGAAATAACTGTTTTTGTGTACAGTTAAATTTAGAATTTCCCTAAAATTTTTAAGATGGTGAAGAAAGTGTATACTCTGTGCTACAAAAGGCTTTAGATTGTACATAGGAGAGGTTGCTATTTGTTTTTCGCTAGTAAGTTGTATATTTATTTATTGAGGATGCTATATTCTAATTAAAGCATGTTGTTGTTATGTGCTGTCAAGTCGGACCCGACTCATAGCAACCCCTCCTTGGGTTTCTGAGGCAGTATCACTGCAGAAGTAGATTGCCTCATTTTCCTTCTGAGGGGTGGCTGGTGGGTTTGAACCGCCAGCCTTCTGGTTAGCAGTCAAGTGCCTTAGCCACTATGCTACCAGAGCTCCCAATTAAAGCAATAAGGCCCTAAATTTTAACTAGAATGAGAAATCTTAGTTTAAGATTTATTTTAAATACTACAACTATCTTTTGTTCTTGTGGTGGTGGTGGTGGTGGTGGTGTGCCCTGGAGTCGGACCTGACTCCTAATGACCCCTCCTTGGGTTTCCAAGGTGATGACACTACAGAAGTAGATTGCCCAACCTTCCTTCCAGGAGTGGCTGGTGGGTTAGAACCTCCAGCCTTCTGGTTAGCAGTCATGTGCCTTAGGCACTACGCTACCAGAGCTCCTTTTACTGTAATGAAATTAGAATTTTTCTTTAATGGATGTAAGTGTAGCTTAAGCAAAAATCACATGACTGACTCATTCCCATAGACCATGAGGAGTAGGAGGGAGAAGAGCTCAGCACCAGGAAAGGTTAGCATCATAGGAAGAGAGCTCAAGTTAGAAGCTGCAGATTTTGTGGGTTTTACTGTACTCCAGGCCCAAATCCCAGAGGGTAGAGGAACAGGTGTGAATCCTGCCCTGACTGGGTGAGGCCTGTGAACATTCATAGAGTAGCGGAGCCAAGGCGGGAGCTGGGAACGAACCCTTCTTGGTCTGCAGCATACCTGAGCGAGCAAGTCTTTGTGACTCCTAGTTAGGGGAATACCAAATGAAGGGGGAGAGGGCAGCCTTCTGGTGTCTGCCTTCACTGTTGGTGACCAACCTAGAATCTCAAATAGTTCATTATGCAAAAAACGTTTCTCTTCTCAAGATTTGTTTGGGAGAGTAATTAATTTAAAACAGCTTAATATAAAAATTAAATGGTGTAATATGTGCTGGTTCTACTTAAGCATGTAATTTGTAGTATACCTATATGTGGCAAATGTGCCATTTCAAATTTTATTGCTGATAATGAGTTCATTAATTGTTACCTGAAATGAAATTTTTCAATCGTGTTAACACATCTACCACTGAAAATGAAACACAAGTATTCTGGGAATTTCCAGTCTCCTTAAACTAAACATGAACTGCTCATGATAGAGTGCTTGGGACTGAAGGAGCATAATGAAATGAAGCCCTACCCAAATTACAGCTCTCAGTGACAAAGCTTTAGTGCTAGGATTTTTCTGTTTGTTTTTTAAATTTAAAATGCTTGGTCGTTTGCCTAGCTTTTCTTGGGTCATTTTATTCCTGCTTGCTGGTGGTTGTTACTTAAGTAGTTAGTTGAGGGAGTTGTTAAGCCTGCTAGCAAAACCAGTACAGAATTTGCAGCAAAAAAAAAAGACTTAATCCCCTCTGGATGTTTCCAAGATGGGCAGAAGGAACCATACTCTCCCCCTTCTTTCTATTATGTGTTGTTTTAAAAGTAAATCTGACAGTGCTTTACTGAAAACTGGGTGCATTCAGAAAACTGAGCTTTAAATACTAGTCTGTTGCTGCTCTTACTGAAGGGGAAATCATTATAGGGGTTAAATACCATGGTGGTTGAATGAGGCATTTTACGAATTGTTCCGTTAATGAGCATATAGGCAGATCTCTGAGAGGACCTGAAGCCTGACACAGCTCTCCTTTATTTCCAGGTTACAGTACTCCAGCTGCCCCCCAGGCATACAGCCAGCCAGTCCAGGGGTACGGCACTGGTGCTTACGACACCACTACTGCTACGGTGACCACCACCCAGGCCTCCTATGCAGCTCAGTCTGCATACGGCACTCAGCCTGCGTACCCAGCATATGGCCAGCAGCCAGCAGCCACTGCACCTGCAAGGTAATGCCACACTCATCTGCTCCTAACAAAGTCCAGTCTCAGATTTGAGGGAAAGAAACAAGTATGCACAGTTACAGATTCCATGACTTGGCTCCTTTTTAATGGTTATTCTCACATACTTACTCTTGGGTGTTAACTGTGTTTGAATAGTCATTATATTAACTAATGTTCTAGACCACCACCACAAAGATGTTCTTCGTTTAATTGAGAAATGGTGCCATCCAAGAACGAAAATGACAAATGCCACTGCATGGGTTCAGTAACCTTTTGCTTTTCTAAACCCAAAAGAAAATTGAGTGTGTGGTTTCCATCACAGCAGAACAACTGATGGAATTGTAGTTTTGATGCTGTTACCTTGGTTTATTGACCCCGTGATGGTAACAGCTTTCTCTTTGGGGAAGCATGGTAGCTCACAGTTGGAGGGGGAGCGTAGCATATGGATTCAAGAAATACTTGTTAGATGACCAAGTTGCCAAGGAGGATCCAACCATATGCAGGAAGCCCAACATTGGTGCCTCGGTGTGAGCAGTTGACATGATTTTTTTCTACATTATATAGAGGCTTTGGTAACCTAAATAGACAAGTATAAATTCTTAAGAGGTCCCCTCCTGTGGAACGAACATTGGGGCAAACTGATGGTGGTAGTGGTTGTGTGCTTGAGTCAGTCCTGACACATACACCCTATAGGACAGTGTAGAATAGAACTGCCCCATAGGGTTTTCTAGGCTGAAGTCTTTGTACCATGAAGCAGCTGGTCAGTTCAGACACCAGCCTTTTGGTTAGCAGCTGAGCACTTAACCACTGTGCAGCCAGGGTGCCTCATGGCTGGTTAACAGCAGGTAACATTACTTAACAGAAGATTTCAGGTCTTGGCTGTAGGCAGTACACTTACATGACTCCCACGTACGGTCCTGAAGGAACATTGAATTCTGATTTGAAAGAAAACTTTTTAGGGAATACAGGAAATCAACCTAGACTTTTTTCTACTGTGGAGATGTTAGCTCTGACAGACACACATGAAGTGACTTCTGAAATACACGGCTAGTGATCAGAGCTACTTGTTTTATATGTGCCAGGCAGCTTCTGAAGTAAAGTTGAACTGATTGCTGGAGGGTCTCATTTCATGTGACCGAGGCACTTCATAGAGGTCGGGTGTACAGTCCCACGTGGTGCTCTGTTGCAGCAGTATACCCAAGCCACCACTGGTGGGTTTTGTATATGGTGGTTTTTTTTTAAATTACATGAACCATCCTTATCCTTCTTGGGTTCCTCTTTAATTTCAGTCTTACCACTTTAAAACAGTTGTCTCTCATGATTCAGTGACAGCTACTCCCTTTTCCACTGGAAAGAGGGCACTTAAGACCAGTTACGGCACTGGGGAAGCCAGTACCTCTACATCCTCTCTGGTCTGCTTGCGGATTCTTGGAGCTTAAGATAGCTCACTTGCCTTCAACCCTGCTACAAACTGTTAGGGGAAGGAGGTAATTAGAAACCCCTGGGACTTTGTTTTGGGATTGGGATTGGGATTGGTTTTCCTCACTTAATAGAAGTAATATCCAGTTACCTGGGCATGAGTTGACTTGTGTGTGTACGTGTCCTTGCCCCACTCTGGTATTTTCATTATGGAGACTTTGAGGCAAGGTTAGATTTATCTGTGATAGTAGTAAGAGAATTTTTTTTTTCAAGTCTCGAAATGAGAAACATGAGGAATCCACAGATAATGCAAATTTACGAACACCATGGACTTAGATAAGTGCTGTTCAACCTCAAACTGCTTTATTATTAAAGCTTCTTGACCTTTACTTTCAGTAATCTTGTCTGAGAAGAAAAACATTTTCTTCCTTAACGTTTTTCTTCCCAGATTGCTTAGATTGGCAGCACAAAACTTTTAACTGCTTTTTATAGACATTAACATAGAATAATGAGTCCCTGGGTGGTGCAGATGGTTTAAGTAAGCACTTGACTGGTTGCTAAAAGGTTGGTGGTTCAGACCCTGAGAAGACAGGTCTGCTTTTGAAAGATCATACTGCAGTTCTGCTCTCCACACGAGGTTGCCATGAGTTGGAATTAACTTGATGACAACTAACAACGATATGGAACATGGAGCACGTTGATACGTCTTCTGTGGCTATGGTTCCTTCTCCTTTTCCTTAGTGTTGTCTTCCAGCAAATGCAGTTGACAGGCACTGGATTTGACATAGTTTACTGTTGTACTTCTTCTAAGCTCATAGATTTGTGAGATTTGTGTTCTTAACAAAGAGTTTGTGGATGAAAAACAAAGTCCCACTTTCTGATTTTCCCCTTTAGACCACAGGATGGTAGCAAGCCTGCTGAGACAAGTCAACCTCAGTCTAGCACAGGAGGTTACAACCAGCCCAGCATGGGATATGGACAGAGTAACTATAGTTATCCCCAAGTACCTGGGAGCTACCCCATGCAGCCAGTCACCGCACCTCCATCCTATCCTCCTACCAGGTCAGTATGTTCATACTTGTGGCCAACAGGCTAGTAGATTAACGTTACAGTTTTATCAGATTGTTGATATCTGACTGTTCTCATGATGCATCTGACCATGTTATTACATTAAAAATAATACCTCAGTAAGTATAAACAGAGCCACTTTTACCAGTCTAGGCTTTTCCTTTTGATTTTTCTCTTTTAGTTAATTCAGAAGGATGAGCAGAAATACATGAAAGCAGTTAAACAGAACAGATAAAAGCTGCCTTCTCCAAAGCAGTTGGGATAGGTAGTTGGTCAATTGAAGCACAGGGTGTTATTTAAAAAAAAAAAAAAAGATGGAATTCACCTTAAATCATTCTATGGTTAATTTAACACACATAGATGTCTATTTTTGCAGCAGCATTTCCATGTTGGGCCAAGACCTTTTTTTTTTATTTTTTTTTTTTTAATTATGATTTGGGGGAAAGTTAACAGAGCAAATTCACTTTCCATACAGCAGCTCACATACACTTTGTCTCGTGGTGTTGACTACAATTTACCACAATGCAACAGCTCCCCTTCCACTTCCTCCCCATAGTTGCCTCTTCCTGTGTTGTGTCTCTTCCATGCACTCCTGCCACATGAGCTGTTTCCCTGTGCTACACAGCCCTTCTGTTCTCCCACGATTGATCTCTCCAGGGAATGTATCTACTTAATGTAAATGTTCACCTCATATGCCTGTCTTTTGTTTGGCTGGAAGCCACAGGAGTGGGTTCAATTCCAGACCTGAGGGCCACTATGGGCCATAGTCTCAGTGGTTCTGTCAGGCCCTATCAGACCAGCAAACCTGGTCCTTTTTTTTTTTTTTTCCCTAAACGATTTTGAATTTTATCCCACATTGTTTTCCCACTCTATCCAGGATCTCCTACATATATCCACCTCCGAGTGGTTGACAATGGTAGCCGGGTACCATCTAGTTCCTTGGTCACATAGTTGTGTAGGCTGAGGATCGCATGGTGTACCAGTTGCTTGGACTAATTGTTTCCATGAATCTTTGGTTTTCTTCATTCTTCTCTGCTCTGGATAAAGAGAGACATCATTGCATCTAGATGGCTACTTGCAAGCTTTTAAGGTCCCAGTTGTTACTTGCCAAAGTAGGATGTGGAAAAGTGTTTTGTGTAGTATGTAATGCCGATTGAACTTGATGTCCCTTGCGACTATGGTCCCAAGCCCACAGGTCCAACTACTCGCTCCCTCAGGATAGCTGGCTGTGGCAAGAAGTGACTACAACCTTGTCCCTACTATATACCTGGGAATTCTTACAGAACATACCAATACACTTGTTTCTACATTGTCTGTCAACCCTATCCATGGTCATGGGCACACTCCCTACTGCGTAGACATATCTAATAGTTCAGCCTGTCCACTCACCTATCCACCAGTATGTCCATGTTTGCAAGGCCCTCTATTTTGACTACAGGTTTATTTGTTCCACATTCTCTGGTTGTATTAACCACACCAGTAGCTATAATGTTCTATTTTGATTTCTTTAAAATAGGGGGTGAACTGTAAGTTGTCTCACCCACATTTAATTTGAAGCAAGTCTGTACATGAATTGTCTGAGTTGTACTGTGAAGTATCAGTTTTGTTAGAAGTAACACTTCCTTTTTTGCACTCACTTCATCAGTTTACACATTAAACTGCAGCAGTCGTGAACAGGTATAGGAACAAAACCAGCTGATTGGGTCAGTGTCTGCAACCTGGAGCAAAGGGGGCCAGCACACCCCTGTAAGCCTGAGAACAGTTAGTCTGGCAAGTTGAATAGGAGAACGTTGTTGAAAAGAGAGTCTATTCATACAGCTGTGATGAAGGGCATGGTGACGGGCTTAGTTTAATTGTATGGTGAAAATATGTTGTTCTGTTTGTTTATCGTGGTTCATCAAGAGTTTAATACCAGTTTAAGAGTTTAGTACCTTATTCTTGTGTAAGAATGTATCTCTGGTTAGTTTCCTTGCTGTATAATTGACATACTGATCTGTGACATTCATCTCTCCATACAGGCTCTTGATCATAGAATTTACTTCTCCACCTTTTCATTATTAATGCCCAGATTTCATAGATGATCAGGCATGCCTGAAAATTCAAAACTGTATCACAGAGTGATTTTGAACATTGAAACAAATCTTAAATGTCAAATCACCCATTTTGGTTTGTCCCCTAGCAAGCAGCCTTGTACCTACGGAAACTCATCGTCATTGCTTAGGAGAATTATTAGAAATAAGCTTGGAACTGACCCCTGAACTTAACCTGTGTTTTCTCTCTTCTGTTCTCCCTGAGTTAGCCTGCCTTGCATGCACATGTGCATACTCTTCCCTTAATACAGGAGAGACTTCCCAAGTTTGCCTTGAGTGTAACTGACTATTTTATTTTTAAACAGAGGTGGGGGATTTGAGGGATGACTCTAGGGGTTCTTTGGATAGGTTGTTACAATAAATACTCTCTTCTCTTTCATTTAAAGCTTTATTTTCTAAATACAAAAATGTTGGCTTATTTAAAATTCAAACTAGATACGTGGAAAGTATGCCTAAGGCATTTGACTGCTAACCAGAAGGCTGGCGTTTGAAACCCAAGGAGGGATCGCTATGAGTCAGATCCAACTGATGGCAGTGAATTTTAGTTATGTCAGGTGCTGTGAATGTCACTTTTATTCAAGGGGCTTAAAGGAATAATGAAGCTTGCTTTCCTTCCTACAAAGCATTTTTTTTTTTTTTTCTTTCAGCTACTCCTCTTCACAGCCGACTGGCTATGATCAGAGCAGTTACTCTCAGCAGAACACCTATGGGCAGCCGACCAGCTATGGACAGCAGAGTAGCTATGGGCAGCAGAGCAGCTATGGGCAACAGCCACCCACTAGTTACCCCCCCCAGACTGGATCCTACAGCCAGGCTCCAAGTCAATATAGCCAACAGAGCAGCAGCTACGGGCAGCAGAGTGAGTTGCTAAGAGAGAAAACCAAATGACATGATTGTGTTTGGAGTTTCTGACATGGGGAAGCTCTTTACCATGGTTACTTTTGGACTCCACGATGCACCTGTAGGGCATAACATCCTAGCAGACAGCTGAGATGTTCCTCTTCTCCATTTTAATTTTGTTATAGCCTTGCAGGAAAAAATTAAAAGAATTTAAAACAGATCAGAAAAAAAAGTGTTTTAGACTGCCAGCCCTGCTCTCTTTGGAAAGGTTATGTGCAGTGAGTAAAGCTGTTACTCCTTATGGCCTGTCCACCCCAAGCATGGACTGCAAAGCAAGAGAGTAGGCAGGCATCTCTCTATAGTCGAGTCAGTGCCATGTATGTGTATATTTTTTATAATCTGTAAAGGAGAAATCCTCTATACAAAATGCTTCTAGTTCTTTTGTTTGAAAAAGTAACTGAAAACCCAAAACTGCCTTTAATAGTTTAATTTCTACTTGAATCAATTGATCTTTTTAAATTAAATCCCATCTGCAGGCATGTGTCTTTGCCACTACAGATTGAGTAGCTGCTTGATTGAGCCCAGCCCTAGCAACATTCTAAAGCCCTAAGAAACCTGGCTCTCTTTCTGTTCCTTGAGTATAGTTGAAAGAAACAACTTTCAAAGGTATCTTAGGACACAGAATCTTATACACTGTATGTTGGCCTGTTGGCCACAGGGCCTTTTTTTTTTTTTCCCTCCCCCCCTCCCTTTATTTGGGAGCAGTTTCTTCTAGAGCAGCATATAGTAAGGCTATTTCAGTCTGGATGAACCAGCAGTTTTTATTGAACTTAATCATGGCATAAAGAAGATGGTACCTGGATAGAATCTAGCCATTTAGAAGTCTGATTCCAGGAGAAAGTGCATCAAGCAGGGGTATAAATGCTGGTCCGTGGCTTACAAGTGTGACTCTTTCCTCAGGTTCATTCCGACAGGACCACCCCAGTAGCATGGGTGTTTATGGGCAGGAGTCTGGAGGATTTTCCGGACCAGGAGAGAACCGGAGCATGAGTGGCCCTGATAACCGGGGCAGGGGAAGAGGGGGATTTGATCGTGGAGGCATGAGCAGAGGTGGGCGGGGCGGAGGACGCGGTGGAATGGGGTAAGAGCAAACCTTTTCTCCTTTTACCTAATTTTGTTTCATCCATAGGATTTTCAATGGAAAGAAGGGACTGAAAGACGTTAGAAATTTGTTTCTGCATTTCCATGGACAATCTGTTGTGCACAAGCCATCTTCTAAAACATGGAAATGTCATCTTGCGGGCATACATTGAGTGGCAGTTTGCTTTTTTCCTGCCAGTATACTTTGTTGGGGTGGGAAAAACAAAGAGCAGTTTTGAAACTAGAGCTTTCAGTTCCCTTCATGGTTTCCAGAGGTAACACACCTCTGTGGGTAATAGATTTGGGATGGAACACACACAAACCTTCTAACAACCCTAGGTTTTTAACTAATTGCCTCTGAATGGTTGTCTGGAGATACCTGGTGTATATACTGCAAAGAAAAGAATGCAGCTGTTTCCCATATTGTTTGTCCCCAACTTCTGTTTGCACTTGGAATTGTTGAGCATAATGATGATCTTGGTCCTGTTATAACCCTTAAACTGTGGCCTGAGGTACCTAGAGTTTGGTTGGAGTACAGAAAAACCCAAACGCTTTTTACAGAGTTATGTATGTAATTACAGGATCACTCCCCATTGGAGATTTTTGAGAAGTCTAAATCGGTTTGACCATTTTGATTGATGGCACAATCTGGTTTAGAAAACTTTGTTCAGATCAATAACACAACCCTGCTACCTCTGCCCGCCCTTCCTTTCCCTCCTCCCTTCCCTCCTCCCTTCCTGGTGTCTGTGCTTTTTAATGAAGGTGAGGTATAATGTTAGTGGTTAACGTAATCCAGAAGGCTTAGTTCTGTGTGTGTTCTGTCCCTATATAAGCTAGTTAAAAGTTATGCAGAATGTTATATTCAGTAAATTGGATTAGATTCCACTGTTGGTTCAAGGAGAAATTGGATTTTTTTTTTTAATAGACGTGGACTTCAAAATTAAATAGATAAAAAAAGATAATCCATAATTTTCATATTAGCAAATCTATTCACTATTGAAAGACAGTTAATACTCTTACACATTCTGCATAACTTAAACAAATAATCTAAAGTCTTCAGTGAAATCTTTATTGGCGGAATCAGTCCTTTTACAACATACAAAAATTGATGCGTAATTTAGTATAAAGTAAAATGAGTGTTCTGATTTGGAGAAAATCATTCCATTATAAAGGTTTCACTTTATGGATGTTTTAAAATAGAACTAGACACTTGAAATTACTATCATCACGTCTCAAATCACCTAGAATTCCTAGTATTTTCCAATTGCAAAAACAATTTCAAGTTTGTCCAGTGTAATACTCCAGAAGTAATCATTCTACTAATCTTACTGGTAGAGGGGTCCCTCATTCTGGACGAGAAGTCTCCCGGAGCCGTAGGAAAGAGCCTGGCTTTCCCCATAGGTCTCTCACCAGACTGTGAAGCAGTCGTTTGAGTCCTGTGGGGACAGGGCGGGGCGTTTTCCCTCCCCTTTGTATTGTGGTGTGGTGATGGTTTTCAGTGTCTTCTGCAGGTAAGGCACTCAATGTTGTTAACATGCCCTTTTTCATTGCCTCAGTATTTTGATATTTTCATTGGCTGTTAAACGTGGAAACTTTTTAACATGCTTTGTCGCATTTATATGCTACAGGTTACAAAGTGAGAGCCTTGTATACACTTCAATACTTAAAAAGTACCCGTACTCAGTACTCAGCCGGCAGCATAATGAAAAGTGGGACTAGACACGGTGTCCATATGGAGAGGAAAAATATACATAGAATATTTTTAACAAAATGTTTTCATTGTATAAATGGAATCCTTCTGTAACTTTGGTAACTTCATACTTGTTGTTTGGTAATGAACCAGAGGAGGTATAATACTCTAGAATTGTGTAACATTAAAGTGTAACCTTTTGTGTTTAAAGAGAGAGAACATTTTATGGTGTGTACTTTTAAAAAGGAAACAAAGCTGCATGCAACAGCTTGAAATTGTATATTAAGGTATTAAAGGTGCAATACTGGTTAGAAAAAATCTCAGTGCCTCCAACTGGGAAGCTGCCTTTATTTAATTTTGGAAAAAAAAAAAAAAAAAAATCCTAACCAAAAAAACCTAATTCCTATTTCTTCCTCCTCTTTAAAATATGCATGACAGTAACTTTCATACTGCCATGGTCCCTATTCTTAACTGGTATGTCTGTAAAGTTGCACCCTCAGTCCGTTGAGCTTTGGAATTTGTTGTAAATTCTCCTTTCACAGCGATTGTTAAATCTATTCGTGCCTGAAATGTATGGCTTTATGCTGAAGATTGGATGGACCTGTCCTCTTACGTGTGTTGTAGGCATTTAATGCGTTGTCCCTTGCTTTATTATACTGTGACTTGTTAGGAAGCCCAGGGCCTCATGGCTCTCCCCTGGGAGAGGTTGAGGGTGCACCTTTATGAACATGAAAAGTTCATCACAGCCTTTGTCCCAGCTTGCTACTTCTCTTTACACCAAGTTCTCCCTGTTTTTCAGCTGATGGGTGGGTGTTTGGGATCTATTTTTTCACCCTACTTTGCCAAGTATTGCACTATTAATACCAGCCCCCGAAATGAAAGGAATCAACCACACTGGTGTGTACAATCAGACAAGCAAGGTTGTATATAAAGGAAATTTGAGCAAGCTGCCCTGAAGAAAGGCATAGTGACAAGATGAGAGAGATGCATTGTTTGGAGATGTGTTTAGCCAGTGCCCTTCTTCCCCACGAGCCCCCCCAAGGCTCAGAGCGGTACTGGCTTTTAAAGGGAAAGGCCTTCATTTCTTCGTTTATCCCCCCAGCAGCGCTGGAGAGCGAGGTGGCTTCAATAAGCCTGGTGGTAAGTTTTTGAGTATTACCATGGATAGTGTTTAAAAAAAATACAGTCAGTTTTTAGAAAAAATATAATTTTTTATTAGTTTCATAAGTGTTAAACCACTATACAAAAGAGACTAATGGGTACTGCCGGCATTGTCTTAGGGGTAATAAGGTTAACCTATGGTTACAAAACAAAGGGTGACTCAAAGTATTGAGCAACTGCTTCTGTAATGTGGGGGAGAGTACATTTTTAAAATTTGGTTTATTTGGAGGAAAACTTTTGACTTAAGTTTAATGCTAATTGGCATATAAGCACTGAGAGTGTATTTGGTTAATGGTTTAAAAGCAAATCAGCAAACAAACCCTAGCAAACCTATCACAATGTTAAAGGGGCACTGCATCATTTAAGCAGTGCGGGTCATTTTGAATTTAATGAAGCCCCATCAAATGGTGGTATAGTAGATAGCTATGTGTGTTTGTAAGGTTTGTAGCTTACCAGGCGTGTACTAATAGTATTTTATATAATCTTTCCTGGTTGGCAGGACCCATGGACGAAGGACCAGATCTTGATTTAGGTAATTTTAAATTCTTGATCTTATGGTTTGTCTTATAAGTGAATAGAAAAGATGTGCACACGTGCTAATTTCAGCAGCGTGGTAGATCAGGGTGGCATTCTTGCTGTCGAGGGCTACTTGGGTCTTCCTTTACCGTGAGCATCTACTCATACTGGCCTTAAAGTTAAACCACAAGTTTTCAGTGTTGTTGTAGTGAAGGTTGGCAGTTCTCTTAGCTTTGTGAAGAGTACCAGTGGGCAGTAGTGACCAGTTGATTGATAATTACTCGTAGACAATGGCAGTAACTCTGCTCTTGTCCTGTTTTCTCCTCAAGGCCCACCTGTAGATCCAGATGAAGATTCTGACAACAGTGCGATTTATGTGCAAGGATTAAATGACAATGTGACTCTCGATGAGCTGACAGACTTCTTTAAGCAGTGTGGGGTGGTTAAGGTGAGTAAAGGGCATAGCCAGAACCAGCGGGACTTGGGACTGCTCAACACTGTCTGGAGGTTGGAGCAGTGCTGGCTGTCATTTCTGAAGCCACCTGGCTTTTTTCTCTCTGGACACCATGTGGTTAATTGAAGGAACACTCGGTGTGAACGCTACTTTTTTGAAATCTAAAATACTAACAAAATTATATATAACTTTGAGTTCCTTTGTAGCATCTGGTGTATTTCTTCCTGGTTGTATCCCTTTTTCCCTCCTTTCCTCTTAATTTTGTCATTCTTTTTCTTTATAGCTGTTCCCTCAGTAATACTTTTTCCCGTGTTTCCGAGTTTGAATGTTTATTGAGCACTGCTTAGCAGGCATTGATCTGAGAGCTTAAATGCAGTGGGGAGTGTAGAGCCAAAGATGGTGTATATTAAATGAGGGTTATGGAGGAACACAAATAAGGCGCATGGAAGAAACCGTGCTGCTGCGGACAGTGCTGTAGTGTACTTTCTTGTGCCTGTGTCTGGACACAGTGCATGGGTTTCTCGACTATACATTTCTGCGAGTTGGAGTTGGATTCCTAGTTCTGAATGGAGCCATACAGCTCTTAAAGAGAAGGATGTTTCAGAATCATGGAGGGGGAACAGCAAGGGCAAAGGTCTTGAGGCAGGGGCTTGCCTGGCAGTTGTAAGGGACATCAAGGAAGCGAGTGTGCCCAGAGCAGAGTTGGGTAGAGGAGGATTAGTGAGAGTTGGGGCCAGCAGTGATAGAGACCCAGAGCAGAGCTGGCTTTGAGGACATCATTATAAGGAGTCGGGTAAGGTAGAATGCAGAGCAGTGATGTGATCTGACAATGCGGGAGCAGGCGGGGAGAGATGCAGGCAGACCAGACGCATGATGGTAGTAACCAGGTGAGAGGTGACCAGGGTAGTAGCAGTTGCAAAGGTAAATAAAAAATGTTCAGATTCCATATACATAATGAAGGACAAAAATTTTCTGGTATGTTTCCAATGAAACCTAGAGGAATTGAGGATACTTCCAAAATTTTGGCCCGAGGCTGGAATGTTGCAGTTGTTAGTGAGATGGGAAGACTGTAAAAGAAACAGGGTTTCTTAGGGAGCTGGGGACACCTCAAGCAGATGCTCAGAAGTTTGGGGACTTTGTGTTCCATTCGTAAGTGTAAAACCAAAACCAGACTCATGGCCATTGAGTCGGTTCCAATTCATAGCAACCTCCATTGTGTTGCCAAGGTGGTAAATCTATACAGAAGTAGATTGTCTTAACTTCCTTTCACAGAGCAGGTGGTGGGTTTGAACTGCCGATCTTCTGGTTAGTAGTCAGATGTGTTGGACACTACACCACCGGAGCTCCACAAGTTGTTTATGCATTCTCTTCTTAGACAGCTGGGTGGTTTCTAGGTTTTTACTACAAACGATGCTGCAGTGTGCGTTCCTGTACTGGTGCATGGGTTTCTCTGAAGTATGTTCCTAGGAGTGGAATTGCTGGTTCTTAAGGTGTGTATGTTGCAGCTTCAAAAGATAATGGTATAGCTGACCAACTTAGACTCCTGCTAGCATCCCCAGTACTATGTCTACCACATCCACACCATTAACTGGAGGTCACCAGACTTGGTAACTTGAGTTGATCGTGTGGGAGAAAGTGGGAGCTAGGGAGGTAGTTTTTTTATATTGTATGGATGCTGATGCTAGTTTTGTTACCAATGTCGTCTTCCAGTTTGCAGCAGCTTCCGG
>NW_006921784.1:5044344-5072747 GCF_000298275.1 Orycteropus afer afer
TTTCTTTTTTTTTTCTTGTTTTTGAGCACATTAGTTCCAGGAACATTTATGGAAAAAGCTGACCTTTCCCTGGTGGTGTATCATGCTTTATCTGTCACACAGAATGCATGGATGTTTCTTTATTCTTATGTACTTTTGGTCAATTTGTATGGTAGGGGTTAATACCACACTGAATTACTACAGCTTTGTGCTGAGTCTGGATAGCTAGTTAAAATGAATTCTTTGGGTTTTTTTTTTGTTTGTTTTTTCTATTTGTTTTTTTTTACATCGTCTTCAGGAATGCATTCTTATTTTTTACTCCTTGTTCTTCTATATAAATTTCGGAATTAATTTATTAAGTTCCATTAAAAAAAAACCCATTGGGTCTTAGCTGAATCTGTGAAACTATTAACAGAATTATATTTTAATAATGCTAAATAGTCTCAGTGTCTCTCTCTTTTTCTCTCCCACCCTCCTTCCTTCCCCTTCCCTCTCCCTCTCCCCTCACCCCGTGAACATTGTATAGCTCCATTTATTTACGTTTTCAGTAAGGACCGTCTTTTTAAAAAGTCTTATAACTTCATTAGTTACATTTTTATAATACTATTTTTTTTATAGTACATATTATTTCTATAATATTATTTCTTATATTTTTATAATCATCATTTTTTATATTTTAAAATTTCTATGATTAGAAGTCATTTTTTTTTTTTTAAGATTGCTTTTCAGTGTGTGTATTATGTTTGCTTGTTAAGGTGTAGGTGGCTTTTCCTAGTTAAGAGTATAGAGTTTGCCATCAAATTAGACTTTGATTATATGCACATTTAGTACAAAGCACTCATTCTTATACAGTGTAGCTCTTGAATTCAGGCCAACTACATCTGGTGTTCGGCTGGAAAACTAGTGATCTGTTCCAGTTCTGGAGGAAAAACTGTGGCTGTGTTGGATTTAATCAAGAATCTCACAGCACAGTCACAGCCTGTACTGTACTTAATGATCCCAGGGCAGGTTTCGTTGATGTGCGTCATGTCTGGTGTGGAAGCCTAACGGTCTCCTGAGGTGGCTGTGTTCACTGCGTGGGTGGGTGTTCGTTCAGGCATCGAAAACGCTGGGGCAGGTGCAGGGACACAAGGTGGGAGGGGATGGCTGGGAAAGAATGAGATCCATACTGTCCACTTCCATGCTTTACACTTTGGGTCTCTGTTGGTTTTTATAATACAACATGTCTAAGCAGGAAATCACGTAAGGATGTTTGTTACAGGGATTAGGAAATAGTCACCCAGAGAGTACCTGCATGTGACAAGTTATTGCTGTTGACAGTTTGAGGGGCTTTTCTGGAATTCATGTAGGTTTTTTCCTGTCCCAGATCAGTATGTTCTGGTCACAACCCGTTTGTACCATTTTTTGTCTAGATGAACAAGAGAACTGGGCAGCCCATGATCCATATCTACCTGGATAAGGAAACCGGGAAACCCAAGGGCGATGCCACAGTGTCCTATGAAGACCCGCCGACTGCCAAGGCTGCTGTGGAGTGGTTTGATGGTAGGGGCCTGGGGGCAGCAAGGGCATGCCTGCTGGCACTCTTCACCCTTGTCAAATCTGAGGTACATGGAGGGTCTTGTAACAAGAATTGTATGTTGAAGCTCTTGTCTTGTTTCAGGGAAAGATTTCCAGGGGAGCAAGCTTAAAGTCTCTCTTGCACGGAAGAAGCCTCCCATGAACAGCATGCGGGGCGGAATGCCACCCCGTGAGGGCAGAGGGATGCCGCCGCCACTCCGTGGAGGTATTTTGTACAGACTTTATCTGAGCTACTTCTGTGTTGCTTTAGATTAATAGTTTTTCAATACAAGTCCTGTCCTTGAGAAACCTGGTTTCAGGAGTGGCAGCAACCCTTTTAGAGACTACAAAGCCTTACGGAGTCCCTGGGGTAGCCTAAACCGTTAAGCACTCGACTGTCAGCCCAAAGGTTGGCAGTCCACACTCACCCAGCGGCACCTCAGAGGACAAGCATGGTGACCTGCTTTTGAAAGGCCACAGCCTGGAAAATCTATGGAGCACTTCTGCTCTGTACCCATGGGATTGCCACGAGTTGGGATTGTCTCACTGTCAACAGCAGCAGTGCCGTTTTTAAAAATGATAGCAGATTTTGGCAGGCAGTTGATACTGATGAAATACTAGACTGTTGAGAGGTGATAATGAATGTTTGTAGACGTTAGAAGGAAGTAAAGGGAGGACCAGGTAGGCTGATCAACCAGAAAGGCTGGAAGCCCCGTGGAGCCGCCTGCATGGGTATCGTCCCTGGCACTTCTGCCCTCCTTGAATTGGGCTGGAGGGAAGAGCGTGCAGAGGCTCTGCCCGGAGCCTGGTGGTGGTTAGGAAGGAGTCCAGGCCTGCACCGGCCCTGGGGGACTGGGGCCAAGCATGGGCAGGGATGGGGAAAGGAGAACCGTGGTCTGTGGGAATTCCCCTAGGGATTTTGATTTTTCTTGATCAAATCTGGTGCTTTAAAGAGGTGATGTGCTGCCGCTTATTGCAGGTCCAGGAGGCCCAGGAGGTCCTGGGGGACCCATGGGTCGCATGGGAGGCCGTGGAGGAGACAGAGGAGGCTTCCCCCCAAGAGGACCCCGGGGTTCCCGTGGGAACCCATCCGGTGGAGGAAACGTACAGCACCGAGCTGGAGACTGGCAGTGCCCCAACCCGTATGTATTTCTCTTGGAAGATTGGTACCCTGCTAGCAAAACCTGGCCCTTTCAGCTCCCTGCTCCCTGTGGGGAAGAGGGCTGCTGGCTTCGGCTTCTCTGATCAGATGAGTGCAACAGTGATGGGGCCGTGTGCCACCACTTCAGTGGCCTTCTGCAGGTCACCACTTATCCTGCCAGATGCACGGGGTTGTGCAGTGTCCTGCTGGATTGGACACTGGTCCCTTGGGTTCATTGCTGCCTGGGGCTGTAACTGTAAAGCCACTTTGCTATGCACAGATCCTGCCAGTGGTGCTTGTAGTGCCTGGTGATGACCTGGGGTCTGGTGGGAGGTGGAGTGCAGTGGGCACCTGTTCAGGGTCTCTGGCACGCTCAGCTCCCTCCCATTGCGGATTTCCACTGTGAGGTTGTTTTATTCTGCAGGGGTTGTGGAAACCAGAACTTCGCCTGGAGAACAGAATGCAATCAGTGTAAGGCCCCTAAGCCTGAAGGCTTCCTGCCGCCGCCCTTCCCGCCCCCAGGTAGGTCCAGGTTCTGTGACCGTCCCTCAGCGTCCTGGTACTGGGCCTCTTTGGTTAACTTGTTGGGCGTTGGAAACACTGCTGCCCCTGCTGAGAGTCGGCTTTCAGGAAGCGCCTCCCTGGCTCTGAGGTTCTTTACGTTATAGTTGAATCCTCATTGCCATGTTTTGACCCAGGTGTTCAGCTTGAGTAAAGTAAACAAGAAACCCAATTGTGTTTCTTCTCTGGCTGAAGGAAGCCGAGCCAGCATGGCCTTAGGCTTCTGCAGCTACCCAGCTCTCTGTCTCACCACTGGTCTGTTTTTTCCCACCTTTTCCCTTACCTTAGGTGGTGACCGAGGCAGAGGCGGCCCTGGTGGCATGCGGGGCGGGAGAGGTGGCCTCATGGACCGTGGTGGTCCCGGTGGAATGTTCAGAGGTGGCCGTGGTGGAGACAGGGGTGGCTTCCGTGGCGGCCGGGGCATGGATCGAGGTGGCTTTGGTGGAGGAAGACGAGGTGGTCCTGGGGGCCCCCCTGGACCTTTGATGGAACAGATGGGAGGAAGAAGAGGTGGACGCGGAGGCCCTGGGAAAATGGATAAGTATGTGATAGTGAAGCTTCCTTGGTGGGTGGCAGGGGCAGCTTTTCCCACTGTGACAACAGGGAGGGAGAAGGAAGCTGGTCCCAGTGCTCCCATCAGTTGGGGAGGGGAGGGGAGGCCCTTTGGCTCTGAGGAGGGTCGCCTTCCCGTCTTCTGTCTTAACCGCAGCCCCTCTTTGCCTTGACAGAGGCGAGCACCGCCAGGAGCGCAGAGACCGGCCCTACTAGACGAGACCCCGCAGAGCTGCGTTGACTACCAGATTTATTTTTTGAACCAGAAAATGTTTTAAATTTATAATTCCATATTTATAATGTTGGCAACAACATTATGATTATTCCTTGTCTGTACTTTAGTATTTTTCACCATTTGTGGAGAAACATTAAAACAAGTTAAATGGTAGTGTGCTGAGTTGTTTCGGTTTTTTTCCTTTTTAAAGATAAGATGGTTGTTATAACTCAGACTAAACCAGCGGGAACCCCTTGTGAGCATGCTCAGTGTCATTGTGGAGAACCGGGAGGGCCTAACTGTAACAGTGTTCATGGCTGTGATGTTTGTTGTTTTGTTTTTGGTTTTTTTTTTTCCTTTTTTTTCTTTTTCTTTCTTTTTTTTTAAATAAAATTCCAAATGTTTATAAACGGTCATCCTTCTCGGCCTCTGTTCAGCAGTCACTGCCTATCTCCCTGGAGCACATCCCTGGCCACCCTGGAGCAGTTAAGCCAAGTGTTACATGAGGGAACATCTGAGATGGCTGTGGTGTGAAAACAAAGTAGAACCGCACAGTGTTGGCCCTGGCACCGCCACCACTAGGGAAGGGAGGGCTTGGAGTGTCACTTGGCCATCAGCTGTTGTCAGCATCCTGGACGTTGTGGGCCCAGCCTCTGTACTCTGCAGAGGAGAGTGCTGTGCTGGAGTATCTGTTAGCAGAGCTCGGAGCCCTAACGAAACTCCGTCACTTGTGTGGACCTTTGAGTCTCAAGTAACAGTGGTCATGGGTGTCCTTTGTCAGGCCCCCATGCAGCCCTTAGTCTTTAGGCTGAGTGTGTGGCCGGGGCAGCTTCCTGGGAGCTCACTGAGTGGTGTTGAAGCTTCCTTCTTGATGTAAAAAGTATTATAACAGTATAATACTAATGGGGAGGCCACTGTCAAGGTCTCTGGATGCCTCATACGGGGTCAGATGTACAAGCATATTCTGAAATTCTTGGAGACCCTTCACCTGCCTACTCTTTTATAAAAGTCAGTCTTGTCTGCTGGACTTACATAAAGAATAGGGTCAAGCTAGTAGTTTCTGTCATTCAGAGATTGGTACCGACATGCTTCCCTGGGAAAAGTTTTCTGAGTGAGCATTTATATTAACCAAGTCGATGAGTGGTGAAGTTGCGTGCCAACAGGCAAATACTGTTCAAAGTATTACCTACTGTTCTTTGCTTAACATGAGCAAGGCTTTAGCACTGGGGGACCTGGCCTACCCGAAACTGCCCAGTTGGCCCAGAGTATGCCACCTGGATGTAGTAGGAACTCACCTTTGCCCCTCAGGTTGGCACTGATTGCCAGCCTCTGCTGGGCAAGTCGTATAAGATACAACATATCTGCTGTTGCATCTTTTTCTACTGAAGGAAAAGGTCATTCATCATATGAGCAGCCATTTGCCGACCTTTGAGGAAACCCCTTAGCAAGCCCCTCATCATTCCCCTACAACCATTGCATCATTTTTCTCCACATCTCCAGGAAAGTGTATGGAAAACTGTGTGTGCACCCATTTCCCTTTCTAGATCCTACTTCCAATGTGTGTTTAGCTTCCACTGAAACAGTAACTCAAAAGTCATCAATGAAAGGACCTTGTTGCCAAGCCAACAGCCATTTCTTCTTAGCTCTAGGCCTCATATAACGAACAGATAGTGACTCCTTCCTGGAGGTAGTTTTGGACCCCCATTCCCTCAGCCTGCCTGTCTCTTTGTGGCCCCCTTCCTGATGCGTTTGAGTCCCTGGTGGTGCTCAACAGTCATATGCTCAGATGCCAGCTGAAAGGTGGGTGGGAGAGGCCATCCAGTGGCCCATCAGAAGAAAGGCTGGCCATCTCTTCCAGAAAAGCAGATGGTGCCTGGTTACCACTGTCAACCACTCAGGGATCAGTGCAGGAGATCTTGGATAGAGTGGGAGAACAATGTGGAACAAAACTCAAAATGCTGAAGACTGGGCTTACTGGTCTGATGGAGCTTGGTGAGACCCTCGAGACTATGCCCCTGATTACCCTTCAGGTCTGGAATTGAACTCACTCCCATGGCTTCCAACCAAGCAATAGATAATATGGGGTGAACGTTTACATCAGGTAGATAACACCCCTTAGAACGATCAATCATAAGAACAGAATTGCACAATGAAATAGCTCAGAGGCCAGGAAGGCTTAGGGAAGCAGTAACTTGCAGAGAGGAAGTGGGAAATGACTGTTCCATCGTAGGGAACTGCAGTTAAATGTCGTGAAACAAACTGACCTGCTGTACGGAAAATGAATTTGCTCTGTAAACTTTGACCCAGATCACAAAATTTTTAAAAAACTCCATTGAAAATCCTGTGAAGTACAATTACTCTCTGACACACATTGGGTCACCATGAGTCAGGGTCAACTTGAGCAGCTGGCTTTCTGACTACTAAAAGGAGAGCCCCAAGACTCCGTGGTAGAACTCCTTTCACCCCTTTACTCCCTAGTTAACCTCCGGCCCTGTGACTAGGTATCATGCGTAGACTGATGACATTGGCAGCGCTCTCCCGAGCGCCGGCTCAGCTTGAATGCCTGCTCAGCTGACAGCAGGACTTGATACCTCCCCCTCCCTGTCCCAGCTCCTCAGAGAGCAGCCCTTGCCCCAGGTAGCCTGAACTTGGAGTCTTTTTTTTTTTTCTTTCCGTGATTTTGAGTTTTGTTCCATGTTGTTCTCCCACTCTATCCAGGATCTCCTGCACCAATCCCTTTCCAAGTGGTTGACAGTGTTGGCCGGACACCACCTAGTTCTAGTTCTTCTGGTCTCATGGTCATATAGGTGGAAGATCACATGGTATACCAGTCCCTTGGATTAATTGTTTTTCTTCATTCTTCTTTGCTCTGGATGAAGAGAGACCCATCATTGTATCTAGGTGGCTGCTTGAAAGCCTTTAAGACCCCAGTTGCTACTCACCAAAGTAGGATGTATGTAGAACAATGTTTTTATGTAGTATGTTATGACAATTGAGCTTGATGTCCCCTACGACCATGGTCCCCAGACCATAGGTCTTGCTCACTCCAGGTAGCTGGCTGTGGCCAGGAAGCCACCACAACCTTGCCCCTTGTCAGCTCTTCTGTACACCCAGACATTCTTACAGCACAATACAAATATGCTTGTAGAGACATCATCTGCCAACCCTGGACATGGTCACAGGCGCACTGCCCCCTGCCTTGACAGGCCTGATCACTCAGCCTGTTCACCCATCTATCCACTTGTAGATCAATGCTTGCCATCCCTGACAATGCAGCACTGTACATGCAAAAGGGTTCATCTTTGTTCTCTGTATTTCCCATGTCCCCTTCTATGTCTTCCTCTTCCTCAGTGCCACTGTGTTGGTCACTCACTTTTGGTACACTGCTGTGGTAGTTAAGGTTATGTGTCAACTTGGCTGGGCCTGGTGTTGAGTGGCTGGGCAACTGGGTGTAGTTATTCCCCGTGATGAGACTGGTGATCAGCCCCATGGTGGAATCTACCGGAGCAGCTGAGAACCTGCCTTTGGGACGTGGTCTGCTCCCAGCGTATAAGGAGACACTTGAGGAATGGTCTGCAGCTTTTGGCACACTTGAATCCTGCATGTAGCCGAGTCATTGTTCAGCAGCCTGTCATGTTGTCTGACAATCTTGGGACCCTTAATGGTCTTGAATCAATGGCCTGCTGTGTGGTTTGGTAATATTGGGACCATGCCTTTTTACTTGTCGACCTCGAGTTTGTCAGCCTCAGCAGCCAGCAGCTGCCTGAGTGAAGAAAGCCTCCAGCTTCAGTGGCCTGGGAGCAAGAGACAGAGCTGAAGCCCAAGGTCAAGGGGCTTTCACCCAGCCCCTGGAGCCTGGCAATGTGAACTTGGACTTCTAGCCTCTAAAACCGTAAGAGAATAAACTCCTGTTTGTTAAGCCGCCCACTTGTCTTTTCTGTTAGAGCAGCATGAAATAACCAAAACAATTGCCCTTCCCTTCACCAAAACCATTTGTCTCTACCTGTCTAGCGGTGTTCCTTCCCCTTCCCTCCTATCCCTAGTAACCAACCCAGAAAGTTTCCTTCCATATATAAATCTTCCCTTGACTTTTTATAATAGTGGACTAACACAATATTTGTCCTGTGATTGACTTATTTCACTCAGCATAATGTCCTCCAAGTTCATCTATGTTATGCAGTGTTTCTCAGATTCTACGTTATTCTTTAGTGTTGCGTAGTATCGCATTGTGTGTATGTACCATACTTGGTTTAATCTGTTCCTCCATTGATGGGCACTAGGTTGTTTCCATCTTTTGGCTATTGTAAATAGTGCTGCGATGAACATGGGTGTGCATCTTGTCCTGGCTCTCACTTCCTTAGGCTATATACCTAGTAACAGGATTGCTGGGTCAAGTGGTATCTAATCCCAACTTTTGAAGTGAACACCATACTGCTTTCCACAGTGGTTGTACCATTTGACAGTCCCCCCAGCAGTGTATGAGAGTCTCAATCTTTCCCCATCCTGGCCAGCATTTGTTATCTTCTGTCTTGCTGAACTTGGCTATTAGTACTGGGGCAAGATGGTATCTCACTGTTTTGATTTGCATCTCTCCGATGGCTAATGATTGTGAGCATATCTTCATGTGTTCAAAGAATATCTTCTTTGGTGAAGTGTCTATTCATATCTTCTGCCCATTTTTGAATTAGGTTATCTTTTTGTTGTTGAAGTGTTGGGGTTTTCTATAAGTTTTAGAGATAAGTCCCTTTTCAGGCACGTCATTGCTGAATATTTTTTTCCCAGTTTGTAGGGAACCTTAACCATCACAGGTACTGTTGAGTCAATTTCAACTTACAGCCTGTGTACAACAGAACAAAATACAGCCCAGTCCTATGCCATCCTTGCAGCAACTGTGTCCATCCATCTCATTGAGGGTCTGCCCCTTTGAAGCAGGTAGAATGCATTTTTGCATATAATGCATCCACATAAATAGGACACATATAACACACATATAGGAAACTAATATGTGTGAGAGTTTGCATGGTTTGCAAAAAACACAACATGCATGTTATTTGCGTAAAAAAATAAGGTATGTGTATCACCTCCTTCTCTCAGATGAGAAAATGCAATAGAGAGGTCAATGGACTTGCCACTGAGGGACTAAAATGGGAGCTACGGGCAGCCCCTCAAATTCTACTCTTGCCTCCTTGGATACGGGCGTCTAGAAGGCTTGAGGCTGTGGGAGCAGAGGGTATGGGATTGGTCAGCACTGAGCCAGTTTCCCGAGTATTGGACAGTGATCTCTGACAAGCAGCCCTTGCTGGAAGCTGCTGCCCAGACAATTATCAGCCTCAACAGCCAGTTCCTGTTCCCTTCCTAGAGCTGGAAGTGCCCCTGTCCACATAGGAGTTGACAACAGCACAAAATGGTTTGGGTGGAGTGTTTGTCAGGTGGGGGAGACTGGGGCCTACTTCTCTCACGCAGAAGAAACGTCTGAACTTCACTGAGCTCACATCCCTCAGGCACTGTGGATTCTGAGCTCTGTCACAAGGGATGGTTGGTACCCGGGAGAAGCAGCAGGAAGATGGGCAGGGAGAAGCCAGAGAAACCGTCTGGCATAGATTTAGTCCCTAGCTCCAAATTCCTCAAGAGCTTCTGGTCACACTTAAACTTGTAACCCCACAGTCTCACCTCATGGCCTGGACAAAGGCTGAGGGACTAGTGAGGGGACTGCTCTATGCCTACATGTGGAAAACCAACAGGGAGTGGCTGGCCTGCACCCCAGGAAGGAGCACAAGGCTCTCAGGGCTGCAGGAGCTGGGGCCCAGGGCGGTGTGCTGACCAGGACCAGCTGCAGATGCCCCTGGGAGCCAGGGCCCAGGACTCCAGTGCCAGTAGCTGGCTCCCGTTGCCTCATCCTGCCCGCCTAGGTGCAGGCCAGCCAGGGAGCATGATATGATGGAAGCATGATGAAAACTTCCTGGTTTTGTTTCTTCCCTCTCACGGAAGCACAAGGAGGCAGCTCAAGGAAGCCCAGGATCACGTGGGTCCCAACAAGAGCAGACCAGCAGGTGCCCTCATGTTGGAACCATTTACACAGAACAGCCTGAAGCCCTGTGTATCACTCACTCACCCCGGGTTGTATTCCTGGGCTCAATACAGCCCAGGAATGGTGGGCTTGAGTTGATCTGAACATACTCCGGGCTTCTTGGAGCTGCCCAATACCAAGGCTGTGGCCTGCCAATGAGCTTTGCTGGAAGCCTCCACAGCTATCTGACCTCCAGCTGCAACAAGGCCAATAGTGAGGTCAAGAACCCCCACCATTGGGACCCTGGTTGCAGGAGACATTAAGCTCAGTTGGCATAACATACTACACAAAAACATTGTTCCACATCCTACTTTGGCAAGTAGCAACTGGGGTCTTAAAAGCTTGCAAACAGCCATCTAGATGCAACAATTGGTCTCTCCTGTCCAGAGCAAAGAAGAATGAAGAAAACCAAAGATGCATGGAAACAATTAGTCCAAAGGACTAGTAGACCATGTGATTCTCAGCCTATATGACCATGAGACCAGAAGAACTAGATGGTGCCCACTACAACTGTCAACCACTTGGAAAGGGATCAGTGGAGGAGATTCTGGATAGAGTGGGAGAACAATGTGGGAAAAACTCAAAATTATAAAACAAACAAACAAAAAAAGAAGACCAGGTTTGCTGGTCTGATAGAGCCTGGTGAAAGCCCTGAGACTGTGGCCCCTAGTTACCTTTCAAGTCTGGAACTGAACTCACTCCTGTGGCTTCCAGCCAAACAATAAACAGGCACACGTGGGGTGAACATTTACATCAGGTAGATACAGTCCTTGGAGCGATAGTGGGAGAACAGAAGGGCAGTGTTTGCACAGGGAGACAGCTTAGGGACTGAAGTGCATGGGAGAGAAGGACACAGGGAAGAGGTAACTACAGGGAGGAAGTGGGGAGAGAGCTGTTACATTGTGGGGAATTGCAGTCAATGTCATGAAACAAAACGTGTCTGAACTGCTGTATGCAAAATGGATTTGCTCTAAAATGGTAAACTTTTACCCAAATCACAATAAAAATTAAAAATAAATTTAAAATAAACCCTGACATTAACTAACTAGCCACAGGCCAGGTCCAGCCTGCCTACACTGAACCAAACCAAACTCAATGCCGTCAACTTGAATCCTACTCACAGCGACCCCTCCTTGGGTTTCTGAGGCAGTGTCTCTAGAAATTCCCCAATCTTCCTTCCGAGGAGTGGCTGCTGGGTTTGAACTGCCAGCCTTCTGGTTAACAGTCAAATGCCTTAGGCACTATGCCCCCAGAGCTCCTTCCAGCCCGCCTGGGATCACCAAATTCTTTACACAGAGGCTGCCCCTGGGACCCATGGGGACTCGGGACATCCACAGCCCACACTTCCTGTTGCTTCAGCTGTTCCCATGGCTTCTCTCAGTCCTGTGAGGAACAGGGAGGCCACACAGAGGCTGAGGCTCCCATGGGTGGCCCTGTGGACCCTGGCCTGACACACAACAGAGGGAATCAAAGAGAGACCCTCCATGGCCTGGGCCGGGGGTCTAGACACACCAGTGAAGTTGGTGCCGCAGCTGCCAAGCCCTAGAATCAGAACGTTGGAGGGTGGTCCAGAGTGGGCCTCTGTGATCACAAGCCTGGGGCTGGAGAGAGGGAGAAGTCGTCTTTGTCCCGCCTCCTGCCACTGTCACCTTCTCCTCAGAGGAGGAGACGTCATAGGCCCCAGCCCCAGCCAGCATTGAACCGAGAAATGGTAGCACTTCTTACAATCACCATGTGACTCCATCTATTGTCCTGTTTTTACAGATGGTGCTACTGAGGCCCAGAGAGCTTACGTGTCTCACCCAGTGACCCACAGCAGGATCCGGCTTCAGGCCTACCTTTCTTGGTCCACAGCCCTGAAGGGGAGTGAGGTAGGTAAGAGCTGGGGTCGACTCTCATTGCCACTGCTGATAGCACACATCCCTCTCCTTTCCAGGCCTCAGTTTCTCCAAATTGTAAAATGAGGATATATAACAACATTATAAGGAGCTCTGGTGGCATGGTGCCTAAGGCATTTGACCGCTAACCAGAAGGTTGGCAGTTCAAACCCACCAGCCACTCCTCAGAAGGAAGATAGGGCAATCTACTTCTGTAAAGATTTACAGTCTTGGAAACCCAGTGGGGGTTGCTATGAGTCGGAATTGACTTGATGGCAGTGAACTTGGTTTTGGTTTTAACAACATTATAGTGCATCAGGTTACTTTGAGGATTAAATTGCTTTAGTGCCCACCCCTCCCCACCAGATCTGGGCCCCCCACGCCTGTATCCCGCATGCCCAGCTGTCCTTCCCTCCTCGGCAGTGGCCTCAAAATACAGCCTCTCCATATGGGGTGATCATTTACACCAGGCGGGTGGGTACACTCCTTAGAACGATCAGTCAGTCACTCAGTCAGTCACAAAAGAAGAGAAGGGCAGTGTTTGCACAGGGAGACAGCTCAGCAGGCAGGAATGCATAGGAAAGAAGGGCCCGGGGAAGAGGTGACTACAGGGAGGAAGTGGGAGGAGAGCTGTTACACTGTAGGTAATTGCAGTCAATGTCATGAAAAAACATGTGTATGAACTGCCATATGGAAAATGAATTTGTCCTGTAAATTTTCACCCAAATAAATAGGGGGGAAAAAAAAAGGTCTCTCTCCACCTCTCTGACATCACCTGGTTTCCTCCCGGGACCTGGCCACACTCAACAGCCCCCACGGTGGATCAGTTAGGACTTAAGTCAGGTCATGCCCCTCCATCCCTCTAAGGCTTCCATGTCCCACAGAGGAGGCATGGCCCACAGGGCCCTGAAAATCTGCCCCTCGCCCCAGTCTCGTCTCTCCGCCCTTCATCCTCCCTTCCACCCGCACTCCACTCCAGTCCCACCAGCCTCCTCATTCTAAAACATGCCAGGCACTCTCCCACTCAGGGGCTTGTACTGGCTGTTGCCTCCGCCTGAACACTTCTCTTGGACTCCCACAGCCTCCCTTCCTCACCTCCTTCCCTGTCACTGATTTAAAATTGCAGCCCCCTCCCACCCTCACACCCCTGTTCTCTCCCCTTCACCTCTCTGTTCCCCAGTACCTCAGCCCTGTCTCAGGCCTGAGAGCGGGATCTGTGTGGGTGACTGCTCCTTCGCTGTGGCTTCCAGCACTGAGAAAATGCTCAGTAGGTGTCACTATTACTAGTGACCGCCTTCTTCCCTCTGCAGCCCTGAGGCAACCCTCAGGGACAGGGTGGTTCCAGGACTGCACCCACCTCCACCCCCTACCCTCATTTCCAGGGCGTTGTGTTGAGAACGGTGTCACCTTCTGAAAGGCCCGGAAGATGCTGTGAAATGATGTGTGTGCACCGTGGGATTTGGCGCACAGTAGGTGCTTAGTGCTTAAATGCCCTTCGTTCTTTTTTTTTTTTCTCCTTTTTACATTTTTATTGTGATTTGGGTTAAAGTTTACAAAGCAAATTCATTTTCCATACAGCAATTTATATACATTTTGTTTCATGACATTGACTGCAATTCCCCACAGTGTAACAGCTCTCCTCCCACTTCCTCTCTGTAGTCACCTCTTTCCTGTGTCCTTCCCTCCCATGTAAGCCCGTCCCCTGTGCTGTCTCCCTGTGCAAACACTGCCCTTCTGTTCTCCCAGGATGGGTTGCTCCAAGGAGTGTATCTACCTGATGTAAATGTTCTGCCTGCCTACTGTTTGAAATTCTTGAGTGAGGGTATCTTGGTAAGAGTCAGAGGTCCCGGCTCTGGTGCCAGCCTGCCCAGGATCTTGGCTCCACCAACCTGCCCTCCTGACCCGGGTGACTAGGCATGACAACTGTGTTCCTCAGAGTTGGCTCGGGAAGTTCCTTCTGGTGAAAGGCTCCTAGAGGTAGGCCTGGCACACACTAGGAGCTTTAAGCTGTGAGTGCTGGCTATTGTTGGCAGAGCTTCCCCGGACTGACCCCACCCCGGCAGTGGCTTTCACCCAGCCCGGCCAGCCATCCCCGGCCCAGCCAGCAGCAGCAGGGGGCAGGATTTCCCGCTGATCCGGCCAGGTCCCTCCTCTGTAATTCGAAAAGAAACCGGCGGAGCTTAACCCTCCCGCGCCGGGCAGACCCAGGCAGCCAACTCTTGTGCCCCTGTGCCAATCCCAGGGCAGCCGGAGGGGGCCGCAGGACTGGCCTCTCTGCCCAGCCCGCCTGCAGCCTCTGCGTCCCACACGGGCCTCGCTACCGCCTGCCCCTCAGCGTCCGTCTTTGCAAAAAGGGTTCCCCGCCCTCAGGGTTAAAAGGGAGCCTTGCATGAGAAGCGAGAGCCAGACACTGAGCGGGCGTCAGTATCAGGCGTCCTCCCCTCCCTGCAGGCGGGCCTTGCGAGCAGGAAGCTCGCAGCCCTGGGCTGGGAGAGCCTCGATTATCTGGCCTGGCGAGGTCCACCCCGGCCGGAGGTGACTTTGCAGCCCCCGGCCCCTATCGCTTCCTGAGTTCCTCTTGGGAACAGGCTGTGTTGCCAGCCTGGGAGGCTACTGCTGGGGGTGTGTGGGGGGGTAATGAAAAGGGCCACTTGTCGTCCGCCGGTGCACCAAGGAGGGTGGAAGGGCCCTGCGGATGGGCCCGGGCTCCGGGCAGAGTGCCTGGGCTGGTCGAGGGTGCAAGACTCGGGGAGGGATCTCCTGTGGGCCTTGGGCCTGCTTCTGCCCAGGGATCAGGGCTGCTGGACCCCCTGCGCTCAGACTGCACGCGGAGACCCCGGTTCCCGGCCGGTCGCCCGTCGGGAGACTCCAGCTCCTCCCCCATCGCGCCCAGCCCGCCTGGGAACGACGCGGCCCCTTTAAGAACGCGCGGCCCCGCCCGCCCCCTCTGGGCAGGATCCGAATTCCAGGGAGGCGGGGCGGAGACAGCGGGCTCCGAGGCTGCGGCGGCGGCGGCGGCGGCGGCGGCGGCGGCCCGACCGGGATCCGCTGTGGCTCGGGCGGCGCCTCCCTACGGCGGCCCCGGCCCGGCTCCGGCCCCTGCCGGGGCGATGCTCCCGGGGGCCGCGGGATGAGCCAGGTGAGCGCGGAGACCCCCCAGCTCCCCCTAGCCGGCGCGCTCGCTAGGGCACTGGGGCAGCGGCCTTGGTTCCCCGGGGCTGTGTGACCTTGGGCGGCCCCGCACCCTCTCTGGGCCGAGGGTCCGAGAACAGGAGGGCCCGGGCGGAGGCCATTCGGAGTCCCGGCCCTGCATGCGCGGGTCTAGGGCGCTGTGAAGGCTCCTAGGAGGAGGCGGGGCCTGGTCCCGGATGAACGGGCTGCGGGATCGCGCCCCGAGATCAGCAACGCGGCGCGTCTGGGTGCCCCGGCTCCGCCGCCGATTGCTCTGCGACCTTGAGCCTTCTCTTCTCACTGACCCTCACAGTTTCCTCATTTGTAAAATGTGGATAATATCACCTGCGTCCGGGTCGATGGTGCAGGGAGACTCTGGGGAGCCCCGTGTGTGAGCACCGCGCCCTGAGCCCTTGCCTCCTTGGTGGCTTTACTGTTATTACAGCTGTTATGTCGTCGTTGTTATAATAGCTCACTCCTTGGGGGAGAGCGACTGAGAGATGAACTGGGATGGCCCTAGCCTCCCACCCATGAGCAATGGAGATAAGCCCTCCCTGGGGTCGTGGCCTGGGTTCCTCTCTTGTCTGCTGTGGGTCCAGGCAGGGAGGTGGAAGGGCTCAGGGAGGTTCAGGCCAAGGGCTTTGATTCTCTCAGGGCTGTTTCTCATCTGTAAAATGGGGGTAAAGATGTGGGCAGGAGGGCTCAGCCAACCCCTCAGGGCTCCAAAAAAGAGCCAAACAGCCCACACTTACACTTACGGAGTGCTTGTTCTGTGGTCCTTGTAGGACTAAGTGGTTTATAAAAAATTATCCCTTTGAGTCCTATAAGGCAGGTAGTATTACTGCCCCCATTTTACAGATGAGAAACCGGAGGCACAGAGTATGAAACCCAGGCTTGGGCTGACTCTGCACAGGTGGTCAGCGGCCTCTTCTCTTTGACCCTCAGTTTCCTCGTTTGTGAAATGTGGACACCACCACCTGCGCCTGAGTTGGTGGTGTGGGAATCCATGCTAACCCGCAGTGGGTGTCACTGGGTTCTCTCAGCAGTCCTGACCTGTGCCCCTGCCCACAGTGACTCGGCTGGCCTGGGCATGGCGGACCCAGTGGCAACCATCGCCGGCTCGGCCGCCAAGAGCGTGCGGCCATTCCGCTCCAGTGAAGCCTACGTGGAGGCCATGAAGGAGGACCTGGCTGAATGGCTCAATGCCTTGTACGGCCTGGGGCTGCCCAGCGGTGGTGATGGCTTCCTGGCCGGGCTGGCCACGGGCACTGTCCTGTGCCAACATGCCAATGCTGTCACCGAGGCTGCCCGTGCCTTGGCAGCTGCCCGGCCGGCCCACAGTGTGACCTTCCAGGTGCACAGCGTGGCACCCGGCTCCTTCATGGCCCGCGACAACGTGGCCACCTTCATCGGCTGGTGCCGCGTGGAGCTGGGCGTGCCTGAAGTTCTCATGTTCGAGACCGAGGACTTGGTGCTGCGTAAGAACGAGAAGAGCGTGGTGCTGTGCCTGCTGGAGGTGGCGCGGCGGGGGGCCCGCCTGGGCCTGCTCGCCCCCCGCCTCGTGCAGTTTGAGCAGGAGATTGAGCGCGAGCTGCACGCTGTACCCCCAGCCCCCAATGCCCCTGCCGCCGAGGAGGACCCTGCCGGGACTGCTGCTGCACCAGGAGCTCCCACCCGGGGGCCCCGTATGACCCCCAGTGACCTGCAGAACCTCGATGAGCTGGTGAGGCCCCCTCCCCCACAACGGGTGCATGCGTCCCGGGTAACACCTGCCAATGCTCACTTACTAAAAACTGACTATGGGCTCCCGAGAACAGAGCTGGTGTCTGCAACTGGCCCCTGAACCTTTTGGGGTCACCCTGCTATCTGCAGGATAGTCTGCCCCGTTGGGAAGGGCAGCACAGGGGAGCAGCAAGTGTGTGTATAGTTGGCTCACACAGGTGGCTAGGCCCAGAGGGGCAGAGGTGCCGGGTGAAATCACGCAGCCCAGCTGGGCCAGTACCCTCACATGACCTCCCCTTCCCTACGTACGTACTGTGAGATTAGTTCAGCTAGGGAGGCTGCATGGTTTGAGCACCTTCTGGATACCTGCCCTGCACTCGGGTGCTAGACAGACGCACCCAAACCCTCACAGAGCCCAGGAGATGGAGTGGGTGCCTGCCACTTGGCTGACACAAGGCTTGGAAGCCTGGGCGAGATGCCTGGCACACAGTAGGCACTCAGCACCTGGTGGGCCCCCACTCCCTGGGGCCCTGTGCACATCTGGGAAGCCAGCCCTGACTTGCTGCTGCTGGTGGGAGGGACGGTCCTTCCTGGAACTGCAGGCTTAGCTGTACTCTGAGCGGAGGAGGCCCTCGTCCCTAGCTCCCTGCTCATTCTCCCAGGAGCAAAGTGTCCCTCCAGCCCCCGGCCGGGCCAACAGTTTCCTTCTTATCAGGAGGTCAGGGCTGTGCCAGGCGGGTTCCGGAGGGCAGCCGGATGACAGTAGGCGAGGCTGCATCCCACCCCGGCCTGGGCCAGGTCAGCTGAGTCCCCACCTGCTCATTTCCTCCCGTGGTGCCGTGCCGCCGCTGTGGGTGAGGAGGCGGGCGGGGCTGCCCACGCAGCCAGCCTGGCAACCTCAGGCCCAGGGGGAGGGAGCACTGTGTTCACCGGGGCCTGTGTGTGCACGTTGGGCTGTGCGTGTGCCCACGTGTCGCTGGCACCCCACCTCGATGCCCTGCCAGGGGCGTGGGGCCCCCTGCACTCCTCACCTGGCTTCCACATGTGCTCAACCTCCTAGTCTGGGAAGTGGATGAAAGGGGAGTGAGGGTGGGCTCCAGGGCCCCCCCAGGCTCAGTCCCCGGGGCCCTGCCTAGGCCTGGCCTGACCACAGCTCCTCCTCTCCTGGGCAGCTCCCTGACCCCAGAATGGTTGCCGGTAAGAGGTCCACTGTAGAGGTTGTAGTCAAGTGTGGGGCAACCCAATCTCCAAGCTCCCCTCTCCTCGAGAACTCAACTTCCTCCTGACCCTGACCCTGGAGCAGCTGATGTCAAGTCCCAGGGGGAGGGCCTTGACCTCTGACCTCTGAGCTCCAGCCTCTGCTCTCTGGCCTCAGGTGAGAGAGATCTTGGGCCAATGTACCTGCCCAGACCAGTTCCCCATGATCAAGGTTTCCGAGGGGAAGTACCGTGTGGGAGATTCCAGCCTGCTCATCTTTGTGAGGGTAAGAGTCTGGGTGCTGCTCCGGCAGGTGGCAGCTGGGGGCCCTGGGCTACCAGGCCCCGGGGACACAGCCATGACTTGCCCACGCTGGGTTCTGCAGGTGCTCAGGAGCCACGTGATGGTGCGTGTGGGTGGCGGCTGGGACACGCTGGAGCACTACCTGGACAAGCATGATCCCTGCCGCTGTTCCTCCTCAGGTCAGTGCTCGGGCCAGCGGGCGGGGGCTGGCTCTGCACCGATCGGCCTCTCACGACGGTTGCCCATCCTCTCTCCCTGCAGCCCACCGCCCACCCCAGCCCAGGGCTCGAACCTTCTCTCCGCAGAGGGTGTCGCCCACGCCCAGCCCCCGAGCTGGCAGCCCAGCACCTGGGGCTGAGCGGCCAGCTGGGGGTGAACGCCGGTGCTCCAGGCCCGAGGTGACCCCCACTAGCCTCCGCAGCTCCAAGGAGGGGGCCGAGACCCCGCTCAGGTGAGCAGAGGGGGACACGGGCCTGAGGGGTTTGGAGGGTGGGGGCGGGGGCTGTGTGCCTGGATGATGACTAGGAGTCTTTTGCTCCAGAGTGACTCACACTCTGGGAAAAGTTCCTGTGGGTGGGGGCGGGGGCCTGGCTTCCCATCTCCATGACAACCCAACCAAACGAACAACACAGCTGGGGCAGGCCCTGGCGGGCCGGCAGCCAGTCCAACCCGGCTTCCTCCTGGCCCGCCCCAGGGAGACTGGAGGCTTAAGGCCGGGAGCCCAGGGGCAGGCCCTGCTTCCTCCACTGGCTTTGGGGCCCCAAGCGGCTACAGGAAGCTGCTGCAGGGTGTCTCACTTCTCCCTGGAAGTCCCCAGGGCAGACTGATGGCCTTGACAGTCCCTTACCAACACCCCTGGCCACAGGTCTCCCGTCCGTCAGCCACACATCTGCATGCCAGTCCTCTCTGATGCTGTCTCCCTCTTGTTCCCCTTCCCAGGCCCCGGGATCAGCTTCCCCCGTACCCCCGCTCCCGCCGCTACTCGGGGGACAGTGACTCGTCAGCCTCCTCAGCCCAGAGTGGCTCCCTTGGTGCCCGCAGTGATGACACAGGCACCGGTACTCGGAGGGAACGGCCCAGCCGGCGGCTGACCACAGGCCCCCTGCCCTCCCCAAGGAGGCCCCCTGCCCCACGAAGCCAGTCCCGAGACCGGCTGGATCAGGGTCGGCCGAGGGGCCCTCCGGGAGGCAGGGGGGCCCAGCTGACGGCCCCCAGCCCTACCCGCCGGGCACGGAGCCAGAGCCGAGAGGAGCAGGCTGTGTTGCTTGTACGCAGGGACCGAGATGGGCAGCACTCGTGGGTGCCACGGGGCAGGGGTGGCAGGGACTCGGGCAGGAGCAGCCCTCACGCCCCCCGGGCCCACAGCCCTGCGACTCGCCGGCCTGCCCGGGTTCCCAGCCCTGGCCCGGAGCTGGGCAGCACTCCGGCCAGTGTCTTCCGCACGCCCCTGCAGCTGGACCCGCAGCAAGAGCAGCGGCTGTTCCGCCGCCTGGAGGAGGAGTTCCTGGCCAATGCCCGTGCCCTTGAGGCTGCTGCTGGCGGGAACCCCACCAGCCCTGCCCCTGACCCAGCCCGACCCGTGGACCCCCCAGCCCCCGATTCAGCCTACTGTTCCTCCAGCTCCTCTTCCTCCTCCCTCAGCGTCCTGGGTGGCAAGTGTGGCCCTCCTGGGGACCCTGCCCGGACAGCCAATGGGCTGCCTGGGTCCCGTGGCCCAGCCCTATCCAGCTCTTCTGACGAGGGCGGCCCCTGCCCTGGTGTCGTGGGGCCACCTGATGTCCCTGGGACCCCTCAGACGGGCCTGGAGCCCTTGAGGACCTGGCCCCGGGGCCGGATGGACACGCAGCCGGACCAGAAGCCCTCCCGCATCCCCACACCACAGGGTCCCCGCCGCCCCTCTGGACCCCCAGATCTCCGGGCCTGGCGGGCCCTGCACTCACTCAGCTCAAGGGCTGAGCCAGATTCCTGGATGTGATGGACCAGCCCTGCTGCCCCCAAGTCCAGTTCCTTCTCCCTTTCCTTTGTGGCCTTAACCCCTCTGCATCAGGGAGCTTCCTCTGCCTCCTGGTCTCCAGACCTCATGGGACCAGCCCTCTTGGGACCACATGGCACAATGGACAGGTGTTGTACATTCCGGGTTGGGGGGTGAGCGTTGCTATTTAATTACTAATATTACTGAATGCCTTAGAAGAGGCTGGGCTGGCTTAGTGCCCTGAGGGGCTGTGGCCCGGCAGAGCCTCTGACAGTAAAGATTTGCTGCACCCACTTTTGTCTCCTTCTTAGGGGCTTGGCTTTGTGGGGCCCCTCATTACATGTGGGGGTTCTGGACTTGCAGTTCTGCTCTCCAGTCTCGGCCCCTCCTCTTCCCAGTCTGTCTGGCCCAGAAATGCCAGGTGCTGAATCGCCTGTCCCTTTATTGCCATGTGTGACAGAAACACTTCCCCACTAACGCTCCAGGGGCAGTCTGGGAGCTTCCAGTTTGATTCATAGCCAGGTCCTTCCCATCTCGTGGGATCTGGACTGTCCCACCCAGTGAGGTCCCAGAAAAATCCAGGGAGTCTGAGGCAAAGCTGAGTCCAGTGAGATCCAAAGCCCAGGAAACGGGTGGGAACTTTCCTCCTCCAAGCAGGGCGGAGACTGGTCCTGTCCAATCGGAGAGAAGCTGGGCCGTCTCGTCCAATCTGGGCCTCCATGTGCCAGGACGCACCCTCATCCCAGCCGCTTACATGAGGGTGCAGCGCGCCGGGTGCAGCGCCCCCTGCAGGCGCAGGGCCGGGTGCGCAGGGCGGGCCCGCACCAGAGCGCAACGCAGCAGCTCACGGAAGAGGCGCAGCACGTGCCAGTTGTACTTGGCCGAGCACTCGAGATAGCCGCAGCGCCAGCCCCTGCGCACCAGGGCGGCCAGCGCGCGCCGCGGCCCGAAGCGCAGCCGTTGTCGGTCTCTCTTGTTGCCTACCACAAGGATGGGAGCCTCGGGCGCGCCCGCCGGCCTAGGGGCCAGATGGGGAGTCAGACTCAGTGCCAGGGATTCCACGGCTGGAGAATGCCCCAACCGAACATCTTCTCCTGCAGCCTGAGACACCTCCCCCCTCCCGCCCCCCAGCAAACACCAGGCCTGTGGGGGGCCAAAGACCCACAGGACCAGAGATCACGGGCAGACGAAGGTCTTGCCTGGACCACCCGAGACCCCGGCCCACACAGCGGGAGATCCTTCTACCCACCAAGGGAAAAGGCCGGACCAGCAAAAGCCCCTTTGTCCCCACCCTCTGGCCACACCCTACCTGGTCTCGGCAATGCGCTGCCGCAGGGCCTTCACATAGTCGAAGCTATCGGGGCTGCAGATGTCATAGACCAACACGAAGGCATCCGTGTCCTGCAAGCTCCAGCCCTTAGGATCTGGCCACTCCTGGGGTTGGGCACCAGGGTTTACACAGGCCTCCACGCTAAGCCCACAGCTCATCTCAGGGCTCTGCCGCCCCCATCCCCACATCCCCATCTGTGTGCTCTCCCCCCACCCCTCCCCCTCTCCCAAGCTCTTGGGCTTACTGTCCTCACAGTAAACATTTCCAAACCGCGCCTGGAACCAGGCAGCAGTCCTCTTCCCCTCTATGTCCTCTCCACCTCCCAGCTCTGCCGGCCATTCATCCTCATTCTTCCCACACACCCCTTCCAGCTTTTCCCAAACTCAACTGGGTCAGACCACTCCCCACCTTAGATGCCACCCACCACTGGCTCCCACTACCTCAAAAAGTCAATTCCAAAGCCCTCAGCTGGCCTGTTGGCCTTCCACCTCACAGATGGTAGCAGCCTTATGCATTTAAGGCCTTCCCACCTAAGCACGGGACAGTCCTTCCACCAGGAAGTCTCTCCCCACTTCTTTTCATCAAAATTTTATTCATCCTTCGTTGTTGTTATGTGCCCTCGAGTCGGCCCTGACTCATAGGGACCCCTCCTTGGGTTGCCGAGGCAGTATCACTACAGAAGTAGATTGCCCCGTCTTCCTTCCGAGGAGTGGCTGGTGGGTTTGAACCGCCAGCCTTCTGGTTAGCAGTCAAGGGCCTTAGCCACTATGCTACCACAGCTCCTATTCATCCTTCAGCTGGGTCCAAATGCTACCTCCTCCAAGAAGTCCTGCCTAATCCTGCCTGCTTTTTCTGCCTCACCTCTGGGAGTCACCCAGCTCCAAGGATTCAGTCTATTCTGGACTTTGCACAAATTACTAAGTAAGCCTTTGCTCCAGGTCATAGGAACAAAGGAGCAGGCTGAGAATGACCCCCTAGAAAGCACACCCCTAGGCCAGGCCCCAGTTCACCCCACTGCAGCTCGGCTCAGTGCTGCTAACACAACCTTCTGAAGGCGCCGCCCAGCTCTGCCAGTCAAAGATACACCCAGGAGAAGACGCCGCTTTGCAAGATGGTGGGGCTTGGCCGGCGAGGCGGGGTGACAATCACATTCCACGAGAAGGGAATCCCCGCACATATACCATCCTTCAATCCCTGACCGAGGCCAGATGCCCAGGGCCGTCCACGTGGACATGCACGCCTGCACCGAGCACACCCCCCCACATGCTGTCACACGCCCAGCCCTCCCCTCCAGCCGCTACCTCCTGGCTGTTGGGGCTCGGAACCGGGCCAGCGCCGTCGCCGTCGCGGATGCTCAGGTCGTAGACGGCGCCGTCGAGCAGCACTGCGGGTCGGTAGAGGTGCGGCCCGTCTGTGGGCCGGTGGCGCTCAGGGTAGTCTCCAAACAGGAACTGGCGGATGATGGCCGTCTTGCCTACGCCCGGGGCGCCCAGCACGGCCACGCGCAGGCTGCCCCCCATGGCGGGCCCGCGCTGCTGCGCTCGGCGTCCCGGGGCCTCATGGGCCGGCGCCGCCCCCTGCGCCCCCTGCCGTGAGCCCCGCGCGCTCTGCTCCTGCGTCCCGGCTGCGCGCCTCGTTGTCCGCGGGATCACCCGGAGCTTAGAGTGGCCGGGCTCGAGGACGGCGCCGGCGGCAGGAGAGCAGACAGACAGCGGCGCGGGCCGACGGCGGACGCACAAGCGGCTCGGGCGACTGCCGAAGCCCTGGAGGGCGCAGCCCCGCCCCGCGCGCAGACACCGCCTCCGCCCCGAGGCGCGAAGGAGGCGCGAAGGAGGCGCGCCAGCAGCGTGGGGCGCCGGGCTCCGACCTCCTCGCGGCGCGGGTCCCGCAGCGGAGCCGAGCGGGGCTGCGCGGCTTCTCGGCGCCCGCGTCCCTCTGCCCTCCTCTCGCTCCGGCGCCCCGAGTCGCCGCCGCAGCTGGCGGCGCGAGCCAGCAGCGCCTCTGGGAGGCGGCGATGAGGTAACCGGCTGCCCGCCCCTCCTACCTGCTTCCCCGCCCCGGGACGCCCCTCCAGGGAAGGGCCGCGGGAAGGTGACCCGGGCGGCAGGCCCGAGAGCCGTCTCCCCTCTCTCTCCGCGCCGCGCGCTCCTCTCACCGCTTCAAAATAGCAGGCGCTCCGCCCACGGCCGCGGCCGCTCCTCAAACAGCGCTCCCCGCAGCTGGCTCCTGACGAAGCCGCGCGGCAGAAGTCAGGCCGTCCGGGGCCGGGGCCCACCCCGGCTGTGTGACCTTGGGCGAGTCACCGAACTGCGCTGGGTCTCCGCTCGGCTCCCAGAACCTACTACGGGCCAGGCCTTTCACTGAGCTAAAACCTAAGTGAGGCAGCTTGAATCTACGCAGCAACCTGCTGTCTCGGTTTAAGAGAGGAGGAAACTTAGGCAGCAGGGCGCCATCTCCAAGGTGAGGTCAGTGGGTGCCCCCACCCACCTTGTGGCCTCCTCTGAGGTCCATGCCACCTTCCTGCTGCTCACGAGAATAAATGATTACCAGACAATATGGCTGTTACGGAGCTGGGGGGGGAGGGTCACGATAGCTCAGCCCCAAGTTCCTGTTTCAACAAGGCTGAAAAGCCAAAAACCAAACCCACTGCCATCCAGTCAATTCCCACTCAGTGACCCCATTGGGTTTCCAAGGCCGTAAATCTTTGCGGAAGTAGATTGCCCCATCTTCCTCCTGTGGCACAGCTGCTGGATTTGAACCACTGACCTTCTGATTAGCAGCCAAATGCCTTACTCAATACACCACTCGAGCTCCTTTGCAACAAGGCTAGAGGTGAATGTTGCTGTTGTTGTTATGTGCCGTCAAGTCACACCCGGCTCATGGCGTCCTCTCCTTGGGTTTCTGAGGCGGTATCACTACGGAAGTAGATTGCCCAGCCTTCCTTCCGAGGAGTGGCTGGTGGGTTTGAACCTCTGGCCTTCTGGTTAGCAGTCAAGTGCCTTAGGCACTATGCTACCAGAGCTCCTAGAAAAATCTGGAAATCACCACCACCCAGGGCACTGCTAAAGGCAGAGTTCTTCCAGAATCTCCATCTGTAGCTTCCTCAAAGCTGTGCAGCCCGCGAACCAGAGCCCCGGAACCAACATCTGCCTGCCTGCAGTTGGTGGGCAAGTTCCTTCCCCATCACAGCTGGGACAGTCTGGGTTTGCCCAGCACACCATTCTTAGCTGGCTGTCCCCGGACAGTAGGGGGCTCCCGTATCCCTAACCTCTGTGTGGTGCTGTCCCCAAAAACTCCAAACCAAACCCACTGTCATAGAGAAGAATCTGACTCATAGCGACTCCCACTGGGTTTCTGAGGCGTTGAATCTTTACAGTAGTAGACAGCCCCATCTTCCTTCTTTAGAGCGGCTGGTGGGTTTGAACTGCCCACCTTCTGGTTAGCAGTAAAGTGCCTTAGGCACTGCACCAGTGAAATGTACAGCCATCTCTACATTTCTGCGCTGAGCCAGAATTCCATGGATTCATCTCTTCCAAATCTTACTGCTTGCCAGGATGTGGAGATGGATTTTAGAAAGGAAAACAAAAGAAGTCCTGGCCTCAGGAGGGAAGGGTCTAGAATACCTGGGCTCCAGAAAGTATAAAAACAGACATAAATAAATAAGTCATTGCACAGACAGTGGTGCCCAACCCCGCCTGGGGGGAGCAAAGGAGAGAGTATAAGAGAAAGGCCTAACCCATAGGAGGGGTACAGCCCCAGGGAGCAGCTGACTATCCCAGAAGGGGACTGTCCTGAGCAGGGGCGGGTTTTCTCACACACACACACACACACACACACACACACACACACCGGTGCTGGGTCAGACCCTGGTCAGCCTTCAGTCTTCTCGGGCTACTGAGGAGCTCAGAACCCCCTCGTGGCCACCTCTGGCAGGTGCCCCAGGTCTTCAGGCTCAGAGTGTGGGGCCCCTGGCTTCATCTCCCTTTCCTGCCCTCATTCCCCGTTCAACTGGTTTCCCGTTTCATTCAACTTTTCAGGCTCTAGGTTCTGTGAGGGAGCTCTGGTTTAGTGTAGTGCCTAAGGCACTTGTCTGCTAACCAGAAGGCTGGTGGTTCAAACTCACCAGCCACTCCTCGGAAGGAAGGTTGGGCAATCTACTTCTGTAGTGATACTGTCTTGGCAACCCAAGGAGGGGTCGCTATGAGTCGGGTCCGACTCAATGGCCCATAACAATAACAACAGGTTCCCTTCCTTGACACTCTGCAGGGTGGGGGGCTGAGGGAGGGTGGTCTTCCGTAGGCCTCCTTGGCAGGCCCACTCTCCGGCCTGGAGCCCCCCCTCTTCCCAGTGCCAGGGGAGCTCTGGCACCCTTAGGAGTCAGCCCTGGGAGCTCTCTGGAATCCTTTCCCTGCTTCACTGTCTGAGTGGGCTGGCTTCTCCTCCATCCCCTTGGGCTGTGCTTTGGAATTGCAAAGAGGACTGTGTGTGAGGCATCCCTGGCTCACCGGTGTGGTGTGGGCTCTGGGTGTGTGTTTGTGGGATGACGGAAGGTGTCCTACAGCTCCTACAACGCCTTGCAGACTCCGAAGGATGACATGTTCCCCAGGAAGCCTTCGCACCAGTGTCACAAGCTGCTACCCCCAGTTACCAGCGATCAGGGCATGTCAAGCCCTGACCTGGAGGCACCACCTCAGTGAGCCCCAGGCCTCTCCAGTGTGGGGGCAACAGATGTGCCCCACTGTTGAGTAAGGCTCAGAGGGAGGCCATGATTTACCTAACTGGTCAGCAGGAGAGCAGCAGCCTGTGGCCCGGACCCCAGGATCCCGGCATTCCAGACACTGGCCCTTCTGAAAAGCCTAACTTGATCTGGGTCTAGGGGAGCTTCAGGAGGTGCTGAGCTGGAGTGGGAAGGGCTTTGGGGAGGACCTTGTCGCCCACAGGGCCGTGTTTAGGAACTCACAGCCAGTGCCCAGTTAACAAGATAAGCACGGGTCTACTTGTGCTGCCTTATTCATCTGTAGTGAACAACTTCACCTTTTTTCACCACAGCAAAGATTCTCTCTCTGATATGGCTGGCATCTGTCTCTCTCCCAACTCCGCAGCACCTTCACCATCATCACCTGTGAGATCCATGGGAAACTGGTCACTACGGATTAGTCAGTAAGCACAAGTAAGGCTGTGATTACTTTGCTTATTGGACATTGTGCCCTGCTCACGGCCCGTCTGTGGTACGAGTGGGCAGCCCTGGCCCACGTGCCCCAGACACCAGCACGCAGGAGGGTTTGGGCTGCCTGTCTGCCTGGGGTGGGGATTTTGATGATTCTCTCACCCTTCCCCTCGCTCTTTCCTCAAAGTGAGGATGTTGGCTGCTGTCTGCTGCACCACCTCAATCCCTGGGACCTTGTGGCCCTCCTCACCTGATGCACTGGACAGGAGCACTCAAACTCCACTTACCTGCTCCTTTACCAGGTGGGACCTGGGGGCTGGGTACAGGGCGGCCAAGCCAGACACTTGTGAGTGAGACAGACATGCAGCCAGGCACAGACAGATGGAGACAGACATAGTGACTGGTGACTGGCGTGGGTCTGTAGTGCTGCTATAACAGACATCACCTAAGTGGACGGCTTGAACAAACGGCAGTGTATTCCCTTACAGTTTAGGAGGCTAGAAGCCCTAGTGCAAAGCGCTGGCTCTAGGAGCTGGGTGAAAGTCCCTCGATCTTGGGCTTCAGCTCTGCCTTCTGTTCTAGGCACACTGGAGCTGGAGGCTTTTTCTGACTCATGCAGCTGCTGGCCACTAAGGCTGACGAACCCAAGAGTGACAGGTAAAATGGCACATTTCCAAGATTGGCAGACCACTGGTTCGAGTCCAGAGCAGCCCCAACACTGGCAGGCAACCCAGCAGACTTGGCCAAAGGCAGGGTCCAGATGTGCCCAAAGCTCATAAAATTCTCTAGACCGTCCTCAAAGCGTCCTCACATATACTGGATGCAGGCCACACCCTGAAGGCTGCTAGTTAGCCGCTCACAGCAGTTTCCACCATGGAGTGAATTCCAATGTCATCACGGGGGATAACTGCATCTAGCTGCCCAGCCACTCAAAAGCAGGGCGCAGCCCAGTTGACACACACCGTTAACTCCCACAGCCACTGAGGAGACCCAGGGGAGGCACCGTGCAGCCCAGCAGGGGGTAGGAGCTCAGGAAGGGCCTGAGGACACACCCAGAAGGAGACCTCAGGCTGCTGGCAGGCTGCTGAGAAGCCCTGGGGCGACTGGAGAATTCTGCTCCCCCATGGTCACTGCCAGTCTCCCCAAGCCAGCCAGCTGGACGTTCTCCCCACCCCTGACCTTTGTCCTCATGGCTTCTCTCAACCCGTCTGATCCTAGTGCTTCCCTGGGGTTAAGCCCACTGGACTGTAGCCAGCTCCCTGGGGGCTGTTTTCTCCTCTGTGACCAGCAGTCGGGGTCACATGGCTGACCGTGGATCATGGTCTGTTCTGACTGTTAGTCACAGCCGTACAGTACTCACCTCCTGGGCCCTCACGGAGGATACCCTACCTCTCAGAAACCTGGTCAACCTCCTGAAGGCTGGGCCGGGTCTTACAGTCATCAGGACACAAGGAGGCAGCACAGGGCAGGGCTTCCGGGCGAGGCAAGGCCTCAGGAGCCAGAAACCTTGGCTTGAAACCTGCTGCTGCAGTTCCTCCAGAGGCTGTGCCACCTGGGCAAGTTACTTCTAATCTCTGAGCCTTGGTTTCCTTC
>NW_006921784.1:5086790-5093691 GCF_000298275.1 Orycteropus afer afer
TCCTCAATGCTGCCATATTGGTCACTCACATTTGGTACATTGCCCTTCTCTTCACCCAAATCAATATTTATCTCTATCTATCTAACAGCTCTCTATAAATTTCTTATGATACACATAGCTGAATGGCTTTAGATAGCCAGTAAAATACAGGCAAACATCTTTCTGGAATTCTCTGCTTTAGGCAAAATCCATCTGACATCAGCAATGATATCCCTCATTCCACATCCTCTTTATTCACCCATAAAGAGAAATAAAGTTCGGATAGATGCTTTGACATGGATGAACCTTGAAAACATGCTGAGTGAAATAAGTCAGACACGAAAGGACAAATACTGTATGATCCTATAACTGGACTAGGCAAATGCATGGAGACCAAAGTAGATGAGTGGTTACCAGGAACTGGGGGAGGGAGAAATGGGAAGTTAATCCTTAAGGGGTACTGAGTTTCTGTTTGGGGTTGTGAGTATTGAAAAAAGTTTAGAAACAGATAATGGTGATGGTCTCACAACCTGGTAAATGTAATTAATGTCACTGAATTACCCACTTGAAAATGGTGAAAACGAGTTTTTTGCAATATATATTTTACCACAATAAAATGAAAACCCATGAAGAGACTCACATTTCAAAGCACAGTAAGACACCATTTCTCACCCATCAGTTTGGTAAACATCAGAAAGTCTGATAATATGCTGAGTTTGGAAGGGTCAGTCACTATGAGCTGTAACCGACTCGCCGACAATGGGATTTTGGGGGCAACATGGTGTGGTAGTTAAATCTGTATGTCAACTTGGCTGGGTCTGGTTGAGTGGCTGGGCAGCTGGTGGTAGTTATTCCCCATGATGAGACTGGCAATCACCTCCATGGTGGGATCTACCACAAGCAGCTGAGTAGCTGCTTTAGGGATGTGGCCTGTCTCCTGTATATAAGCAGCAGCTTTGAGAATGGTCTCTAGCCTACGGCATGCTTGGACCCTGCACGTAGCCGAGTTGTTGTGGAGCAGCCTGCCCTGCTCTGCCGATCCCGCATAGTTGGCCTGCTCGGCTGGGCGGGCACTCAGCTGTGTGTCAAACCTTCTGAGCCCAGAGACTTTCAGGTGAAGTGAGACTAGAGCCAGTGTTGTCAGACCTTGGTTGGTTCTGGATTCAGTGGTCATCAGCAGTATGGTGACACCTCCTGGGTCAGCAGCCCTGGCACTGCCCAGCTTCCACGGGAGGGAAGTGGTGTCTGGAGGGGTGTAGGGTGCCAAGCACAGACCGCGCTCAAGGGTGCAGCGGGGTGGAAACGGCATGGGGCACCCGAGCTGCTCTCTCCTCAGGAGCAGGACTCTCCAGCCAGCGGTGGCTCCAGGTCCAAGGAGGTGCTCAGAAGCCATGCACGGGCCTGCAGGTCTGGGTGTCCTCCCCCGGGAACCTGGCCAGTGGCAGATCTGGGGCCACATGGGGCGTCATGGGTGCTGGCCAGGGTGGCCACCTTAGTACCTGCACCCAGACAGTGGCTGCTGCCAGGTAGGGGGCAGCCTGTCCAGCCAGGCGTGGCGCCAGCTGCTGAGAGAAGGGCTGGCACAGCCTCGCCACCGCTTCCTCCCTCCCGCCTTAGCTGCTGCTGCTCAGAGCCCCGCCCAGGCTGCCAGGCTCCAGAGCAGGGAGCAGGCGAAGCCAGAGTAAGAACCTGGATCCTCCCACCAGCATCCCAGGACCAGACGGCGTCGGCTGGGGCGCAGGCAGGACAGGTGCCGAGGAGCCCACTGGTCTTAGGAGTTGGTTTCCAGAGACAAGCTGTAGGGAGCATGGTCCTGAGAGGGCTGGGGAGCAGCTGGGGCCCAGCCCTTGACCCTGGGATGCAGCAGCCCGGGATGTCACCCAGAGGACCTCAGGACCTGACACACCGGCCAGGGACACGCTTGTTGTCATCATTTTTATTCACTTTCTCTTTTTGAAAATAAGAGTAAACATACAATATATAGTCTCTCATGTGTGTGTGTGTGTACACACACACACACACACACGTGTATATAAGATCTAGTGATTGCAGGGGGCAGGAACTGTCCCAACCACTCGGAGACTGCCTGCCAATCCTGCCACTTGGTGGAGGGGAAAAAAGTGTCCGTGATTGCCAAAAGCAGAATCTTTCTTTATTATTAAACAGCAGTGACAGGAAACCGTAATGCTGTCAGACATGACTGAAACCGGGAGGCTGGCGAGAGAGCAGACACGGAAGGGATACCCCAGACAAACCCCAGCAGGAAGTATACCCTCGGCCCCAGGCCCCCGGCCCCGTCTCGGCTCTGGGCTTCGCATTCTGCTGAGGGAACAGTGAGGGGTGCACGGCAGCAGTGACCGTCCTCAGAGACGGGGCGGGGCGATACAGCTGCCTGCAAGCAGGACTACCCAGCCGGGGGCTCGGGCTGCTTCTGCCCAGTCTTGGCCGTGCTGGGCCAGATGCTCAGGGCGCCAGCATGGGTGGCAGCGAATTAGGTCAGTGGCTGCAGCCCTGCCCCTGTTGGCACGGACACCCTGCAGCCCAAGTCCTGAGAGCAGCTCTCCAAGGGGACCCTCCATGCACATCCAGTGGTACAGGGCGAATGGGCCCTGCTCACACAAGGCGGCAGCGGGAGGGCTTCTAATCCCACGCAGAGGGGCTCCTGGGGCCGGAACCTGAGGACAGAGCCCCATTCTTGCCATCCAGGCATGAGCGGGGAGAAGAATCCTGGGGTCTCCCTGGGCTGTCTCTGCTTCTGGTTCCTTTGGTCCTCTCCTCACCTGACCCTAACGTCAACAGCAACTTAAGAGGGGGGTCACTGGATGTGCACTGAGATTCACTCCAGGAGGAGGGGTGGGCCGGCTGGGCAGCAGCAGGCGCTGGGCAGGCCTCAGTTCTTGAGAATGGTCTCGTAGGCCTGGTGCACGTGCTGGGACACCTCTGGTGCTCGGCACTTCAGGGACAGCTGTGGTAGGGAGAGGGCTGTCATTCCAGGGGCTCCTGCCGGGGCCACCAGGAACCAAGCGGAAAGGTGCATGCAGGTAGGGAAGAGAGCCAGATGGGAGAGCGTGGTGCGCGTGCACGGGGCTCCGTGGCGGCGCAGCTAGGCTGGGGCAGATGTGCGGTACCGCGGAGGGGTGCCCGCTGCAGCAGCTGCGTGTGGACCAGCCATACTTGCAGCCCACACACCTTTTGTCAGCTCAGCCAGCAGAGCCGTGCTGGCAAGCAGCGTGACTCATGAGCCGTGGCCGGGCCTGCCAGCCCCATCCTGTACCTACAGAGCCCACCACCTCCCTGAGGCTCCGGGTCCTTTGGCCCAGCCTGACAGGAAACCCTGAGGAGGAAGCAGGGGGCTGGAGGGACCGGGAGCCGGTCCTTGCTCAAGGTGATGGCAAGTGGCTGGTGGTATTCCTGGGTTTCCTACATAGGAAGCCGGTGTGTTAGAGACTTGGCCTCAGCGCTAACTGTGGTATGACCTTTGAGATTACAGACAGAGGACGGAGAAGTGCCACTCACCCTTCCACTTAAAATCGCTGGTGTCGAAGGGTGCAATCAGGAAGGGGGAGCAGGGGCAAGTAGAGATATAGAAGTGGGCAGTGGGGGCCCGCTAGGGGTCCCCTATGGGCTGAGAAGTGGGGGTGCCAGCTCCTGTCATTGAGGCCATGGTGGGAAAGCATCTGGGATCTCAGGAGGGATGGCCTGCTCCTGTCTGCAGTCTACACGCATTTCTGCTGGGCACTGGGGAGCGGCAAGGTGAGGCTGGGAGGGCTGGGGGTGCCCCAGAGCCAAGCCATGAGATGGGGGTGTGCAACACGGCCAGGGAGGAGCGGGGAGGAGGAGAGAAAAGCAACTTGCTGACCTCCAAATCCTGCACGGTGGCCCCCAGCAGGGAGGGTGGGCACACAGCAACCAAACACAAGGAGATGGAGGTTACCACCACCGCAGCCACCGCCACAGCCCAACCCACCAAAGTGCCAACACTGCAGCAGGGTGGGCAAGAGTGTCTGGAGGGATGTTCCTGCTAGAGAACACCAGGGCACAGGAGGACCCAAATTTGGGGGCTCTTAGAGGCCTGCAAGGGGTGCAGAGACCCCTGGACAACCATGCACTCCAAGGGCAGAGCCTCCCGACAGAGGGCAGAGCCTCCCCACGGGGCTCCGACTCAAGGCCAAGCAGGAAGCCTGCCAGGAAAGCGGCCTTTCCCTGGGCATAGGCAGGCATGGGAGGAGGGCAGGGCTGGCCCAGCAGTGCCGCTGTTCAGCAGGTGGGGCCTCGGGACCCAGTTCTATAGAATCTTCTAGTCCAGCTTCTGAGGCCCAATTTGGTGTCACGTGTCTTGGTAACTTGATGGGGTTGAGTTGGAAGCTTTCTAAGATCCCTTCTGGGGACAGGATTCTGATCCTTATTCACGCCCGGCTTGAAGGACCCTTGGCACAGCCACCCCCAGCCCAGGAGTGAGCGAGAGGCAGGAGGGGTTGTCCTGGTCAGGACAGGGGGTCTCACCGTGAGGCTGGGATTGCCTGGCTGGATCCGCAGCTCAGCCAGCACCCAGATGCCATTGGTCAGTTTCAGGGACTGGTACAGCATGTCCTGTCCCTCCACGTTCCTCCTGGCAACAGTGAAGATGTTGCTGCTCTGCAGTTTGCTGCTCACGGCCTCTGTGGGGTCAGATGGCCAGCGAAGGCCCACAGGCAGGAGTCAGGGCCTGGGCCCAAAGGGGCCGTGGACCAGGGTCGGGTGAGAGTCCAGGCTCCTCACCTGCGTTGAGGGGGCAGTCTCTGATCTGGAACTGGGCTTCGTTCTCATTGGCAATGTCCTTCCACGTGGCCAGGAACATCTGCCGGTCTGGAGGGGGAACGGGATGGGGCTTAAGAGAAGGGCCCTGGTCAACTGTGGGCCCACTCACCACCACCATTCCACAGGAAGTGGGTCTGGCACAGGCTGCCACCTTGAAGCAGAGAACAAGCAGGCCTATCCTGACCGGCCATGCCAGCTCCTCCCAAGACAGCACCATACGGCTTCCCTGCCTCTGGCTCTCAGCTCTTTCCTCCTACCAGCCGCACAAGCCCTTCCTCCTCCCCCAAGAACTTCGGGAACCTGGCAGGTCGCCCAGGCTGCCTGGGGGGTGAGTCTCTGGACAGTGTGTTCATTTCATACCCCTTCCTCTCCCACTGGACTGGGAGGCCCATGTGGGTTAAGCTCAGGCCCCTTGAGTCTCTATGGTTGAGAGAGCTCTGGCCTGCCCAGACCTTGGCTGGTCACCTCACCTCTCTAGTCTGACTGCTTCTTTACGAAACAGCATGCACGCCACCTGCAGCCCAGGGTACCTGTAGCGACTGAGTGAGGGGACATGGACAAGTGCTCCACATGGGGCTGAGCTGGGCCGAGCCTGCATCACACAGGGCTCCCTGCCTCGGGGGGCCTGTGGACAGAAAGCCCCAAGGGAGGCTGTCTAGAGGCTGCCAGCAAGGCTGAGGGGCAGGGCTGAAGAACACACAAGTTGATGGCACTGGGGACAAGGCTCGATAGGCACAGTGCCCTGCTGGACTAGAGATGACCAGACAAGGCCCTGAGGCATCCTCACCCAAGGCTCCTCACTCACTGGCTCCACCATGGGCCAAGCCAATCTATTTCTTGGGGAGGCATCATCTTGGAGACAGCCCCCCTCCAGGGTTCAGGGCTCCCTCACGACTCACCCATCTTCCCATCTTCTACAAAGAGGATGTGCAGTGGATACAACGTGCTGAAGTAGAAGACATCAATATTGTTCTTCACAGCCACCTGGGACAACAAGGGGGTGCCTGGTCTGCTCCTGGGGCTTGGTCCCTTGCTGACACCTCTTCTGAGGCCCCAGGAAGGGCCAGCTTCAAAGCAGGTTGTCACATCCCCTCCCCAGTCACCATGCCCCTTAGTCCTCTCCGACCTGTGGCCAAGAGCATGACTCCAGGGATGCAGCCCTTGGCTGACAATGGCTGGGCCACGTGTCTCTCCACCCAGCCACCTTCCCCAGGACTAGTGGTGGGCAGGACTGGGTGTTTGGCTGTGTGTGGCGTGCAACACACCTGGAGGTTGTTGAGTGGCTCCATCTTCATGACTGAGCCCACGGTGTTTAGAGGCAGGGAGATCTCCACAGTCTGGTTGGGGCTGAGCGGCGCATGGACCTGGAGTGGGGCAGCGGGGGCCAGGCCAAAGCTGGGGAGAGAAGCCCCCGTGGGGATGGCGGGAAAACAGGTGCTGAAACAAGTGAGCTGGCTGCTAGGAGCCTCTCCACCAAGCTGGCCTCACCCAGCTCTGAGCCCCAGGCCGGGAGGATAAGGCCAACTGCCCCGTCTCCATGCATCCAGCTGTGTGGTCCGGAGCAGAGCCCTGCTGACTGTAGGCCTGAAAGTGATCTCTGTCCTTGGTCTGCTCTGCACTAGGTACTGGCAGGGCCTGCCCTCAAGCAGCTCTGGTGCAGCCCAGACTTCACCAGGGCTTTATGTGAGCTGTTTCTAACATGGAAAGTCTGAGGTGTCCAAGTCTGCTGCCAAACACCACCTCCCAGGCGCTCTGAGCATCCAAAGTAAGATGTGAGAACTGGCCAGTCGCATGATGGCCACAAAGATTCAGGAGGCCCCATTTTGCTGGGACGCATATGGGCAAATGAGGATAATCACTGAGCAGAGATACCCCGACGAGCACCATGAGTGTGTCATACTAGGATCGACCAGGACCATGTAATGAGCCCTCCCTTGTGTGTGCAGCCTGGGCCTTTGATTGTCACCTGTAGTGGTTAAGCTTGTGTGTCAACTTGGCTGGGCCTGGTTGAGTGGCTGGGGAGCTGGACATAGTATTCCCTACGATGAGCCTGCTAATCAACTCCATGGTGGAATGTGCCGTGAGCAGCTGAGTAGCTGCTTTAGGGATGTGGTGTGCTTCCTGT
>NW_006921784.1:5093791-5099525 GCF_000298275.1 Orycteropus afer afer
TATAAGGAGAAGCCTTGGAAACAGTCTCTAGCTTATGGCACACTCGAACCCTGTATGTAGCCTTGCTGTTGTACAGCAGCCTGCCATGCTCTGCTGATCCTGGCACTTTCAATGGATTTGAATTAATGGCCTGCCATGTGGTTTGCTAACATCGGGACCGTGTCATTTTATTTGTCGACCTTGGGCTTGTTAGCCTCAGCAGTCAGTAGCTGCCTGAGTGAAGAGATGTCTCTAGCTTCAGCGGGCCGGGAGCAAGAGGCAGAGCTGAAGCCCAAGGTCAAGGGGCTTTCACCCAGCCCATAGAGCCTGGCACTTTGAACTTAGACTTCAAACCTTCAAACTGTGAGAGAACAAACTGTTTGTTAAGGCCATCCTGTTTGTGGTATATTCCTGTCAGAGCCTTTCAGATGACATGGAGACCAGGGAGGGGCAGGCATGTGCCGAGCCTATGGGGTGAGTGGAAGAGCTCGGTGCCTGGGCCTCAGGGTGACTCCAGGCAATATGCCCGCCCTCTCTGAGCTCAGGTGTCCTTACCCACTAAAAGGAGGTAATGGCATCAACATCACTGGGTTGCCAGATGGCTCGAATGAGACTACCTTTCTAAGGCCCTGGACACAGTACGTTTGTTACAGGTGACGATCATGATGACCACCTGGGGCTCACCTGAGGGTAAGGGGCAGAGCTGCCCCATCCTCCCCAGACTGACCCAAGGTGGGGGTCCCACTGCCCCACCGGCTCTCACTAGGGAAGCAGCCCCTTCAGTCAACTTCTTAGAGGCTCAGTTTGCTCATCACTAGAGCTGCTCAGGAAGAAGGATCATCAGGAGAGGCTGCTGGTTCCCTGGGGAGCTGTGGCCTGGCCCCAAAAGACCCTAGGGGACCGAGACAGGCTCCCCTCCTAGCTGACAGTGTAGGGGACGCGGTGGGGTGAGGAGCCCGGTGGCAGCCACCACTCTGAGGCCTTGTCTGATGGTCTGTCTCAGAGGGAAGGCTGGCAGACAGGCCCGCCCCCTGGCAGCCTAGAAATATCCATCCTACTCTGAAGGCTCCAACGCGAGATGTGAGACAGGGAGTGACTCAGGCCTGGGAGAGGCGGCTCTGTGCTCCCACCAGTGTGGGACTGGCTCTCTCCTCTTGACAGGTGAGGTGAGGAACTTATTTCCCAAGGCTGGGGCTGGGGCTGGGGGGCTCTGTCAGTAAGACCCTGTTTTGGGCACTGGAAGAACCCCCCCCAAAAAAAGTGACCCAACACGCCCCTCTCTGCCTCATTCTTTGCAGATGACATAGAGGCTACTGGGGTCACTGCTCTTGAGAGCTCTGACCTGCGGGCAGTGGTGGAGAACACCCACTTTCACCAGCCCCTTGAGGCCCTGCCTGCAGTCAGGGGTGGACCTCCCTCAGGGAGGGAGCTCACCTGTTGCGGTTGAACTGGATGGCAAAGTCTGTCATGACCTGCAGGGCCTTGTTAGTCAGCTGGAGGTCCATGGAGATGGAGCCCACCTGGCGGGTGAAGGTACCCGAGATCTCCAGCCCCTTGGCCTTCATGGCTGGGAGCCAGACCTGCAGGGCAGACGAAGGGAGGGAGCAGGTGTTCATCTCTTCCTCAGACCGAGGGAGGGACCTTCTTCTCTCTTCCTCTACTCTTCCCAGCCTGTCACACCTGCCTTTACAGGGAGATGACCAAGGGTCGCTGCCATGGTGTGGCTGTCTATCAGAGCAGCTCAGGAGGGAAGGGGCTGGGTGCACTCAGGTACTGACCCAAATCTTTACAGTCAAAAAAGGAGACACTTAGGAAAACAGGGCTGAGGAAGGCGTTCAAACAGTGGGTCCCTGCCAGCTTCTGACGGGCCAAGGACAGAGGCAAGTGCCCAACAGCATCCTGGGCCTTGGCCAGAGCCTCCCTGGCTGTCACAGCCTGTTCTTCCTCACAGAAGCCAGGACTGGGCTGTCCAAGGACAGTACTGAAGTGGATCTCTTCCCCAGCAGGGCCTCTGCTGCTGTTGCCCTTGTCATTTGAGGCTTAGCTCAAGGGCCATCTCCTCTGGGAAGCCTAACCAAGGCCCCCGGCCTGTGCTCCTGCCACAGTGACAGTGCTGTGAGCCCACGTGGTGGCCCTTCACCGGTGAGTTCTCAGAGGGGAGCCTCGGCTTCTCCATCTTTGTGCTCCCGGCTCAGAGCCTGGTGTGAGCGGGCGCTCGGGGCTGTTTGCTGAGCCCTGCCCACGACAGACATCCACTGCCGCCGCCCAGCTCAGCCCTTTATTCTCTGCAGGGTGGCTCACACGGCTCCAGGTCCGAAGGCTCAGCCCTACTCAATGACCCGCTCCAAACGCACCCCAGTGAATGCCAACCCTCACACCACTCGATCCCATACCACAGCACAATCACACAGCCCCAGTCTCGTCAGCTCCACCTCCCAGACCCGCCTCGCTATGGAGCAGCCTGGGATTCTCCGCTGCCAGGCTCCTGGCGCCTGCCTGAGCCCCAGCAGAGCTCAACACCCAGCCCAGCCCTGTAATTTCTACAGCAGCTGAAGTCTTCTTTCAAAATGCAAATCGGATCCTGGTGCCTTTCAAAACCCCTTCAAACCCTTCCATGGCTGCCTTCGACCACGACCAGCCTGTTGCCCACCTGCCCCAGGCTCAGCCTGCAGTGCTCTTTGGGAACTGGCGCAAGCCCCACCCCGCCATCCTCCTTGGCCAACTCCCATCTTTCCCTGCCTCCCTCGGGCAGATCTGTAAGGGCAGGAACCACAGGGCCAGGCTCCCAGCTGCGACTTGGCATGAAGAAAGCAGTCAGATGGGTGAGTCTCGCTTTTCTGCGGGAAGCCAGCCCTGAGGCCACCCCCATCAAGCCTCCTTTCAAGCGTCCTTGCAGGAGACCCTGTACCACCGAGGTGCTCGGTGATGTCCTGACTGACATCTACTGAAGGCCAGGGTCTCGTCTCTCTTGGCCACACGGCATCAGGGAGTCAAGCACAGGCTCCAGCACAGAAGTCGCTCAGTATTCATCACGTGAATTGACGACCCACCACTGCCCGCTGGCCCAGGGTGCTGAGGGCTCTTCTACACACAGGGCCTCAGCCCTGTTGACCAGGGAGACCAATGAGTGTACCTGTCCCCACAGGTGGGCTGGGAGAAAGGCACACAGGACAAGCAATTCTAGGTAGTCCTGATGCTGTTGAGAACATGGACACTCCCTAGCTTCTGATCTGGAGGATGCATGTGCATGTCTCAGAGGGTTGGGAGGTGGGGCCGCATGCTTCTGCGGCTAAGGCATGCTGCAAGGACTCCTCCTGCAGGCAGCCCACCCTGACCACTTCTGGCTCACTGGTCCCCTCCACCTCTCACTTCTTGTGCTCACTGTTGGTACACACCCCTGGCCAACAACTTCAACAAAGCAGTGATGACGTCTATTAAAACGTCCACAAGCAGACGGCAAGCTCTCCGAGGGCAGGTACCAGGCTTTATATTGCTGGTGGCTTTACAGTATCCACAAGCGTTGCCACCACGACCTCTAGGAATCTGTGCTGAGTTTTTGATACTAGGCCAACAGTACTCCTGCTCTACTGGGCTTTCACGGTATGTGGCTTGGCCTCACATATCAGGCAGACTGTGAGCCAGTGGAACCTTCGCTACATCACACCCCGTATTCAGACTACTGGCGGCTGACTCTGAGAGCAGGACACTGAGGCGGGCATGCAGGCAGCTCTCAGGTACTCTGAGGCACAGTCCTGGGGAGTGTGGCGTCACTGTCCTGCGTTCAGTTCCAGGCCGTCCTTGACCAGCTGTGATCTCAGATCTCTGGACCATGAAGTGGGAACAGCAGCTGAAGGCTGTCGGGAGGAGTCAGTGGGGTGAGGGATGGGGCATGCTCACACAGCCCCCCGGCACACCAGTGTTTAGCTGCCAGCACTGTGTCTGCTTTGGGGCCCAGGTCCTGTCGGGGGGCCTGCCAGGCGCTCAGCCACCACTGCTGCCTTGGTTGCCAGCACGTGGCGGGTGCGCCCAGGTCAGGGAAGGGTGGGTGCTGAATCCGTGGCTCCCCAGCTGCGACACAGCTGTTGCTGCAGCCCTGAAGTCTAGCTGTGTCTCACTCTGGGGAGAGGACCTCAACAGAGAAAGGAAAAATGTGGAACAAAATTAAAAAATGCAGAAATGACTGGAATTACTGGTCAATAGAGACTGGTGAGACCCTAGGACTATAGCCCTGGGTTATCCTTAGGGCCTGAAACAGGACTCTCTTCCATGGACTGGCTGTCAGTCAAACAGAAGAAAGACCTATGTGCAGAACACCTACTCCTTAGATCAAGCAGCCCTGAGACATCAGAAGGGCAGCGTTCACACAGAGGGAAAGCTGGACAGACAGGCATGCACAGATAAGAAGGGCACAGGGAGGGGCAGTTGCAGGGAGGAGTGGGGAGGAGGGTTTTTATGGCTGCAGACTGTAACTGGGGCTGTGAAACCAAATGTGCGTGACATGTTGAGAGTAAAGCGAATCTGCCTGGTAAATCTGCACCCATATCACAATAAAAATTTTAAAAAACAAACAGAAAGGCTCTGCTGAGACTGAAGGAGCAGACGGCCTCTGACCTGAGAGTGGGGAGGGCATCAGCCAGCTTGTTCCCCTCCGGCAGGTCCCTCGATGCTGAGGACGCGGTGGACACAGCCTTCACTGTGCTCCCCAGGTTCTTACGCCTCAAACTCTCCTTGTCTGAGCTCCGCCCTGCTCTCTGCTTTCTCAGCAAATGGCACATCCCCTTGCCCACTGCTCAAGCCAGAATGCTCCCACTGCCTTCCCATCAGCCTTCACATCTTGCCACTTCTGGCTCCCTGAGGGCTCTCAAGTTCAGCCTTGTGTCTCTAGCCCAAAGATGCCTCCAATGCCCAGGCTGCTGTTGTCACTCATCCGGCTCCTGCCACAGACCCCTGGGCTCCTGGCTTTTGCTCTTACACTGCAGGTCCTCCTCTGTGCTGAAGCCAGAGCAACCTTTCTGAAAGTACAAATCTGCTTAGAACCTTCCGGTGGCCCTACTGTCCCAGGATCTAGAGCGAACACTCCCAGCCTGGCCCCGTCCACCTCACCAGCCTCCTCTCGCTCTCATCCCCAGTGCAGCCATGGTCCCAGAGGTGGCACTGCTCTGAGGTAGCACTGAGAGAATTTTGGGGCATCTTTGGTGGCACAACGGATATCACTCCCTTCAGTGGGCTGGGGTCAGGGGCACCGGACGTGCTCCCATGGGGGGATGTCAATCCTTACAACGATTAACTGTCCAGCACCTCAAGGGCTTTTGGCATTGTTCCACTAAACTCTGAACTTTCAACTCATAGTTCTTTCCCATGGAGGAAGTAACCACCACAGAAATCAAGGCAAGAGTGTTCCCTGTTTTCTTCAGAATTTTGTTTCAGAGTTGGTCACCATTTCAGAAGCTGGTGGCACTGCTGGCAACCCCGCTCCTGGTACCCCAGCTACGAGCTTCATCTGTAGCTGTCACAGTCCCAGTGACTCAATGTACTGATGCAAACAGCTGACAATCTCATCCTGGCCTCGAGGGTTAAGTATCCCTGAGTGTTCACAATACTGCTATATGAAACTTTACTTCCTTCCTTTTATGTCTCGTTTGTACTGCTGGAGCACCTTATTGATGTTTTTTTCACTTAAATGAGTAGGCAGGTCATAGTCTGAAAACGCTACTTAAGGATAGGAACCCAAAACTTAAAACCAAACCCACAGCCA
>NW_006921784.1:5100550-5138164 GCF_000298275.1 Orycteropus afer afer
GGCCAGTGATCTCAGGAGGATAAGCATCTTGTCATGGGGGGCAAGGACACAGGGGCTCATGGCAGCTGGATGCCAGGCAGTGAAGCAGAGGTGACCAGGACACCGAGGATGGGGGGCCCGGGCTCAGCAGGAAGACCTGCTAGGCTGTCATCTGTCCCTTTCCAGGCTGGGCCAATGCCCCCAGGAGGCGCAGGGAAGAAGCCTGATGATACAAAAGGGTTGAACCGTACCCCTTCCGACTCATCCCCCATCTCCAAGCAGAAGCAGGCAGGGTGAAGAGGACAGGCAGCCACATGCAGAGAGAAAAGCCAGGGAAGATCAGAGAGACAAGAGAGAGAAAGGGAAAAGAGGGAAAGATTAGTCAACCGCTGCTCCATCCAACATGAGCTTGGTACAAGGTCGTGCCAGGGCCCACAGAGGCCCAGATGCCGTCTCTGTGAAGGGCTACCCCCATGGCCACATCCTGCCCCCTCACACCCCTTCCTTGGCAGAACTTGGTCATCAGACCCCTTCCTGTGCTGCAGCCCTGGGGCACTGAGCCGGGCATGGCCAAGGACAGGGGCTCAGAGCCCCTCCACCTGGCCCGACCAGCTATGTGAGGAGACAATGGGCCAGGCTCACCCACTTCCATTCCCATCGGGGAGGAGAGATGCTCTGTCCCTGACCTCATGTGGCCTCTCTCAACAGCCCGGCCCATCAGCCTGGTGCAGAGGGTGAGGGTGAGGGACCCAGCCTGGGTCTCCCAAGGCCAGAAAGGTCCCAGGCCTCACAGCGTAGCATTAGAGGCAGGACAAGGACTGGCCCTATACTTCCTTAGTTCCTTGGTACTCGGCAGTCAGACAGAGGGGCCTGAATGCTGTCTAGGCCACTCACCACCTGTGCTACCACGGAGGCAAAGGTGCTTAATCTAAACAGGGTCCCCCATGCTCACCTTTGCAGGCAGGTGCTAAGCACAACCTCAGTGTAACCTAAGGCATGTGGCAGGTGCCTTGCACAGGGGGCGTTCACTGAGGGCTCCTTGGAAGATCATCATTAACAACATCACCCAGAGCGGGGGCCCCAGGACGTACCAAGCTGTCGAGGCCTCCGCCAAGAAGGTCCACTGCTCCCATCTGCACTGAGGAGGTGGCCAGGGGCGGGCCGCTCACCGGGGGGCCAAGGTCCAGGTTGAGGAGGTCTCCCAGAAGGTCGCCCTGAGGGGGGATGACGTCTGGCTGCTCAGCAGAGGGGGCTCCGGTGGGGGCCGCCTCAGGGCTCTCTGTGCTCTCGCTCCTGCCGGGGACACAGGAGGGACAGGGTCAGTCGGTGAGAGGGGGATCCTCCACCAGGACAGGCACCGCCACCCTCTCTGTCCTAAGACGGGGCTGTCTACACAGCCCTTCTCCCTCCTCACTCCCTCTTGCCACATTTGATCCATCTTTCAGGCACTCCATGAGTACAAGTTCAAGGGAGTAAGTGAAGGGAAGGCCTGTGTCCCCACCAGTCAGCCCATCCCAAAGAGGACTGGATGCTAGTCCCTGGAGAACTGGGCAACCAGGCCACACCAGCCACTGGAGAGCAGCCAAGGAAAAAGGTGAGAGTAATGTGGTCTCTGGAATTAGACAGAATTGGGCCTGAGCCCCAGCTCTGTCCACCTCTAGCCGTGGGAGGCTGGGCCAGCCACTTAAGCTCTCTATGCCTGTTCTGTCTGTTACGTGGGAACATTCCTCTCAGAGCTGTTTTAAGGATTCAATGAGGTCACAGTAAATGCCTAGCATATATAGTAAGGAGCTCTGGTGGCATAGTGCCTAAGGCATTTGACTACTAACCAGAAGGTTGGTGGTTCAAACCCACCAGCCATGCCATGGAAGGAAGACTGGGCATTCTACTTCTGTAAGATTTACCACCTCAGAAACCCAAAGGGGGTCTCTATGAGTCAGAATCGACTTGATGGCAGTGAGTTTTTCTTTCCCCCATCATGTAGTAAGCACTCAATAGGGAGCTCTGGCGGCGTAGTGCCTAAGGCATCTGACTGCTAACCAGAAAGATGGAGGTTCAAACCCACCAGCCACTCCTCAGAAGGAAGGTTGGCCAATCTACTTCTGTAGTGATACTGCCTCAGAAACCCAAGGAGGGGTCACTATGCGTTGGATCCGACTCCATGGCAGTGAGTTTGTTTTTTCAAAAAACATTCAGTAAAAGTAGACACATAATTTCCTCAGCCTCAGGCCTCGTCAGGGGACCTCACACCAGGCCTGAGCGCCAGCGCTACAGAACTGAGGGCTGTCACTCACGAGGCGGTGCGGGGTGGTAGGCTCTTGTGCACGACGCCCCGGCCTCCCTCCACAAAGGCGCTGGGTGGCTTGTGGTAGACAGAGGCCAGCGTGCCGATGTAGCAGATGAGCTCGTCCAGCAGTGTGGGCTCGATGAGGTCCGTCTCTTCCGAGATGAGCGGCTTCTCGGCCAGCACCACCTCCTTGGCAGCCACTGGGTCGGTGGAGAGCAAGCGCCAGTAGATGTAGCCACGGTCCCGCAGATCTGGGTTATCAGAGTCCTTATGGGGGTGAAGAGAAGCCCTTGGAACTCAACCATGACCCAGGCACGACCACAGGGCTGGTCAACGACAGCAGTGCCTGAGCACTCCTGTGACACTGTCTCTAAACCACTTAAAAGGCTATGTCCCCGGCCCCTGAGCTCATCCCCCAACGGGTCTCCACTCTAGTTCCTGCCTCGAGCAGGCCACGGCCACTCCTGTCTCCGCTTGCCAGACTCTCTTCTATGGTCTGTCCTTCCCACCCCGATCCAAACCCTTTCCACTCTCTGCAGACCTGTCCCCCCTCCATGCAGCCCTGACTGGAAGACCTCACCCTCCTCTGTTTACACGGTCACAGCTTCACCACTTGACCCGCTCCACTGTGATCTGTGTTTGGGACGTCCTAGCCTGACTCTGAGCTCCGTGAACTGGATTCCTCTGGAGTACAACTCCCAGAGGTGCCAGTCTTGGGCTTCACACCAAGGTCTGGTTCCTGGGGCCAAAGCGCCCCCTGCTGGACGCTGGACACCCACCTGAGTGGCCAGACTGAGGACTTGCTGCACGAGCTCCTGGGTCTCCGTGGGCTTCTTCAGAAAGAGTTTCACAATGGCTGTCAAGAGTTGCAGCTGGACCTTCAAGGAGGCAGAGGGTGAAGAAGAGGAAGGAGCGTGAGCTTCATGTGGGAGGAAACTAAACGTGGGCTTTGAGGAAGACAGAACCAAACCAAACCCACTGCCACCAAATTGAATCCAACTCATAGTGACCCCTACTGGGTCTCCAAGGTGGCAAACTTTTACAGAAGTAGACTGCCCCGTCTTCCTTCCCTGGAGCGGCTGGAGGGTTTGGACCACCAACCTCCTGGTTAGCAGTCAGACGCGTTAGGCGCTGCACCGCCAGAGCCCCTGTGAGGAAGACAAAGGACCTGCAAAGCCCTCGCAGCGAAGAGCAGCCTCCCTAGGTGTTGGGATTATTGGGGGCATGGGCTTAGGGAGGGGCTCAGACTGCCCAGCCCTGGGATCCCAGAAACTTGTCAGGGAGGATCCTTAGAGCTCTGGGTCCCATAGTGCCTTAAGCAGTTCACAGTTTTAAAAAGGCAACACGTGTGGCTGGTATGCTTCCTAAGGGGCCGTCCACCAAAAGGAGGAATGGAACGAGAGGCTCTAGGTGGTCAGAACCGTTCCAGCATGACCCTGTGCGGCCTTGCCTCTCACCCAGTCTGCTGCCTGCACCGGAGCAGTCCTTCTGCTGCCCTCAGATGGGTCCACGTTTCCTCTTGGAGCTCACTGCCACAGGACAGCCCACGTTTCCTGATCTCACACTGACGGCAGTCCCGCCCAGCTTCTGCTGCCCTCAGAAGGGTCCACGTTTCCTGACCCTACAGATCTCACACCGACGGCAGCCCCGCCCAGCTTCTGCTGCCTCCCCATCCCTTCCATAGGGGCAGGTCACTGGTACTGAAAAGGTTTTCTAGCTGTGGGCTGTCCTGTGGCAGTGAGCTCCAAGAGGGCATGAATGGTGTCTGTCTTACTCACTCTTGTAGGTACTGCTCAATCTGGTGCCCGATTCATGCATAACAGAACCTCAATAAACACTTGCTGACTGAAAACCTATTTATGTACTAAGAATTCTCTGCGTACAGTCCTACCTTAAGGAGCTCTGGTGGTACAGGGCCTAAGGCTAACTAGAAGGTTGGTGGTTCATACCCACCAGCCACTCTGCAGAAGGAAGATGGGGCATTCTACTTCCATAAAGGTTTACCGCCTTAGAAACCCAATAGGGGTTGCTGTGAGTTGGAGCTGACTTGATGGCAGTGGGTTTGGATTTTTAGTCCTTCCTTAGTCACAGTCTCATTTTCGCCAGCCCTGGGACATGAGGGTAGCCTGACACTCCTGACCAGGACAGTGCCATGAGCCCACGAGCTGTGGCACGGGCAGGTGGGACAGGTGGGTCTGTGGCAGGAGGGCAGAGTGGTAACATGTTCAGCTTCTCCTGGAGCCTGTCTAGCAAGGGGACACTTAGCAAAATTGATGGCTTAATTACACTGGTACGCAGGGTAGGCTGAGAGCGGGAGGCAGAATGGAGGTGTGATCTGTTTCTGGGATTAAGTGATCCAGAATTCTTGGAGCAGTGGGCTGGCTGTCAGCAGTCCAGGAGCTGTGAGTAGACCTGACTCTAGCCCTTGGCTGACGGCCATTTACCTGTGTCTGAAGGAAGAGGTGTGGTCTATTTCAGGGGGTCTTTATGAACTTTGAGAATGGCACTTCATGGTGGCTCACATGGAGCGGGAGTCAGTTCACACCTCAGTTTAACTCTAGGTCTATCACTTCCCAGCTGAGTGACCCTGGGTAAGTCATTTTGTTTCTCTGAGTCTCAGCTGTAAGATGGGTATGACAACAGTACTTCACAGGGTTTATGGGAAGAGTGCTGGAGATAAGCAATGTAAAGAATCTACTGAGCATTTTGCCAACTATGACAGCTGCCATTGCTGCCACCCTCATCATCTCCACTGTTGTCATCACACAGGTACTCTATTGAGTTCTCCCCAGCCCAGGTCTGCTGGCTGCCTGCAATCATTCAAACCTTCAGGGCTGCTGTGCCGCATGGCCCATCACATGCAGCGTCTGCTGCCCTCTGGCGCTCTGGCCATAAGCCCAGGGACCCACTCGGCTCCCTGCTCAGCTTCCCCTGCCCCACATGTCAATGGCCTGTGAGCCTATATGTTTGGGGACAGGCATCCTGCAATGATGTGCAGTCCCTGTCACCCAGACCAGATGGGACAGCAAAACAGAGGCGAGAGGCAGACTGGGCTAATGCACCATCTGGCCAAGACCTTCTGAGCCCTCTGTCCATTGCTAAAGAGGCTGATGGGTCTAGGAGGAGGAGGTTCGAAATCTAAAGTACATTCCCAAAAGTATCAAACAAGTATTCTTGTAAGAGTTTTGAAATGTTTTGTGAACCACAGAGGCAAAGGAAACAGACCATTTAATTAAAACAATCTCCCCTAACATCATCCAGCAATCTTGGCAATAACCCGGTCCTCCAGATGAGGAAATGGCTTGGTGAGTTCAGGGAACACGCTTGAGGTCACCCCTGAATTGGAGAAGGAGCCTGGATTCAAACTTTGGAAGCCCTGGCCCTTTCCTACCTATGCTGCCCTCTCAGCTGCCCGTGCCCGACTTCTCCAGCTGGCTCTTCCGCAGGCTTAGCTGAGGGAAAGCAGAAGAGCCACTCTCCCATGTGGCAGAAACGTCCCCATCCAGGCCGTCCTTTAGGCAGGACCCAACTAGGGGCAACACGGGCCAAGCTCTGCTGCTCAAGGATGAGAGGAGGCTGGCGGTGACAGTGTAGTGAGCACGGTGGCGGGCTGGCAGCTGGACCTGACAGGTGGCAGGGGAGTGCTGGTGGGACTGATCACTATTATTTGTAATGGGCATCTGTTGTTTTTGCCCATCAAGCATCTATCCCATCTTCTGGGAGCAGAAACACTGCCCTTCCTTCAGAGGCTTGCTCTTCTCTCTGTCCCTTCAATCCATGGAGACGGGGGTCAGAGCCACAGTGGCTGGCTCAAAGGTCATGCAGCTAGGACCTGGGACTTCGGCTGGAACTATTGAGAGAAAAAGCTCTCTTTCCACAGAAGTTGCTAAGCTGTGAGGATGGAGCCTGGAACTGCTGACCCCTCATAACCCCACTTGTGGGAGACTGGGACAGAAGCCACCCTAGGGACAGAGACAGTCCTGATGTCACCATCCATGTACCCTCACCCAGGAGTGCTGGAAGGAGGGCGTTCCCTAGGTTGCCACTAACAGGAATCAGTCATTATGGGCTGGGCATGTGCTAAGGACAGAGCACAAAGCACCCCACTGAACCTCACAGCAACAGGATGAGGGTCTGCCCCACCTTATTTCACAACAGAAGGAACTGAGGCTCAGAGAGGTAAAGAAATTAGCTTAAAGCCACAGAGCCAGGAAGTGGCACCAGAGGGGTCTGAACTCTGGAAGCTCAGATTCCAAAGCCCAGGCTCTCACTCACTAGTTTCACTGAACCAAATGGCAGCTGAGACATCTGTGTATACATACAGACTTTTTAGAGGCCCCTGTTCTTGAACAGATAGTTCTCAGTTCACAGAAAAACAAATACAAACGAAATGATGTTCAACCTCACTCATGACGAAATGAAATAAAACTATTCTGTGGTACCCCTGCTATCCGTTAGGCTGTTGTTGTGGTTGTTAGGTGCCATTCAGTTGGCTCTGACTCACAGCGACCCTATGTACAACAGAATGCAACAGTGCCTTGTCCTGTGCTGTCCTCACCATTGGAGCCCGCTGCGGCGGCCACTGTGTCAATCCACCTTGTTCAGGGTCTTCCTTTTTTCACTGATCCTCTACTTTACCAAGCATGATGTCCTTCTCCAGGGCCTAGTCCTACCTTATAATGTGTCCAAAGTATGTGAGATGAAGTCTACTATCCTTGCTTCTAAGGAGCATTCTGGCTATACTTCTTCCAACAGCTTTGTTTGTTCTTATATAATATAGTCCGTGGTATATCCAATATCCTTTGCCAACAACATAATGCAAACGCATCCACTCTTCTTCAGTCTTCCTTACTCATTTTCCAGCTTTCACGTGCGTTATCAAACCAAAACCAAACCCAGTGCCTTTGAGTCAATTCTGACTCACAGCAACCAGGTTTCTAAGGCAGTAAATCTTTATGAAAGCAGATTGCTCAGTCTTCCTTCCGAGGAGTGACTGGTGGGTTAGAACTGCCAACCTTCTGGTTAGCAGTCAAATAAATGCCTTAGGCATTGTGCTACCAGAGCTCCTTTTACACGCATTTGCCCAATGCAGTATGTTGTTTGACTTCTTGATTGCTGCTTCCATGGGCACTGACTGCAGATCTAATGAAAGCCCCGACTTCAGTCTATTCTGTACTTGTCATGATGTTGCTTATTGGTCCTGTTGTGAGGACTTTTATTTCTGTTGAGGTGTAATCCACAGTGAAGGCTGTAGTCTGTGATCTTCATCAGTAAATGCTTCAAGTCTTCTTCACTTTCACCAAGCAAGGCTGTGCCAGCTGCTCATCTGCATTATCACAGGTTGTTGGTGAGTTTTCCTATAATCCTGATGCCGTGCTCTTCTTATATGTAGTCCAGCTTCTCGGATTATGTGTTCAGCATACAGACTGAGTAAGTACAGTGAAATGCTACAACCCTGACGCACACCTCTCCTGATTTTAAACCATGCAGTGTCCACTTGTTCTGTTCAAATGACTGCCTCTTGAGTTATGTACAGGTTTTGCACGAACACAATTAAGTGTTCTGTAATTCCCATTCTTTGCAATGTTACCAATAATTTGTTAAGATCCACACAGTCGAATACCTTTGCATCATCAATAAAACATAAGTAAACATCTTTCTGGTATTCTTTGCTTTCAGCAAAGAGTTGTCTAACACCAGCAACAATATCCCTCATTCCATGTCCTCATCTGAATCCGGCTTTAATTTTTGGCTGTTCCCTGTCGGTGTACTGCTGGCAACTGTTTTTTAATTATCTTCAGTAAAATTTTACTTTACGTGGGTTTTAACGAATGATATTCTTAGATAATTTCTGCCTTCTGTTCGATCATCCTTTTTTGGAATGGGCACAAATAGTTGGCCAGGTAGCTGTCTTTCAAATTTCTTGTAAAAGACAAGTGAATGCTTCCAGTGTTGCATCCATTTGTTGAAACATCTCAATTAGCATTCTGTCAATTCCCGGAACCTTGTTTTTCACCAACGCCTTCAGTGCAGCTTGGACTTCTTCCTTGAATACCATCAATTCTTGATCACGTGCCACTTCCTGAAATGGCTGAATGCTGACCAATTCTTTTTGACACAGTGACTCTGTACTCCTTCCGCCTTCCCTTGATGTGGCTTGCATTGTTCAGTATCTTGCCCATAAAATCCTTCAATATTGCAATTCAAGCCTTGATTTTTTTTTTTTTCAGCTTGAGAAATGCTGAACATAACCCACCCTTTTGGTCTTCCAACTCTAGGTTTTTGCACATTTCATTTTAATAGTTTACACTGTCTTCTCAAGCTGCCCTTTAAAATCTTCTGTTCAGCTCTTGTTTCATCGTTTCTTCCATTCACTTTAGCTACTCTACATTCAAAAGAGAAGTTTCAGAGTCTCTTCTGACATTCATTTTCTTCTTTTCTTTCTTTCCTGTCTTTTTTAACGACCTTTTGCTCTCTTCATGTATACTGTCCTTGATGTACCCCACAACTTGTCCGGTCTTCATTCATTAGTGTTCAATGCACCAAATCTATTCCTGAGATGGTCTCTAAATTCAGGTGGGATATACGCAAGGTCATACTTTTTTTTTTTTTAATTGTGATTTGGGTGAAAGTTCACAGAGCAAATTCATTTTCCATACAGCAGTTCACATATACTTTGTCTCATGACACTGACCACAATTTACCACAATGCAACAGCTCCCCTCCCACTTCCTCCCCATAGTTACCTCTTCCCTGTGTCCTTCCCTCCATGCACTCCTGTCCCCTGAGCTGTCTCCCTGTGCAAACATAGCCCTTCTATTCTCCCATGATTGATCTCTCCAAGGAGTGTATCTACCTAATGTAAATGTTCACCTAATATGCCCATCTTTTGTTTGGCTGGAAGCCACAGGAGTGCATTCAATTCCAGACCTTAAGGGCAGCTAGGGGCCATATCTCAGTGGTTCCATCAGGCTCTATCAGACCAGCAAACCTGGTCCTCAAGGTCATTTGGCTCTCATTTTCTTCAGCTTCAACTTGAACTTGCATTATGAGCCATTGATGGTCTGTTGTGCAGTCGGCCCTGGCCTTGTCCTTACTGATGACACTAAGCTTCTCCTTATCTCTTCCCACAGATGTAGCTGATTTGATGCCCGTGTATTCTATCTGGCAAGGTGCATGTGTATATCACCAGTTTACGTTGTTGAAAATTCAAATTTGCAATGAGTAAGTCCCTGGTCTTGCAAAATTCTATCATGCCACCTCCAGCATTGTTTCCATCACCAAGGCCATATTTTCTAACTACATTTCTAACTTCTTTGCTTCTAATTTTCATATTCCAATCACCAGTAATTATCAATGCATCTTGATTGCATGCTCTGTGATGTTCCAGGTTGGTGAGTAGTGAGGACATGCGTGGTCTCACATACTTGGGACAGATGATGATGTTGTTGAGTGGATTCTGACTCACGGCGCTCCCACGTGTGCAGAGTAGAACTGCTCCACAGGGTTTTGAAGGCTGCAACGCCTCAAAAGAAGCTCATCAAACCTGTCGTCTGAGGCCTCTGGGTGGGTTCTAACCGCTGACTGTTCAGCTAGTGGATGGGTGCTTAACTGTCTGCGCCACTCAGAGATGGCTGGTACAACCTCCACACCAAGGGAAATCGGACAACTGCTATCAAATTCTCAACTGTGCATGCTCCTTCCCCAGGTGTTCCACTTCTGAGAATCTCCCCGCCAGATATACTTGCACACGTGTGGTACACAAGGTTATTCATTGTAAAACGTTTAAAAGAGCAAGACTGTACACTTCAGTATCCATCAAGGGAGACTGGTTAAATGCAGCATGAGACCTCTGCTCCATAGAACCCTATGCAGTTATCAAACAGGAAGGAGGCTTCTCATAAACTAATAATGGGATGACCTTCACATTTTTAAGTGAAAAAGGCAAGATGATGGACAATTTGAATTTGTATAGTATGCTACTAGTAGTGCTTAAAAATAAATGAAAGGGAAATCTATATATGTGTCTGTATATACATGTATTTATCTGTGTAGACACAGACACACACACAGATAGGTACGTATGTGTGTGTGTTTGCTGCTGTATTCCTAAACTGTTTCTGGAAGTATCCCCAGGGAGGGGTGGGTGGTGGGTGGCTGGGGAAATCTGTGAGAGGGAGGAATCTTTTTCTATCTTTAAAACTGCAAATCGAGTCAACGCACGCCCTACTGAAAGATAAACAGAAAATTAAAACAAGACCAGAAACATCTGACTGGTATGATCTCTGTTGTTGCTGTTGCTGCCTTCGAGTGGATTCTGACCCAGGTGACCCCATGTGTGCAGAGCAGAACCGCTCCATGAGGTTTTCAAGGCTGGCCCTTTCAGAAGCAGATCGCCCAGTTTGTCCTCTGAGCACCACTGCAGACCATCCTCCCGTGTGCCACTTCTCTGTCCACACGGTCTGTGCATGAGGAGGGCAGGACTCTGAGGCCCGCCGGCTAACGGCAGGACAGCTGTGGCAGTGCCAAGCCGCCCGTCAGACCCACACTCTGGCTGGGAGGACCCCATGCTCCAGCTCACCTGGGTGCTCTCATCATGGAAGCCCTCGAGGAAGCTTTCCAGTAGTTCATCGGCGTTGTCGATGCGCTCTGCGTACTCGCCCACAATCCAGATCATGGCAGCCCGGGCCTCAGGCTCATCCAGGGAGTCTAGGTTCTCGCACAATGTGGCAATCACGCTCTCGTACCTGGGAGACCAGGGCACAGCTGGCCCAGAGCACTGCAGGAGCCAGGCAACCCCAGGAAGGCCCAGCAGGAGCCCGGAGAGGCAGCTGGCTCTCCCAAGACCCCGGAGGGTGATGAGTCAAGGGCATGTGAATGTCAGCTATCAACTTTGGTTCTTATTTTGCCCTAGGGAGCAGAGCAGCAACTTAGGGGAAATAAAACAAACCAAGAGGTGTTTTTCTTTTGGAAATGCTGTTTGTGGCAGAGAAGTAAGGAGGAGGGAAGAGGTCCCCCCCCATTCCTGTCCCCAAGCACTGGCAGATCTTCCTCATGAGGGGACAGGGCACACACTTGTTGGGGTACTTGCGGAAGATGTCTTTGATGACCACGATGGCTTCCTGGACCACGTAGTTGACCTTGGTCTGGATGAGATCAAGCAGTGTGCTTACACAGCGCTCCGCTGATTGCTGTGTGGAGAGCAGAGGCAAAGAGGGTGTGGGCAAGGCCTCTGCTCCCCATTTCCAATAGGAGTTCTAACGAGCACGTCTTGGCCAAGGGCTCAAAATCACTCTTGGCCCACCTTCCTCATCACAGAACAGAGAACATGTTCCTCAGGTAACAGGTAGGAGAACAGGTACGAAATGATGGGCCTGGGATCCCAGGGACACAGGGAGACGGAACGAGGCTAAGGAGAAGGTCAGAGGCGGGGCTTCTGAGAGTGGGGAAGTCTGTGGCTGCTCCAGGCCGAGCCTTTTCAGGCATCCTCTGCAGAGCCCTGAGGGCAGAGGGTCTATGTTCCGGAAGCCTGACTCCGCTCACTCTTCCCTGCTTCAAAAAATAGGCTCTTGGAAACTGAACAACACCCTCCTTAAAAACAACTAGGTAACAGGAGCAATAAAATTGAAATTAAAAAATTCCTCGAATCAAACGAGAATGGAAACACAACATACCAAAAGCTTTGGGACACAGCAAAAGCAGTGATCAGAAGCCAATTTATAGCAATAAATGCACACATCAAAAAAGAAGAAAAAGCCAAAATCAACACCTTAACCCAACATCTCCAACAATTAGAAAAAGAGCAGCAAAAAAAATCCTGCAGTCACCAGAATAAAAGAAATAATAAAGGTAAGAGCACATTTCATTCATTTATTTATGAAACAGAAAATAGAAAGACAATAGAAAAAAATCAAGTTGGTTTTTTATAAAATTGACAAACCACTGGCAAACTTAACGAAGGAAAAAAGAGAGAGAATACAGATAACACCAATAAGAAAAGAACTGGGTGATGGCACAACAGAACCAACTGAAATAAAAAGGATAACATTAGATACTATATGAAGAACCATACCCCAACCAATTTGAAAATCTACAAGAAATGGACAGATTTCTAGAAACATACTACTTCCCTAGACAAACACAGACTGAAGTGGAAATTTTGAACAGACCCATAACAAAAGAAGAAATTGAACAGGTCATAAAAAAAATTACCAACAACAAGAAAAATAGTTTCTCGTGATCAAAAACACTGAGAATGTCTCTGCTTGGGGCCAGCCCTCTTCTCCCTCAATTCAGCACACTGCACTAATGTCCTGATGCCATGACAGATGGCAAAGGGAAACATCTCATGGGCCTGGGGTGACCAGCTGTCCCAGGGTCCCCTAGCCACCAGTGGACTGGGTAAAGGAAAGTCTGGCTCAGGGGTTAAGGAACCTCCCCACAGGTAGAGAACAGGAGGGGATAAAATGCTGGGACATGGGTTTGGAGTAACCTAAGGGAACTTGGAGAAAAGGGGCACATGGTCAGCTGACTCATGACACATGCCAAACATTCACCAGGCAGCTATTGCCAGAAAGCCCCAAGAAGTGGAAGGTAGGTCTGCCGGGACCGCCACTTGCATGCGGCTGCCCCATCATCTCAGCTAATGGTACAGGAGAGCCCATGATGATGATGGACTACCTCAATCCACAGCAACTGGAAGGCCTAACAGAGATTACAGAGCAAGAAGGGGTCCAACCAGATCTGGAAAACGGGGGCCTCAGGGGCGACCCTCAGGCCCTCCTGGACGCAGGCAGATGAAAGATTCTGCTAGAATCAGCTGGTCTCCTGGTTTCAGCTCTGTCCCTCCCTCCTCCAGCTGAGGCAGAGCCCCAGGGCCTCACCTCCACCTTGATGGCGCACCGGCCAATGGCTCGCACAGCCTTCCGTACAAAGTCCACATCTACTTCTGTTGCATACTCCTTCAGCTCTGCCAACACCTGGGGCCCGAAAAGAGAAGAAGGGGATGGATGGGGTTTGGCAGGGCAACCGTTTACAACTTGCCTGGGCAGTGGGTACGCACAGACTCCTAGCAGGATGGGCTGTGGCCTGTGATTGAAGTGCAAGGCCCAAGGGGAGGGAGAGGGCTGCCGGGTGCCTGGAAGCAGTTGGTAGGGCCAGAACACCCTTTCTTCAGTTGCTCTAGCCGACACATCAATCTAACTACCACTTTTCAAATGGATGGATGCAGGTGATTGATAATAGGGAGAAGAAATTGTTCGGCAACAAAATATCAGCTACCATTTGCTGAGTGCTTACAGGCTGTGCCCTGTGCTGGCACTCTGCATGAGAAGAAGCCATTAACAGTGCCCAGAGATGATGGCTCACCACTGGTGAACCTGACACCAGATCTGTGCCCCCCCCACACTGCTGACCTGGGCGATGTTGGCCTGGGAGGCCAGGCGGATCATGATGTCCAGCTTCTCCAGCTTCACGTAGATGGGGTCATTGTACTTCACAAAGAAGACCTTCATCTCGTGTTTCAGGATCTCAGGCCTAGTGGTGGGGCGGGGTCGCCCGGAGAGCAAGAAGCAAGGCATAAGCCTGTGGGAAAACCCCTTCACATCTGCTGGGACACTCCTGCTGGGGCCTGGGGTGGAGCTTGACATCATGAAGGCAGAGTCACGGTCAGAGCTGCACACTCCTGAGGGCCCACTGACCTCTCTGAGCTCGGTTCCGCGTGGCCACTGTGTCCCCGACCGCATCACAAGAAAGGAAGGAGTGCAAAAAGAGGCTGTGCACATTCGAGAGGCAGCCAGCACCAGGGGCACAGGCTCGGCAATCAGGCAGGTCTCAGTTCCAATCTCTGCTGTGACCTCAGGCCTCTGTCTCCATGCCCGTGAAGTGGGAATGACACTACGCAGGAAAGAACCTTCTATCCTTAGAAAGGCCTGGATCTGGGGAGCTGTTCCCACAGTTCCCTAACTGATAGGAGTGAGGAACTGTGCTCAGATACTGTCTGTGTAATCAACATGGCTTATGCTGAAACACCTGCTTTCCTGCTGGGAGTCTGGAATTTTGGTGCATGCCAGGCAGAGAACGCCTATATGATCGGTACCCCTAAAACCTTTGGGCACCGAGTCTCAAATGGGCTTCCCTGGGTAGAAACATGGCACGTGTTGCTGCACTTTGCTGCTGAGGGCAGAGTGCTCAGTGTGACCTCTATTGGAGGGCTGAGCACAGGGTGCCTGTGCATAGATCCTTCCAGACTGTGCCTATGTCTTTTCCTTCGTGATTCACCTGTGTATCCTTCCTTGTTACAACAGATCTTAGCTGTAAGTACAGCTATATGCTGAATCCACGAGCCTTCCAGCAAATCTCTGAAGGTGGGGGGTCCTTGGGGACCCTAGGCACAAACCCCTACATAATAGGAATACTGTGAGAGTTAGGTACAAAGAATTCAGCATGAGCATGATGCCTGGCTCAGAGAAGGTGCTTGCTACCCAGGCACTACCACTGCCATTGTTCCTGCCTCAAAGGCACAAGTGGTACCACCAGCCCTTTCTCCTTGGATGAGGAGACCTCAGAGAGGTTGAGAGGTTTGCATAATGTCACACAGCTGATGCTAATAAGAAAGAGAACAATGAGTCACCACACCCTGATTCCTGTTTCTATGCCCTTTCCAGAAGAGACAGGAGGAAGGAGAAGGAATGGAGATTCATGGTAGGGAAGAGACAAGACACAGCAGAGAGAAAGGAGGTACCCTGGCACAGTGCTACTGTGCCCATGGTGGGAAGGTCCTGGAAAAGCCAGGAGTCTTTGGTGTGTCCTTTGGGGGAGGCAAGAACCCAAGCTGTGCAACAGAAGATGGCATTTCTGCAATCAAGTCTTGGCCAAGGCAGCCTGACTGTAAGTCAGGATAGGATCAGGAGTGCCTCGGAGACATGGACAACTTACTACGAGATCTGCTATGCCAAAAACAGCATAGAAAGCTTTCACCCTGATCTGGATCTTTAAGTCACCACAGCTTACCACATCCCCCTACACTGCAATTACGAATCCTCATCATAATCCCATTAGTTAGGCATTCAGGAAGCTTTCCCATATATACTCCTAAACGTCCCTGTGGAATCTCTAGGCCCCAAAGAGTGTACTACAATAGCCAGGAGCGTGCGCTGTCTTCCAAGAGAATGACTAGGACAGGATCCTGTTCTCACGTATCCCTGCTCCCAGCCACAGGGCTTGCTGTAAGGTACAAGTGCTCACTAGTTAGTTACTGAACCGACCGTATGTATAGGTTGGGACAGAATGCAGGAGCCCAATTCCACACCAGAGATGCAGGGCTCCCTTACTGCTGTGGAGGAAAGGAGGTGGCTGTTCCAAAGTTGTCCTGCTCTGGGCCCCTCGGAACCAGTGCTGCTCCACTCTTCTGTCTGCATCTCCCCTCTTCCCCATCCCCTCGGAACAGCGGCTCATCTCCCCTCTTCCCCATCAGGCCCATCCCCTCGGAACAGCGGCTTGCTGCTGCACTCCTCACAGGGATGAGGGGAAGGAGATGTACAACACTCCAGGGGACTTGGATCCACCCCTCTCCCCCAGGCCTGAGGCGGGTGCAAAGTCTAAGGGTTCTTCACCATCTTGGAGTCCTGAACCTCAGGGAACTGCAGCTACGGACTCTGTCCCCAGAAAACACCTACAAACCGAATTTTATACACCATTTCAGCAGCCTTGGAAGCCATCACCTGTCTGTGGTCAAGAACCTTGACTCCAGCCTTTACCTAGCCTATTGCCTGGTTAGGTTAAGCCTAGGAATTAGGTTTCTAGGAACTCAGGTTTCTAGGAACTCTGGTGGCATAGTGCCTAAGGCATTTGACTGCTAACCAGAAGGCTAGCGGTTCAAACCCACCAGCCGCTCCTCAGAAGGAAGACTGGGCAATCTACCTCTGTAGAGATACTGCCTTGGAAACCCAAGGAGGGCTCGCTATGGCTATGAGTTGAATCCAACTAAATGGCAATGAGGTGTTTTTTTGTACTACTGACATTTTGGGCCAAACATTGCCTTGGGGTGAGGGATGTCCTGTGCATTGCAGAATGCTGAGTAGCATCCCTGGCCTCTATGCACCGGCCACCAGCAGCCCCTCCTCCCCCTAAGCTGTGACAACCAAAGGTGTCTCTTGATATTGCCGAATGTCCCAAACTGTCCCTAGCTGAAAACTGAGGGATTAGGCTCCTCTTCAAGACATCCTGACTAGGGACAGGTTAGTCCCCTTCAGCAGCCACTGTTCTGTAGGAGGCTGTCCCCAGAGCGCACGCTGCAGGTGTGTGCGGGAGCCCCGTTACCTTTTCTGCACGATGAGGTTGATGTTGCGCAAGGCCACGTACTGTAGCTCCGGCTCGGCCGACAGCAGTGTGACCAGGGGCGGGGCCAGCTTCTTGAGCAGCGTGCCGTAGTAGTCCAGGTCCTTGGACAACATCTCCATGAACTTCATTAGTACCTTCACGGCAGACAGCACCACAGCAGAGTTGGCGTGGGACAGTCTGGGGGTGACCCGCTCACAGATGCTGGGGTCCATTCCAATGGGGCAAACAGGACAGACAAACAGAGGAAAACATCCTGCTTTTAGTTATCAACATATCACGTCTCCTGCAGGAAGAAGTTCTAGATCCTGGTTCTGCTGCTAACTGACCCCAGGCAAGTGACAGCTATCTGAGCCTCATATGTAAAATGGAGAGGATACTGCCTGCTTCAGAAGGGTGCTGAAGGCTTAAATGAGATGATGTGTGTACAGCACCGTGGTGGTTAAACTGCGGGTCAACTTGATGGGCCTGGTTTTGAGTGGCTGGGCAGCTGGATGCAGTATTCCCCGTAGTGAAACTGGTAACCAACTCCATGGTGGAATCTACCGGAGCAGCTGAGTAGCTGCCTTAGGGATGTGGTCTGCTTCCAGGATACAAGGAGACAGCTTTGAGAAAGGTCTCTGAGCTTCTTGGTACACTCAGAACAGCATGTGGCTGAGTCTTCATCTCAGTGCCCTGCCATGTTCTCTGCTAATCTTCGGACTGTGCCATTTTACTTCTCGACCTTGGGTTTGTCAGCCTCAGCAGCCAGCAGCTGCCTGAGTTAAGCAATGCCTCCAGTTCCAGTGGCCTGGGAGCAAGAGGCAGAGCTGAAGCCCAAGGCTGAGGGGCTTCACCCAGAACTAGTACTTTGAACTTGGACTTCTAGCCTCCTAAACTGTAACAGAATAAATCTCTATTTGTTCAAACTACCCACTTTCAGGTATTTTCTGTTAAAGCAGCACTAGAGAACCAAAACAAGTACCTAGCACAAAGCGGACATCCCAGGCACAAGCATTGGTCTCTGCTCACCTGGAGCAACAGAGGAAGGAGAGTCAGGAAGAAGAGGAGGCTATAGAATGTGTGGCTAATTGCCTCCATGAACAACTGCCTCCTGTGCCATAAGAAGTGGATGGTGCCCAGCTACCACTGCTGCACATTTTGATAAAAAATTCTATATAAGAATCCTATTCAAAAGGGGGAAAATGCAGAACAGGATTTCAAAGTTTCAAGGATTCCAGATTTTCTGTAGCCAAGAGGGTTGGATGAACACATGAAACTACCGCCTCAAGACAATCTTTAAAATTTAACCCAAAAACATCCCCAGAAGTCTTCTTAAAAGCAAACATGAGTTTAGCTTACCTAGTAAAAAATGCTTGCCTTGAGGACTACGCTCTTTTAAGAACTATCTGTATGGGATCATATTTACCACAGCAACTTGAAAGGTTAAGATAGGAAGCTTAGGGAGGCAGTGAGTGTATGTCAGTGGAGGAAGAACAGCTTGGAAAAGGAGTGTGAGAATGGTTGCACGACTCAGAGAATGTCACCGATGTCAATGAATTGGTCACACGTAGAATCTGCTGATATGGTGTATGTTCTGTTGTGCATATTCTCAGCAGCAAAAATAAAATAAAAAAGAAAGAAAGAAAATCTTATGGCATTTTCCTCTGTGACACATGGGGTCACAATGACGAAAGTAAATAAAATAAAGCACTCAGTACAGTGCCTGGCATGTAGGAAATGCACTATAAATGTCAACTCCTCCCCCTGCTACTGCTGGAGTGTTGAAAACTGGCAGGCTGGTTGGTTAAGATCCACAGTCAGTTGAATCCCAGCTGGTGACCCTCCATGTCTCCAAGCGGGACTGCCCTCCTCTGTAAAAGGTAAAAATGATGACAGGACCTCGTTCACAAAGTGGCTTTAAGGATTAACTAATGCATGAAAAATTCTCAGCAGGTTGACTTCTCAGTGAGAAGTCAATAAGTGGTGGCTTTGATACTATCAAACTTTACTCAGGCTGAGGTGCCTAGGGACTCCTCTCTGTCAGCTCCAGAAGCCATGGCTTCTGTAAGTGCCTACAGTGAGCAGTAAGCTGACTGCCCAAAGCAGAGTGCATGCTACTGACAGCATGGCTCTGGAAAGCCAAGAAGCTACAGGTCTAGAAAGACCTACAAGGAGAACACCTACCCCAGGGAGATGCACCCTTAGATCAGTCAGCCATGAGACATCAGAGGGGCAGCATTCACATAGAGGGAAAGCTGGACAGAGAGGAATGCACAGACAAGAAGGGCACAGGGAGGAGGTGGTCACGGGGAGGAGGGGGAGGAGAGGCAGGAGAGGCAGGAGAGTTTTTATGGTCCCGGATTGTAATCAGGGATTGAAATCAAACGTGCATGAACTGTTCAATGTAAAACAAATCTGCTTTGTAAATTTGCACCCAAAGCACAATTAAAACAAAAAACAAAAAACACAGAAGCAGCAGCAGCATGAGATGTGTCTGAGGATGGTTTGTGCAGAAAGGCCTGGAAGGGCCCACCGGAGGCCGGAAGCCCACTCACTGTTCGGGTGCTAAGGACCAGGCCGTGCTGGGCTGGTGAGCCAGGGGCCACCTGCTCACCTCTGGGCCTCGCGGTCGTCCTTGGGCATGTAGTTGGCCAGGCAGTCCAGGATGAAGATCTGGCCCCACTCGGTGCACTCGTTCAGGGCGGTCAGCAGCTTGTTAATGGATTGTGGGTTCAAGTCGAGCAAGTTGCTGCTGGGGTGAGACTCGGCAATCTCTGAGAGGGCAGCCACGGCATTTGCGACCACCTGGCGAGAGGGTGGGAGGGGCGGAGGCCGGGGTACTGCATGTAGGTGGGGGGGCGGGGCTATTCACTCCCCTCCCCGACTAATGCTGGCCAGCCAGAAGGTACATATCCTGCAGGGAAGATGACCAACGGACAGGGGCTGGAGCAGCCCCGAGACCCGATCCTAGCACTCACCCTACTGACTCCTCTGTAAGTTGGGATTGAAGTAACCGTGCTACCATTTAAGAAAAACAAGCGGGAAGTGAATGGAGGGCAGAGGCCTGCCAGGTGATGCTCGGGGCCCTCAACTCGCTTTCATGAGAATGTCAGTTTTTGCATGTGTTCCACAGTTTCCACTTTTCCCCACGACAAAGTGTTACAATGCCCATCCCTGTTCTGGCCACTCCTGCCTGTGTGGGATCAGAGTATCTGTAGGGTAGAGCGGGAACGGCCAGGTTGAGGGGCTTGTGCATTTCATTTTTAACAGGCCCTGTCACATGGCCTTCAAAAGGCTGCCAGTACTGTGTGTGTGAGGATACTGGGACACCCACTCCGCCACATCCCAGGGCCCTGTCTTCTAGGCTATGCTACTTCCAGAGTGAACCTTTACAGCCCTGCAAGACGTGGGCAGAGGGAAAAGGGCCTCCCATTCATAGCCAGTGATCTCGGTGAGAAGACAGTGATCATGCCCGAGGCTGGAAGGGCCAAGAGGAGGCACTAGACTCGACTGCACACCTGCTGGGGCTGTGGGCCAGGGCAGCAGGGCCCTTTACCTTCACAGGCCTCCCAGCAATCCTCCCCGCTACGCAGAATGAGACCCACCTTCCCGATGGAGAAACGGGGGCTCTGAAAGGCCAGGCAGGAAGTTAGGGACGGCAGAGACGGGAGTCCAGGTCTAGCTCATTCCACTGCAGGTCAGGAGCACCGTGAACCCACCCAGCATGGCCCTCGTTTCCAGAACTGGAGAACTGCTTGGCAGAAGGTCAAGACAACCTCTCCCAGAGCAACTCAGGACGTGGCAGAGGTGGCACGATGGGCGTGGTGGGGGCTTACCATGGGGTTCGAGTCAGAGATGAGGTCTTTCAGGGTGTCCAGGAAGCCCTGGTCCTCCACCAGCTGGGCGTTAATATCGTGAAGCTTGGCCACGCACACAGCTGCCGTCTTGCGCACGTAGGGATCCTCATCCTTCAGGCATTTCCGGAGGGGCTCGCACAGGTATTCTGTGATCTTGTCAACGCGGATGCAGCCCATGGTCCGCACAGCCAGGGCTCGGATCAGAGGATTGGGGTCCTCACAGTCCTGAGGAGGACCAGCTATTGGTTGAGGGCAGGATGAGCCATGTGTGGCTTCAGATTCTCCCTGGCCTGCTCACATTAGGAGTTCTGAGCTCATTCGGGCTGAGCAACATCAGACAGCTGCTATGGAATCTCCCGTCAAGCGCAGCAATGGTATGAAAAGTAAATGCCATGTTAACGGTTACCTAGCATACGCCAGATACTGTGCGGGGGCTTTGTCTATCCTCTCCTTTAACCCTCACGGCACACACACCACACTGGCTCTGCTGTGCTGATGAGGAAGGCTGGGAGCGGGTTCAAATTCACAGACTGGAGCCATCACTCAAACCCACATCCACCTAGCACCACCTGCAATCTTCCCACTGGGCCACAGAAGCCCTTACTTCCCCACCTCTGAGCATCAGCAGGATGGTGGAGCTGGGGTTCTAAAGGCAAGCACAGCTAATGAGTCAAGTCCCCACCTGCTCCTCAGTCTGGAGCAGAGACATGTAGAAAGGAGCAGAGTCTACAAGGGCAACACAAAGGAGGAAGGGCAGCAGTCCACCCCCAGAGGTGTGAGGGGATACTGGAGGCTTGGTGCGACCTCACATGGAATGCACTGAGCACTTGGTTCTTTGGAGAGAGTGGGGCACATCACTGTAGGAAAGGGCCCTCGGCTGAGTGGGCTGGGTAGGCGGTCTAAGGGCCTGGAAGGGAGCCTGAACGCTTCCTCCAAGGGCCACAGCTGCCCCACCCCAGGAGACAGGGGAAAGGTGGAGCGGTGAGCACCCTGTGCCCCCTCCCACCCAAATCGCCCTGACCTTCACAAAGGTGTTGACGGCCATAATGGCCATGTCGGGCTGACTCTTGGCGTAGTTCATCAAGTACAGGTACACCAGCTTCTTCAGCTCCAGGTTGTCCGTCTGCATACAGTTCACCACGTCGGGGAAGAGGGCACTGAAAGGGCCAAGGGGCATCAGCAGAGGGTGAGGGCAGGCTGATGAAGCGAGAGGGAGATTCTTCAGGAAGCTCATTTTGTGGAAGGGGGGAGCAGTGGGTAAGAGGGAAGGAAAAAGAGATACTAGGACTGCTTAGTAAACAGCAGGGCATCAGCTACACTCTGTTACCACAAATACCTCCTGCTAGAAATGAAATTCCAAAGAGGTGAGTCTAAACCCAAACACATTCCTTTGTCCTTTCCATCACAGGGTTCAAACATGAGCTCTGGAGCCCATCAGACCCAGCTCAAGCCCAGCCCTGCCTCCTGCTATCTGTATGATGGGAAAATTCCTTCACCCCAAATTAGTTCGTTCATCTGTAAGGAGGATGTCACAAAAACCCGATTTACAGGCCCTTGTGACAATAAAATCAGACAACTCAGGTTGTCTGTCCTGATGTCTGGGAGGTGCTGAGCAAATGAAAAAGATTATTTTCTCCTCCTGGTGTTTCACATGGCCCCTTACACCGGGCGGCTGGTTCTGGAGGGTATGGCGAGAAGCAGGGATGGGTCTGTGCGGTTTTCACCGCCAGGGCCGGCACGTGCTCAGACCCAGCACCAGCATGTGTGGTGCACACGTTACAGGCCAGGCTTCGCGCAAGGGGCTTTACATACTTGATTTCATTCAACAGCCCTGAGAAGCCAGGGATCAGCCCCATATCACACAAGAGAACTCTGTGGCTATAACCCACCTGAGGAGCCTGTGTCCATGCCTGTTACACTGGCAGAGCCCTTCCCAGCATGCACCCAGTGGTCCTACGCACAGGCCCTGCCATGGTGTGCAATGTGGGTACAGATTTAGCTTCTGTCTCTGGAAGTATCACCTCACCTCTTCATTCTTGGGCTTTTATGGGCAGGGACATAGTGACACAGAGACTTAAGAGGTGACCTTCCTGAGCAGGGAGGGGGCTGCCCACCTGAGTACAGCTGAAGCTGAAACTGATGCATCCCCTTGGAAAATGATGCACCAGGAAGAACGGGGAGCGAAGGACAGGGGAGGAAGGAGTGCTGACCAGCCTGACCTGCTCTCCTGGGCCTGTCACATCAGCAAAACAAGCTCATTTGAGATGGAAGGACAAAAATGTTTCCTCTGTGAGGAGGGGACACCGGCATTCTAGTTGAAGGAGTGCAGCTTTGTCCTAGGAGTCATCTGATCTGGACAGGGGCCCAGTTCTCCAGCGAGGTCTGACCCCCTTGCCACTGTGTCTGCAGCAGCTCTCTCTGTGTAGCTTTCTCTCCTCTGTCTCACCTGGGTGTCCCTTGCTGAGGGGTGCAATGGGATAGGGAAGTCCATGGAGACTTGGGTGGGATCAGGGTAACTGTGCGGCAGGACCCAGATGGGGGCCTGCGCCACGTCAGCACCCAAGACCATGAGGCACGGGCAGGCTGGACACCCTGAGGGCAGAGAGGACAGGGGACAGGCACTGTGGGTTTCAGAAGTGCTAGGCTTGAGTTCTTGGTTTTGCCACTGACCATGTGACCTTTGGACAATCATTTTACTCCTTCTTTAGCTTGTTTTTGTGGTAGTAAAGACAGCCTTACCTATGACATGAAATCATAACTACCGAGAAAACCTATCTGGAAGTTCTGCACTCTCAAACCCTGTGCCAACGAAAGCTGTCATAAAATCCAGTCCCTGCCTTTGGGGATTTGATCATCTGGTGGGCAGGTAAACACAAGTACACATGAGAAGGTACAGTAAAACCTGCAAAAGCCAGAACCTGTAAAAGTGGAAACCTATCAGAGAAAGAAAATGCAAATATTTTCCACTAAAGCCGGTGACAGAAAAGTGGTTAAGACTGCACCCTGTCAAAGGTGGAAAACTTGCAAGACCCAGAAAAACAAGGCAGCTCCGTCGCATTTTGGCTCTCGCAGGTTTCACCGTACTTTCTCCTACACTGCAGTCTGGGATCAGTGCTGGGTGACACAGACAAACGCTGCACCCAGAGCAGTGAAGAGTCACCTGCGGGTGGGGTGACAAGGGAAAGCAACAGGAGAAGGTGGCCTCTGAAAGACAGGGAAATGAGCTGGGTCAGTGGCAGAGGGGAAAGGGCGTCCCAGGCAGGGCAGAGCCTGACAAAGAGGTGGCAATGATTCTAGTCCAGCAACTCAGTGTGTTAGAGGTTGCAAACTGGTGAAAAATTCAACCAACCCAAGCGGCACGTGTTTTACTTGGATCCCACAGTGTTTGTTTGCTTGATTGTCTAACATTGTCTGGCATTTTAAAATAGAGATTAAATCATTTAATATCCAAAGTTCCAGTTCTTTTGAAAAACCAGACCTGGCCATGCTGGGTTCATTTTCCTGGCAGGCAGGAACCCTGTACGGTTCCTGACAGGTTCATGCCACATCCTCTCCACTGCCTGCTGTCTTTGCAACCCAGTCCACTTTACCTGTTCCCATAACTGCCTGATCCCACCAGCATTTGAGCTTGTGACCCCTGGGTAAAGAAAGCTTCTGTTTGGAAAGGAGGCTCATGAAGGGAGCTTTGTGAGGGGAGACACCCTGAAGAGAGGAGATATATACCAAACCAAAGTTACCAGCTGACCCTCTGCCAGCTGGCCTCCCGGCTGCCACCCAGCCCACCCACTCCTGCACACCTGACATCTTTGCCCACAGTCATTGACGCAATCACTTTCTTCACCGCCTCTTTCTTCTTCTCCTTCTTGTCACTATTGAGCTCTGCCTTCAGCTCGAAGATCTCCCCTGAGAAAAGGAGGCAGTCATGAGCCATCTATCCACACCCTGCTAGGGGATAATCACCTCCCCAACGCCCCCCTCCCTGCTCCTGAAGGAACCAGAGAGAGGTAAGGAAGGTAACTGTGCTGGTGGCTGAGGGCAGCTCTAGGTCCTCAGCCTCAGGTGGGACAGAGCAGTGTAGGGACTAGAATGGCTGCCAGGAGAAGAATCGTCAAGATGCCATGATGGATTGCACAGATAGGACCCGTCAGAGCTACAAAGGTTCTGCAGGAGACAAAAGGACGCAGGCAGGGCCTGCTCAGCCTGACTGCTAAAAACGCTGAGAGGACACACGAGTTCTCCTCAGTTACTTGCCACCTAAGGCACTCAAGGCTAAATGTGACAGTATCTGGGAACTTCAGCTTGAAGGGTGAGGGTGTATTTGATCAATTCCCACACGTAGGCTCTTCCTGTTTTCCTAGAACATCCAGTGACAACCGCTTGCTCAGGGTTTCACTTCCTGAGCCACAGTGGTTGCTTAGGCTCTGAAGACAGGAATTCAGCTGCCCCGTGAGGGCCCCAGCATGTAATAAATTGTTCTCAAGAACTTGATGATAAGGAAAAAGCCAATGAGGAAGTAGGGCTGTTCAATGGCCTGCCACGGAGAGGTAGTCAGGACCCCCACCGTGGGTAAGAGGGCAGACTTTGGAGCCAGACCAGCCTCCTGGTCACAAAATGACAACAGCTGGCATTTCCTGACCTCTTTTCCAAGCCAGGCACCACACTAACTTCTTCCCACACATTTTCTCATTTCATCCTCACAACTCTGAGTTCTCCCCATTAGACAGCTGAGCAAATGGAGGCTTTATGAAATCCAGTTATTTGCTGCTGACACTGACAGTCAGTAGGTGGAGGGCCAGGATTCAAACCCAGCTCAGCCAGCTCGAAAGCCGGTGCTTTTGATCTCGGTGCCCTGGTCCACCTGGGATGGCTCCCTCAGCTTCTCTGCACCCATTTCCTCGTCTGGACTTGCTGCCTTTCCCGAGGTGTTGCCTTATCTCATTTAATCCTCACACGTGAAAGCCCCACCTCAGGGCCAGGCACTCAGTGGGCCTGCACTGACAGTGCCACTGTCACGATTCACTCATCATGTCCCTGGCCTTGGGTCCCTCTTGTAGAATCAGAGTCCTGGGCTTCCCTCTTGAGTCACTGGGGGTGGGGGAGATACAGTGACTATCATTGGGGGGAAAGTGCTGAAGAAGGTGGATTTACAGTAAGAAGAGGAAACCTCGTAGGTTTCTATCACGACTGAGCCGGACAACGTGGAGGTCAGCAAAGAACTTGAGACAGAGACAACAAAAAAAGGTTAATTAAGATTAGCCACAGCACAGCCAGGGACAGGGCCACATTGAGGATATTGCTCAACAAGGCCAGGAGGAATCTGCAGACCTTGCAGTTCAAATTTATGACCATGCAAGGCTGAAGGGACACACAACCTTCTGTCCCAAGACACTGAGGGGCCCATGTCCCCGGTGCTGGGATCTAACAAACCATGATGACCTTTACCCTCGCCCCCCCGAAGGATTGCCTCTGTTCTGCTCACAGGCCCATCAACTGAATGGTCCAGGCCTGAGTCACCTCAGCCCCAAGAAAGTTGGTGGCTGAACTTGGGGTCTGCCTGCTTCTGAAACACCTCCTTCTTCTATGGGCCTCAAATCCATGAGTCACCAATCCCAGCACCCAAACCACTCGAGGCATCCAGTTCTCTCTCCTCCCAGTGCTGCCCCTGGTTCAGGCGCCATCATCTCTGATCTGAGCCATGGGTCTGGTCTCCCTGCCTCTCTCCAGCTTCACTTTCCCAACCATGTGTAGAGCCTGCCTCAGACATCCTCTCCCTTAAAATCATCACATTCAAGATGAGAACCTGGACATCTCTCTCTAGACAGTGCCCCCCCACCAAAAAAACCACAAAAAACCTATTGTCATCAAGATGATTCCAACTCATAGCAATCCTATAAGGCAGGACAGAGTAGAACTGCCCCATACAGTTTCCTAGGCTATAATCCTTTTTTTTTTTCCAATTGTGATTTGAGTAAGAGTTCACAGAGCAAATTCATTTTCCATACATCACTTCATACATATATTGTGTCATGACACTGAATGCAATTCCCCACAATGTAACAGCTCTCTTGCTACTTCCTCCCTGTAGTTACCTCTTTCCTGTATCTCCTTCCTATACATTCCTGCCCCCCAAGCTATCTCCCTGTGCAAACACTGCCCTTCCGATCTCCCATGACTGATCATTCTAAGGAGTGTATCTACCTGATGTAAATGTTCACCCAATACTAGGCTGTAATCTTTACAGAAACAGACTGCCACATCTTTCTCCCATGGAGCAACTGGTGGGTTCAGACCAGTGACCTTTTGGTTACCAGCCAAGCTCTCAATCATTGCACCACCACTGCACCTTAAACCTACTGCCATTGAGTTGATTCTGACTCATAGTGACCCTATAGGACAGGGTAGTACTCCCCCACAGCATTTCTAAGGCTGTCAATCTCTAAAGAAGCAAACTGCCACATCTTTCTCCCATGGAGTGACTGGTGGGTTTGAACCACTGACTTTTCAGTTAGCTGTCAAGTGCTTTAAGCACGATACTACCAGGACTCCTTCCCCTCCAAAAAAGAGACCCTGCAAAAACCTACCACTGACACCCCAACCACTTAGCACTCATCATCCCTCCGGTCTGGCTCACCAGGCTCTACCTGACCTGGTCCCTCAAACCTCTGCAATCTCTTCTCTCATCCCTCTTCTCACTCACTCCTGCTCAATGACTTTCCTCTCCCTGAATGTGTCGGGGCAGAACACTTGCACCCCTCTCCTCACCCACCCCTCCCTCCATGCAGCCAGCCATTCCCAGTGCCCCCACAGCTCCTACATGTCCCTCATCACAGCACCCAACAGCCAGGTCAGAGACTCTGTCTGTCTTCTCCACTGCATGGGGCAGGTGTTCAGTAACAACTCACTGGACAGGTACCCGAAACGCCCAGTGAAGGGCAGCTATCCAGTCCTGGTTCAGCGGCTCTAACAATAGACTCCTGACCTGGTCAGCAGGCACGTGTCAGTATCACTTAGAAGGAAGGAGGGAGGAAGGAAGGGCTGGTCAAAGATGCTCCCAGGCATGGAGCACGTATGTCAGCCACGACAATATCCTCCATTTCCCTAAAAATGGAAAGGCCCAAAATACCCAGCAGCATAAGACTAGCTTGGCAAATTTCAGTTCAGCAACTCAACAGATGAACAGAAAGTCGTTAGCTACTGTTTGTGATAATGTCAAATGAAAAACAGGATGTGAACGTTGACTGCAACCATGCCAAACGTGCTCGTGGATAAGGACCCAGTACACACACCCCTAATCACTGCAGGGCTGCTGACAGCCTCGTGTGTGTTTTCTATCCACCAGATAACAAAAACACCACATTTAACAATTTTAAGCCATAAGGGAAAAAGAGAGAAGGGCTTTTTCCTATACGTGCCGTTAATGCTGTTCCTTTCTGGAGTTTTAACAAACCCCAACCAAACCCGCTGCCATCAAGGCGATTCTGACTCATAGCAACGCTCATAGGGTTTCTAAGGCTAGAAATCTTTACTGAAATAGACTGTCTCATCTTTCTCTTGCATAGCAGCTGGTGGGTTCAAACCGCCAATCTTTTGGTTAGCAGTCCAATGCTTTAACCACAGTGCCACCAGAGCTCCTTTGAGTTCTAGTAAGAGCAGGTCATTTTCTTACACCACCAACAGCTCGCTTTTCCTGATCTGCAAGGTAAGGGGGCTCTGGGGCATTCCCACCACCTGCTGCCGGTGCCTTTACCTCCCACCGCTCATCCCTATAGGGGTTCAGCAGAAAAAGGTAGTGGAGAAAGAGTAGGCCATAGCCTCACTATGAAACAAACAGTACCTTTCTTGGTAGTGGTGAAGTATTTTGAGTCAGTCATTTTGGTTCCTTATTGGTGGCCAGACTCTGCAAGACAGAAGAAAGGGGTGACTTTCAGTTATGTTCTATTTTCAGTTACAGCGCAGAAGAGGAAGGGGAAAGGATTCCACACGGATGGGGTACAGGGAGATGGTTTTTTGTCTCTTTACGGGGGAGATAATCTGTTAGGTAACAGCTGGTCAGATCTTGGAGGGCAATTTTGACCAATCTACCCAATTTTTTTTTAATGTGCATCTCTTCTGACTCAGCAGTTCTACTTCCAGGAATCTCTCCCGCAGAAATATCTGCAGAAAGATACTTATATAAGGGTTTTCTTACAGTTCCGTCCCTAATAATGCCCAACTAGAAAGAAGTGTCCATTAATAGAGTAGTGGGTAAGCTCTGTAAGAGTTCACAGACATGAAAAGGTACTTACAAATATAATTACAGTAGCCCCTGCATGAAGCTCACTCTATGCCAGGCACTGTTGCAAGTGCTTCACACATGTCAAAGCACTAAAGCCTGGTCACAGCCTCTGGAGGTGCTATTAAAGCCAAACCGACCCACTGCCACTGAGTGGATTCTGGCTCACAGCAACCCTATAGGACAGAGTAGAACTTGCCCCATAGGGCTTCTAAGGCTGTAAATGTTTACAGAAGCAGACTGCCCCACCTTCTTCCATGGAGCAGCTGGTGGGTTTGAACTGCCGACCTTCTGGTTAGCAGCTGAGCTCTTAACCACTGCGCCACCAGGGCTTCCTATATAGTCAAATGAGTTTGGAAAATACTGGGTTTACAAAACTAGATAGCAACGGAACAATCAGAATAGGAAAAATGAGAATGTTCACACATTGTGAAGAATATAACCAATGTCACTGAAAACCTGCGCATAAATTGCTGAACGGGAACCCAAACTACAGTATAAACCTGCACTGAAAAAAACACCACAGACCGCATTTAGAAAATGAAGAAGATCCTGGAAAGAGTGGGACAGCATTGTGGCATGAAACTCGGAATCATAACAATGACCAGGTTTGCTGGGCTAGTGAGACTGCCGAGACTATGGCCCCTAGTTACCCTTCAGATCTGGAACTGAGCTCACTCCCATGGCTTCCAGCCAAACATTAGCTAGGCACAGAAGGGTGAACATTTACACTAGGTAGATGCACTCCTTAGAATGATCAGCCATGGGAGAACAGAAGGGCAGTGTTTGCACAGAGAGACAGCTCAGGGGGCAGAAATGCATAGGAAAGAAGGACACAGGGAAGAGGTAACTACGGGGAGGAAGTGGGAAGAGAGCTGCTACATTGTAGGGAATTGCAGTCAGTGTCATGAAACAGAATGTGTATGAACTACTGTATGGAAAATGAATTTGCTCTGTAAACTTTCACCCAAATCACAATAAAAATTAAAAACAGGAAAAAAAAAAACCAAAAAACAAAACTCTACCACTTCTGGGGTTTCTGTTACAGTGGCATGTGCTATTCATCTCTAAGAGGACTAGACCGTATAGGTATCCCGCTTTTCAAAAGTTTGTTTTACAACATTTCACTTTCATGAAAGACCTGCATTATCTGTTTTTGCTAACCAAAAGAAATCTGAAGAAAATTTTTCATTTTATGATAAAAGGCAAAAAGCGACCCTGGCACTCAGCATGTTTTGCAGTAAGCCATTAAAGGGACAGCGTGCACGGTGGGCAGCGAGAGAGGCACCACCAAGCTATGAGCTCCTCCCCAGGAACTACACTCAGCATCTCAGCATCAAGCCACCCCAGCCTTCAGCTGTGTCCACGAACACTCTAGGTTAGTGTTAGTCTAGATTTTGTGTGTTATTTGCTATGATTTGGTAGGTTATGTCTGGGGTCTGGGGAACGCTCAAAAATGTTTCTCATATATATTAATGGTACTCTACTTTTGGATAGCGGGGAAACCCACATAGCCTGCAGACTCTAGAGTGTTTCCCAAACCCGTCTGACCTGCTTTCTTAAAGCATCTCTCAGGCATCTTCCAGTGCAGAACTCGCAATGTGAAGGCCTGTTCTAAGGCAACAGGACAAAGAGTGTACAAAGCTCACTCGTTTCTCAATAAACGTTTACTGAGCACCTACCTACTGTGTACCTCAAGAGGTCCACAGGTGGTAAAAACAGTTAGCGCTGGACTGCTAAACCCATCCAGAGTATTGCAGCCTGGCCATCTGCTTCTGCAAAGATTACAGCCTGAAGAAAATCCTCTGATTTTCAGTAGAGCTGACAAGGGACAAGATTGTAGTCACTTCTTGGTCACAACCAGCTACCCAGAGGGAGCAAGCAGTTGAACCTGTGGGCTTGCGATTACAGTCACAGGGGACATCAAACTCAATTGGCATAACATAATACACAAAACAATGTTCACCTCCTACTTTGGCAAGTAGCAACTGGGATCTTAAAAGCTTGCAAGCAGCCATCTAGATACAACGATGGGTCTCTTCTCGTCCAGAGCAAAGAAGAATGAAGAAAACTAAAGATTCATGGAAACAATTAGTCCTAACTGACTGGTACGCCACGCAATCTTCAGCCTATATGACTATGAGACCAGAAGAACTAGATGGTGCCTGGCTACTACTGTCAACCACTCAGAGGAAGATCTATGTAGGAGATCCTGGATAGAGAGGGAGAACAATGTGGAAAAAAACTCAAAATCATTTGGAAAAAAAAAGGGGGGGGGGACCAGGTTTGCTGGTCTGATAGAGCCTGGTGGAACCACTGAAGACTATGGCTCCTAGCTGCCCTTCAGGTCTGGAACTGAACCCACACCTGTGGCTTCCAGCCAAACAAAAGACAGGCATAGGAGTTGAATATTTACCTGAGATAGATATACTGCTTGGAGAGAACAATCATGGAGAAAGAAAGGCTATTTATGCACAGGGAGACACTCAGGTGGCAGGAAGGCATGGAGGGATGGACATAGGGAAGAGGTAACTATGGGGAGGAAGTGAGAGGGGAGCTGTTGCACTGTGGTAAATTACAGTCAATGTTATGAGACAAAGTATATGTGAACTGCTGTATGGAAAATGACTTTGCTCTGTAAATTTTCACCCAAATCACAATTAACACACACAAAAAAAAAAAAGAAAGAAAGAAAATCCTGTACAGCACAGTTCTATTCTGTAACACATTGGGTTGCCATGAGTCAGAGTCCACTTGATGGCAACAGGGTTTTTTCTGGATGTACCTCAATAGTTCTTCCTGGTCAAGAGATGACAGCTAAAAATGTCACACAGCAGGCATGGGCTGTACGTTTGTTTTAGGTAGAAACACTCCTTGGAGAGATCCATCATGGGTGAATAGAAGGGATGTGTATGCACAGGGAGACAGCTCGAGGGGCAGGAGTGCATGGAGGGAAGGACACAGGGAAGAGGTAACCATGGGGAAGAAGTGGGAGGGGAACTGTTGCATTGTGGGAAACTGCAGTCAATGTCATGAGACAAAGTATATGTGAAGTGTTGTATGGAAAATGAATTTACTCTGTAAACTTTCACCCTAATCACGATTAAAAAAAAAAAAAAAAAATCGGTGCTAATAACCAGAGGAGGAAACTATTAAAAAAAAAAAAAAAAAATCGGTGCTAATAACCAGAGGAGGAAACTATTAAAAAAAAAAAAAAGATGTCACATAGGAGTCAAGTATTCTGGATATGTGGCAGAGGCTCCTGGGACTGTTCTAACAGGTATTAAGAAGCTATCATTTGCGGTGTCCCTGTTAAAGCCCAAGGTAGCATAGGGGGTAAGGCATTTGGCTGCTAACCAGAAGGCTGCTGGTTCAGACCTACCAGCTGCTCTGCAGGAGGCCTTGGAAACCCAACGAGAGTTGCTATAAGTCAGAATCAACTTGATGGCAGTGGGTTTTGTTTTAATTAAAACCCAGAGATGTATTGCCATTTTCTCATTTAATCCATCATCTTTAATCCCACCATGAGGTAACTGCTTTTAATCCCATGGAAGAGGCAACTGAGGTTTAGGGACGTTACATAACTTCTCAAGATCACAAGGCTTCCAGTGGCTAGGCTACCACCATGGGTCTTCCTGCGATTGGAGCCTGTGCTCTATAGACAAAGGACTCCCGCTCCCACCATCTCAGAGGTGAGGACAGAGCCCTGACAGTGGCTAAGAACTCACTCCTAAAACCCTGCAACCTTCTAGAAGTTTCACGTGATACAGAAAACCATATCATCCAAAAATGAGAAACTGGAATGAAGAAAACTCATTCCATGTTGTCCCCTCTATTGCTCTGTGGAACAGACTCACACAACCCATCAGCATGTTCCTTCAATTCCTTCCTGTGTGAGGGTGACATGAGGTGACTAGTGACTGGGAGGGCTCATTTCAAAAGTATCTGGAAATGAGGTCGACAAGGCTTCTCTCCAGACCAACTGGATTGTCCCAGCTCAAGCTTGTAGTCATGGCAGGGTAGCACTGGGATGTTTCCAAGCTGAGAGACACCCACAGATTTTGTTTCAGTAACCAATGGGAAACGAGTATACACAGACTCTGAGCTGCCTTAAATCCTAGGTGGACTTGCTGACGGAACAGTACAAAGAAAGGCACAATTCCATTTTCCTTTTGCTTTGCAAAGCTGAAAAGGGATGATGGCACTTTTCTATAGGAGCTTCGAGAAAGAGCAGAAGAGAGGCTGTGTCTGATGACTGAGGTCCGCCCCCAATCCAGGGAGTCTGCCTTGATGGTCCTCACAATGTTGACCTTCCCACAAAAGGAAGATCGTGTTGGCCTGGTTCTCTGTTCCACTCCCCCTCCCGTTCATGCCCGGCCCAGGGCTTGGCATATGGCAAGTGCTCAATTAACAGTTACTGAAGGGAACGAAAAGGGGCCACTGAAGACCCCAGGAACCTCTGCCTGGCTTTAGGCAGCTCTCTTTGTAACTATTTAGCATTTTTTTCCAACAGGAATTTACTTACATTTTTCAAAAACAAAACAAAACGGTGTTTTTTTTTTTTTTTAAAAAAAACAAAGAAACACATAAAGCCATCTTCTCAGCAAAACCTCACCAACCTAGAGGTTCTTTTTGGAGCTCTAAGAATGAGCAGGTAAGGCAATGGGATTCTGTCACATAATAAAGGGCGTGTGGTTTCAGATGTCACAGACTTGGGAGTCTAACAGGAGGAAGTATTCAAAATATAAGAGTCCCCTCTCCCAAAGTTAAGAGTCTGGTCTGAATAGAGGGATTATTGGAGGTAAACAAGAAGACCCAGCGGTGCGCAGTGGCTAAGTGTTCAGCTGGTAATCGAAAGATCAGTGATTTGAACCCACCAGCCACTCTGCAGGAGAAAGATGCGGCAGTCTGCTTCCATAAAGGTTTACAGCCTAGGAAACCGTACGGGGGCAGTTCTAAGGGTCACTATGAAATTGGAGGTAAAGGGGGGAAAATAAATAAATCACAGGCCTCAAAGAATTACAGAAATTAACATATAAGCCCCTCTAATGTTAAATCTAGAAGTAAAAATAAATAAAGTGACAACTTAGATGCCTAACTCCCGAAGTGCCCAGAAATTCTCTCACACCCGAGGCCTCCACCACAACTAAGAAGCTGTCTTCGGCAGGTGAAGTCCCGTCCAGAGGCTCTCTCCCCTTATCTGCAGGCACACAACACAACTGAAAGGCCCCAATTCCCAGGGCACACCCGTGGGGGCCAGATCTGTGCACGCAGCTGACCAGGAGGGGGGCAGCTTCCTTTTGAGGAGGCTTTAAAAAACAACAGAGCTGCAGGGCCAGCTGCTGATATTCCTACAGCACTGAACTTCTGAAGACACTCTTCCTTTTACAGGTACAAAGAAGCACTCGATTCACACATTGGAACTGCCACCCAGTGCGCTGGCTTTTCTCTGCAGTGTCTATTTCACATATCCCTCTGCAGAGGGCTCAAGGGGGCTGATGATGCAGAAATCGTATTCGGCTAAAGTTTTAGATATAGAAAATTAAGTAGAGGTGGAAGGGGAAGTAGGGGGAAGTGAGTGGCTTTGGGAAAGCAGTCGTCGGCATTTAAACCCTGCGCAGGGCTTGCTCCCTGCCGTGAAGATCACCTGCCCCTCCACCCCGCAGATCTGATGGTGCTTCCTCCCTGGGCGCCTTCGCGTCTCAGCTTGCTCATGCTGGTTGTACAGCTGCCTCCTGGATGTTACTGCAAGATGGCTTTGGCATTCGCTCTGCAGCAATGGCCAAAACCCTACAGCTCAGCCCGAGAAGAGCGCATGCCACAGGAAAGATGGGTGCCTTTCCGGGCACTGCTGAGCTGTCCCCTGGAGCCCAGAGTGGTTAAGACCTTGTTCTCTGCCTAATCTGGTTAAGTACCCGAGCCACGTTCGCAAGCAGGCAGCCAATTTATGCCAGAAAAAGCTAAGGGTTTGGATTCCATCTTTGGGGTGCATACAAAGCAGTAACTGGAGGGAATTTTGCTGTAAGGGACTGGAGCAGGCCTTGGAAACTGCTCTGGCTAGCATGATCAATCATCTCTGCTAAGGAGACACCATTCTGGGCTGGGATCCGCTCAATTCCAGCATTTACAGGCCAAGGAATGCCCTCGGACACGGCACAGTCAAGATATTAATGGCAGGGCATACCTGGAGCTACTGGCTTGGCCTCTGAGGAGCCAACGCTGCTGAACCCACCTTAAGTCTACCACCCCACACTCATGCTTGGAAGATTATGACCGATGCCACAAACCTAGAAGCCACCTTTTGGTTGACATGCTTGTGTCCCATGCCACTGCGCTCAAAGAAAAGGAGCTGAGTAATAAAGTCTAAAATAGAATGAATGGGTGACTCTTATGTTTTCTAGAATTATGAAGTCCTTGGTAAGAATCACCGACAGACTGGCCAGTGACAAAGACGTAACGTAATCTTAGAGGGGAAAATGAGGTCCCAGGTAAGAAAAGGAAGGGAAAAAACTCATTAAGAATATCCTTAGCTGTGGTACTGTGAATTACTTACTATGGCCTTTCTAGCCACGTAACTCCTACCAAATGACTGAGTGGGACAACACAAATGTGAGCTGTTTGTGGCCCACCAAGGGGACGGGACAGCTTGCTAATAATGTAAATAAGGTGCACTGCACCGTTGAAGGGGTGGGGCGATGCAAATAAGGTGTATGAAACCCTAACCTTGGGATCGGTCAGTTTTGCCATCCACTTGGCTTACATTAAGGCTCTCTGGTGGTGTAGTGGTTAAGATGTACAGCTGCTAACCAAAAGGTTGGTGGTTTGACTCCACCAGCTGCTCCGTAGAAGAAACATGAGGCAGTCTGCTTCCATAAAGATTTACAGCCTTGGAAACCCAGTGGGGGTCACTGGACTCCCTGGCACTGTGTTGAGGTTTTTGAGGCTGAAATTTAAAATGAGCCATCCCAGAGGCAGAAAGGGGAGCACCTAATGAGCACCAAGAAAGAAGGGCCAGGAGTGGAGCATATGTCCTTTGGCCCTGGGGTCCCTGAACTGGGAACCTCCTTGACCCAGGAGACAGAGAGCTGTAACACCTTGCTGAGGCAGCAAGAGACAGACAGCAGCAGAAGCAGAAAACTGGCAGGAGACTGTGAGGTGGGTTTCCAGGCCCATGGAGCAAGAAAGCTGAGTGCCTTCAGGCAGGAGTGGGGTGGCTCTGGGCACTTATCGGCACACCCAAAAGAGCTTTGTAACTCTTGTCTGAGCAGGGCAGAGGCCAATGGGCTACTGCACGGAAAGGCAAGGCTGAAGGCCAGAGAGAGGCAAGCCTGCCTGTAGGTGTGGCTGAGGGGAGGCTGTCCTGAGAATTGTATCCTGAGCCTTCCTGAACCCGAATTGTAACCTGTTGCTTCCCCAATAAACTCCACAGTAATGAATCAGTGAGCCCAGCAGAGACAGAGAGAGTACTGTGGGCGGGAAGGTTAGTGGCAGAACTGGTAAAAAGGTTGGAGAGTAGAGGTATGTCTGACTTCTGCCTGGTAAGAATCAGCATGGGGCTGATGACCTTGATCCTACACCCACCTCGTGAGGTTAGAGACAGTTAGACACCTTCACCACGCCATTTTTACACCAGCTAGACTGGATTGCAGGGTGAATACTGAGGGTTAGGTTTCAAGGGGGAAAACAAGTCCTTACCATTTTTCAAATTTTGGGGGTTTCCATATTCCTAAGTATAATTTCATCAGTAAGAGACACAGAGTATCCTTCTGTGTCTTAAGTTAATAAAATTAATTTCTATCTATAAAAATACAGCAAGGAAGTAAGTATTACATATATCTCAATTTTCCTCCAAGGTCTCAACATTGATGATGACAATACAGCGCTAAAGATGAAAAGTAGGAGAATGGGATATTTTATAATCTAGAGGAAATAACGTGTTTCTGAGTGTGACGTAAAATCTGGAAGTCTTAAATGATCCATAAATTCAGTAATATAAAAGTCTGATTTTCCTGTGTGGCCAAAATTATAATAAAACTCTAAAGACATACGATAAGCACAAAAATTTTGCATCACCTCACCGAGAGTTTTCTTTGTTTGATACATACAAAGTGCCTACTAAGAGAAAAGGATAAAGGATGCAGAAACATGATGGCTCTCAAACATACCCAGAGCTTACTCATAATAAGAGAAATACAAATCAAACCTATAATGAAATGTCATTTATCACTTTCTGTATTGGTGAACAATGCATGTCCCTGGAGAAGGACATCATGCTTGGTAATGTCGAGGGTCAGTATAAAAGGGGAAGACCCTCAATGAGATGGACTGACACAGTGGCTGCAGCGAAGGGCTCAAGCACAGTAAAGTCTGTGAGGATAGCGTAGGACTGGACAGTGTTTCGTTCTGTTGTATGTTGGGTCGCTATGAGTTAGAACTGATTTGACGGGCACCTAACAACAACAACAAAGTATTGGGAAAGGCCCCTGGGGCAGAAGCCTCCTCAACCTTCAACTCAATCATATCTTAGACTACTCCACAACCTCCTCCCACCTCTAATTTGGGATCTGGCCTGTTTCATGCTGGCACTATGTCTGCCACATTCCAGGAGCTCACCAAATGTTTGCTAACAAAATGAATAAAAAGACTGGTTCCCAGAGAAGCTACACCACCAAGGCCTCATAACACATCAAGACAAGAGGATCCTCTGACGAGTGCCAGACAGTGGCGACTGGGCAGATCAGGAACAACATAAGGCTTTGCACAGAACTTCAACAAATATGGCAGGGCTGATCCAATGCCAAGTCGAGGGTGCCGGGAAAGCTGGCTGTCCTACCAACAGCTGCGTGACCCCAGGCAAACCTGCCACCTCCACCTCGGGCAATCTCTGTCTCCAACTGTCA
>NW_006921784.1:5143209-5144209 GCF_000298275.1 Orycteropus afer afer
GCTGCTTGCAAGCTTTTAAGATCCCAGTCACGACTCACCAAAGTAGGATGTGGAACAACATTTTTCTATAGTATGTTATGCCAATTGAGCTTTATATCCCCTGCAACTAAGGAAAATTTCACAATTTTTAAGCCAATGGCAGCCAGAGAGCATTCCTGGCTCATTCACTGGGATTGCCAGGGTCAGAGATACATGTGCTCTGACTGTCAAGCTATTTGGACTATATTGAAATCGAAAATGGCAGACCACCCACCTAAGGCCTTTTCACAGCCAATAAATGGAAGGTAAGTAAACAAATGATAAGAGTGAGAGAGACGAAAGGGCAAAGAGTAGAAGATCAAGCAGCCACATCACCGGTGGGAAAAAGGTTCAGACTGCTTCTTCCAATGGGGCCAGATCAGCACAGTGTCTCAGGGCCAGAGATGTCAGAGAAGTCAGCTGCGGGGAGGGGGTGAAATTGTGGCTGGGGGCCCCTTCCGACACAGGATGTGAGCACAGCTAGACTCTTCCCTCTGCCTGTAACCCTCCAGGCCGCCTCTGAGTTTCTTTAACTCCTAAGCTAAGCTCTTTACTGCCTTTGCACTTGCCAATCCTACTGCCTGGATGATCATTTCTGGCTTCTAACATGGCTGCTCCAACTTATCCTTCAGAGCTCAGCTTACATGACATCATTTCAAAGAGGCCTTCCCTGCACACACTATCTTAAGTTGGCATTTCACCATCCCTACCCCCAAAATTCTTATTCACACGTTTACTGAGCACCCTTGAACACTCCCCACATGCCAGAAACCATTCTACACATCAGGGATGCAGCAGATAAATATCCTTCTCCTCATAGAGCTAACATCCTCCTGGGGGTCAGAGATCATGAACAAGATATGTCAAAGACGTAGTATTTCAGTTTTGCTATGGAGAAGAATATCAAGAGGAGGAAAGGAAGCATGCATATATGGGTGTGGTTTCTGCAATTTTACCCAGGGTAGCTACGGAAGGCCTCCCT
>NW_006921784.1:5144414-5145944 GCF_000298275.1 Orycteropus afer afer
AGGATTCTGAGCCCCAAAAAACCCACTGCCACTGAGTCGATTCAGACTCAGCGACCCTACGGGACAGAGGAGAACTGCTCCGTAAGGTTTCTGAGGCTGTCAACCTTTACGGAAGCAGACTGCCTCATCTTTCTCCTGCACAGCAGTTGGTGCATTCGAACCACCAACTTTTTGGTTAGCCTTAACCACAGCACCACCAGAGTTCCTCATTCTGAGCACAAGAATCCCGAAATCTTACTTAGGTTTTAACAGCCTCTGCCTGCGATGCCTGCTTGTTTCTTTCATAGCTTATCAATTTTTATAATCATTAAGTTTCTTTCCTAGTTTTTTTTTTAATCTTTCTCCTCTGTTAAAATGTAATAAGCTCCCTAAGGGCATAAACGATGTTTGCATAGCTTACCTACCATCACACTCATGGCTCAATAAAGAAAGAAAGAATGAATGAATGAATGCCAGACTTACAGAGTTTCTGTCCTAAATGTCTTGACACCAGCCACTCTTAGGGGTCAGAGAATGAAGATTACTGAAGCAGACCCAACAGCTGGCTATAACAAAACTCTTTTATTGCTACCCAGTCTACATCTCCACAGAGGTCAGCTGTTTAGGTGGCTGGAAACAAACACCAAAGGGTTGGTTTTAGAGCTTGTGAGATCTGACTTCCAAACTTACCAGCTCAGAGTCCACAGAGGAGATGCGACCTTGGGGAATCAATGACTAACATCTGGGCTGATGAACTCTGGGCAGCCTGGAGTCAAGCAGCCATTCTCTTAACTTTAACTAGAAGAAAAACCAAACCCACTGCCATCGAGTTGAATCTGACTCATAGTGGCTCCTATGGGGTTTCGAAGACTTTACAGAAGTAGATAGCCTCATATTTCTTTCATGGAGCAGCCGGTGGATTTGAACTGTCACCCTTCTAGTTAGCAGCCAAATGCCTTATCCACTGTACCACCAGAGCTCCTTTAACTAGAAGCAGCCCTCCAGATTTCAGGAGATTCTCTTGACAGAGGTCAGAGGTCAAGTCCAAGGGTAAAGACACAAAAAAGCATGAGGCTTGGGAGTCAAACTTCTACAATCACAGCCCCCTGCCCCCCAAGCATCATTAAACATGAGATAACCTAAGAATAAAGAAATGGGAAGGGAGTGGTCACAGCAGGGACCACAGAGCCTCTCTCAGGGACTACACAGCTTAACAGGCAGAACCAGACCACAACTATAAAGTAAGAATTATAATGGTACATACCTCAGATGTTCATGAAGCTAAAACAAGTCAATGCATATTATTACTACAAAGGGAGAGTTGACTATCCACACCTTCCTGTTCCCACCCAAGTCTCTGGAGACCCTGAAGCACTCTGGTGGCTGGCTGGGTTACAGCAATACTAGTTTCCAAAGAGCTCTGGTAGCTTAGTGCCTAAGGCACTTGACTGCTAACCATAAGGCTGGCAGTTCAAACCCACCAGCCACTCCTCGGAAGGAAGATGGGGCAATCTACTTCCGCAGTGATACTGTCTCGGAAACCCAAGGAGG
>NW_006921784.1:5146935-5167773 GCF_000298275.1 Orycteropus afer afer
GTTCAAACCCCCCAGCCACTCCACAGAAGGAAGATGGGGCGATCTACTTCTGTAAAGATTTAAAGCCTCGGAAACCCAATGGGGGTCACTATGAGTTGCAATCGACTTGATGGCAGCGAGTTTTTATTTTTTAGTGTGAAGAGACAGTGAACAGAAAGATCATTTCTGGGCTGTGATAATTAATCAATCACCAAACAGACCTGTTCAGAAAAAGAAAAGACCATCTTCAAGGAACAGAAGGTTTCAGAAATACACTGAGGCACAAAACTCATGCCCAGGTTGTACTCTCTCGCTGCTGGCATATCAAGGCTTTAATGCCAGATGTGCGGCTTTTCTGGGAAGTGAGCAGTCAAGATACACAAGATGATGACTAGAAAAAGATTAAAGCCCAAGCCCAGAGCCAGCAGGCCCAAAGGACTGAGCCAGTTCTGTAACCGTTTGAGGAAGTGAAACGAGAAGGGTCCAAGAAGTCCTATGTACATAAAGGTCTCTGTTTGCAGAAGGAAGTAGCACCCCCAAACCAGGGTTGGCAGCCTTTCTTGGGTACCGGAACTGTGCATCAACTGGCCTGGGGTCAAGACACCCATGACAATAACAGCAGGCTCTCTGCTAGGCACACTGCACAACAGTCTTCATTTAACTCCCACAACAAACCTGTGTGTGTGTGAGGGGGTATTCAGTATTATTTAGAGATGAAGTAAAGGAGTCCTAGCCTAAGTAAGTTGTCCAGGTCACACTACCAGAAAGTTGCTGAGCTGAGGCTGGAACCCAGGGCTGACTGATGGGAAGTCAGGGTGTGTTCTTTCAATTACACCCCTTCAAGCCACACAGGCTTGCTCAAGCCACACAACCAATGAGGGATCTGACTCCTTCATAACTTGTGAAGCTGCTCCTCATAACAGTTTCTAAGAGGTCGGAAGAGTTCGGTGGGCTCAGCTCAGGGCAGGGAACCAGATGCTCAGAGCTCTGCTCATATTCCGACCATCTGTGCTTCATCTCCAATCCTCCCTTGGAAGGATGGGATAAGGTGACAATATTAAGTTTCTGTGAATTCAATGGAATTAGGAGAACACATCGTGAGTTGTTTTTTTTTTTAAAAAAAAAGGTACTTCAGTACTATTTACATCACAGCTTTCCTCAGAAGCATGTGGAAAGCTGAACAGGTTCATTAAAAGCCCAGGAGTAGGTAGGGAGGCAGCAGGTCTTTCTCATGCTGCTGTCAGGGAAACTGAGGCAGAAATGGAGCAAGTGAATGTCTATAAAGGAATAAAGGCTCAGACTCACAAAGCCTAGTCCTCTGGCCACCAAACCACCTCACCAGCTCCCAGGAAAGAAGCCATGGGACTTGTACATTTCTGAAAGACGCACAGACCCTGTCCCCTGAATATACTTTTCTAGAACCTAGAGCCAAAAGATCTTGTAGGGGTCATGTGCTTCCTCTCTCTTTATTCCAAAAACACAGCTCAACTACCTACAAGAAAGGTTCCTAATATTCTTTAATTAGCTTCTTGGATAGGTTGTTTTATGCCTCATGGTTCCTAACAGTCAGGAAAAATGTCCACTCTTGCCCTGAAAGGTGCATAGCGATAGCCTGCAGGATTGTTTCATCCTGTGAAACAAAAAAAAGTGAATGTGGGGGAGGGGCTTAAATGCCCCTTATGAAAATCAGATGAGAAGCAGTAAGGCCATATCTTTACACGTTGTTGTTGTTGTTATTATGGTTACATGGATCCACATAAACATAATGGCAGTAGAAAGTGTTAAATAAAGGAGTTCTGGTGGCGTAGTGCCTAAGGCATCTCACTACTAACAAGAAGGTTGGCAGTTCAAACCCACCAGCCGCTCTGTGGAAGGAAGATGAGGCAATCTACTTCTGTAAAGATTTACTGCCTCAGAAACCTAATGGGGGTCACTATGAGTCCGAAACGACTCCATGGCAGTGAGTTTGGGGTTTTTGGTTATGCCCCAGGCCTGTCCCACCCTCTTTGTCTCTGCTCTTCGCAGGCTCCTGAAAGACTGGACAGAAATCTTGGTTCTGTCTATGCAATCTACCTGATTGATCTTATATGTGAGATGTAACGCCTCCATGCCTCAGTTTCCTCATCGATAAAAAACAATAGCAACAGTGGCCATCCCATAAGGGTTGCATCCAGCTTTAAACGTGGTTTTGCAGCACAGAGCCTGGCATACAGTAGGGGTCAAGAACCACTAGTGATCATTTTTGTCAGTATTTAGCATTGCTACAGGTATCTTCACTCAATCAACTTGTCCCTGAGGCGCCAACGGCAGACCAAGCCCAGATACTCCCCAGAGAGGGCGGGACAGGGCCGTTTATTTTTTTCTTTTCAAACCTTCGCAAGGAGATAAGGCCCTTAACGAAGAGGAGACCTCTGGCTGACCATGGGAGTCGGTGTGAAGGAGGAAAACCTAAGAGGAGTTTCCCTTCCGGCCAAGCATGGGCTCCCGGGCCTGAGGCTGGGGATTCCTCCTGGGCAGAGGGGCTGCGGACCTGGGGCGGTCAGGGTGCGGGCGGGAGGCCAATGGGAAGCGAATGAATGAACCTGCAGCCCTTCTGCCTCCTCCAAGCCAGGAAGGCCGCTTGCGCCCCCACTAGTGTCCCGTCCTTTCAGTGACCTCTGACCCCGCAAACCTCTCACCTCAGACCCCCGACTCCCCCAGCCACTTCTCCCGCAGCGCCGAGCTCCCTGCTTCCTCACCCGCAATACCGAATGGCTCCCGGCGCCACAGCTCGGCTCGGCAGCAAAATGTCCGCGGCCTCGTCTCCCGCTCTCCCGGACTGTCCGTGCCACCGGCCGCTCTGAGCCCCGCGGCTGTCACCTGCCGGGCGGAAGTGAGCTGCCCGCGCTTGGGCACTTCCGGTGGACGCACGGCCTGGGGGCGGGGTCAAGGGTGCTCCCGGGGCCGCGGGTAAGGCCTGAGGGGCGGGGCAAAGAAGGGGGCGGAGCCGACCCGAATTAACCCCTCCGCAGCCACGGGCCTGCTCTGTGGCTGACTCTCGCAGAGCACATTGAAAAGTGCGCCAGCTAACTCTGAAGTAATGGTGTGATGGAGATGGAAAAGAACCCAACTCGCTGCCATCAAGTCGATTCCGACTCATAGCGACCCTACAGAGCAGAATAGAACTGTCCTGTAGGATTTCCAAGGTTGTAAATCTTTACGAAGCAGACTGCCTCATCTTTCTCCTGGAGAGCAGTTTGTGGGTTCGAACTCCCAACCTTTTGGTTAGCAGGTGAATGCTTTAACCACTGCACCATCAGAGCTCCCTCAGGCTGATTAAAGGTGTAAAATTACATTATGGATCGAATTGTGTCCCTACAAAATATATGTTGTAAATCCTAACCCCCTATACTTGCAGATAGAATCCCATTTGGGAATAGTTTTATGTTACTGGATCCGTATCAGTGTAGCGTGTATCTTACGCCCATAGCTTTGAGATACGAAACAAAGAGGCACAGAAGCACACAGAGATGGGGGAGACAGATGTCTCCCCACACGAAGATCATCAAGAAACTGAGGAACAGAAGCTGAAAAGAGACAAGGACCTGCCCCAGAATCAGCAGGGATAGAAAGGCTCCCTTAGAGCCAGCGCGCAGACTTCTAGACTCCAAAACAGTGAGAAAATAAATTTGTTTGTTAAAGCCACCCTCTTGTGTTGTTTCTTGTTACAGCCCCACGATACATGTTCTCCTAAGTCTCATTCACCCAAAACATATTTATCGTTCCTATGTGGGAGCTCCAGAAGGCTGGCGGTTCAAACCCACCAGCCACTCCTCGGAAGGAAGGTTGGGCAATCCTACTTCCGTAGTGATACTGCCTCGGAAACCCAAGGAGGGGTCGCTATGAGTCGGGGCCGACTCGACGGCAAACAACAACAACAACATGTGGGAGCTCTGGTAGCGTAGTGCCTTAGGCTACTAACCAGAAGGCTGGTGGTTCAAATCCACAAGCCACTCAGAAGGAACGTTGGGCAATCTACTTCCGTAGTGATAAACCCAAAGAGGGGCCGACTCGACGGCACATAACGACAACAATCTGAGCCACCCAGGCTGCCATACAACAGTGAGCAAGATGTAGTACAACACCTCCTTGGGGCTCACTGTTGAGTTGGGGAGAAAAACAAATAAAGGGGCAATTACAACACTGAATGAAGAGTGAAAAGCACCAGTGTGCATAGGAGACTTGGACACCAAACTCACCTTGAGAAAGTCAGGGAAGACTTCCAGGAGGACATGCAGCCTAAACTATGAAGGATGTGGGTCCGACTACTACTGCCAGTTACCAGGAAGCAGGCACTGTGCTAGGCTCTTCCACATATCAACTCACTGAAATCTCCCAGCACTTTAAGGTTCCATGACTGACTCCACAGAAAGGGAAGAAAACTTAGGGCAAGGGGCCCGTGGGTCTCGACCTTGGCTCTGGGCAGAGCAATTTCTCCCTCATTTTGCCTTGGTTCTGGGCCTCCTCTTTCAGCTTAGCCTGGCAGTAGAAAAGCTAAAAATAAATGAGGAAGACGCAGCTCAATGCCAACGGCTGGATAATTACAGCTTGCAGAGGTAGGGGATGGAAGCTGGGATGGGGAGGGACTCCCTCTCTGCTCCCACTCCCAAACTCAGCTGGCAACACTGTCTGAGTCACACACTCAATGGAGAATCTCTAACTGCTGCAGCCAAACAGCCACACCCAGGGCACACTCGGGCTGCCCTGCCCATCAGATTCCAGGCAGTGGGCCCGCGAGGAGCCCTAGCGCCAGCATGGGTAGAGTAGAGCCAATGGTCACAAAGTCCATCTGGAGGAGAGAGTTGATGTCTCCCAACAAATACACTACTAACAATAGTATCACCTTCTGGTTGGAGGAGAGAGTTTTGCGTGTTTTTCAAAACACTATGTGATTATATATGTAACAGAATATTTGCCATTTCATCATTCTTCACTTGCACAATTCAGGGACATCAATTGTGTTCATCAAGTTGTGTGACCACCACCATTATCTCTTTCCAAGATTTTCCATCCCCCTTAACAGAAGCTCAGTGTCCCCTAAGTTCCCTTCTCCGTCTTCCTCCTGCCTGCTCCTGGTAACCACATAGACTTTGGTCTCTATATACTTGTTGATTCTAGATATTTCTAGAAGTGGAATTGTACAGTGTTTGCCCTTTTGTGACTGACTACATGCAGCATGATGTTTTCAAGAGTCATCCATGTTGTAGCATGTGTCAGGACTTCATTTCTCTCTATGGCTAAGTCATATTCCACTGTATGTATCATGTACCTCATCTTGTTCATTCATTTGGAGGAAGGCGTTTGTAAACATTTCTCCAGACCCTACTCATTCTCTGCCCTGCCCAACTGGGCTGGTTGACGCTGGACGGGGCTGTCCATCACCTTTCCGGGTGTCATTTTCTCCTCCCTGAGAATTCTGCACCCACCATGGGCCCAACTCCACCATGAGCCCTTACTGGCCTCGAGGTGGGTATTACAGTAACGCCCACTTTACAGATGAAACACTGAGGTCATGAGAAGTTAAGAGACTGTCCCAACTTCATATGGCAGCAGTGGGCAGAGCTGGGAGTCAAAGCAGGGCTGATGATGCCAGGGTCCAGGCTTCTCCCCTTCCTGTGCTTACCTGCCTTTTAAGGTTTCCTACAATCAGAGTAAGCTTGGGAGTTGGTGGTGGTGTGGTTAGGTGCCGGTGCCATCGAGTCAGGTCCAACTCATAGAGAGCCTGTGTACAACAGAACCCAACATTGCCTGGTCCTGTGCCATTCTCACAACCGTTGCTATGTTTGAGTCCACTGTGGCAGCCACCGTGTCAATGTATCTTGTTGAAGGTCTTCTTTTTCACTGACCTTTGACTTTACCAAGACTGGTGTTTCCTGATACCATGCTGTTCCTCTCCCAAGACTGGTGCTTCCTGATACCATGGACAAAGTACATGAGACAGTCTCAACCTCCTCATTTCTAAGGAGCATTCTGGCTGTACTTCTTCAAAGATAGATTTGTTCACTCTTCTGGCAGTCCATGGTGTATGCAATATTTTTTGTCAATACCATAATTCAAAGGCATCAATGCTTCTTTGGTCATCCCCACTCATTGTCCAGCTTCCACACGCATATGAGGTAATTGAAAATACCATGGCTTGGGGCAGGTGCCCCAAGGTGTCACTTAGTCCTCAAAGTGACATCTCTGCTTTTTAACACTTTAAGCAGGTCCTTTGGAGAAGAGTTGCCCAGTGCAATATGTTGCTTGGTTTCCTCACTGCTGCTTCCGTGGGCATTGATTGTGGATCCAAATAAGATGAAATTGTTGACAACTTCAGTATTTTCTCTATTTATCATGATGTTGCTTATTGGTCCAGGTACGAGGATTTTTGTTTTCATCATGTTCAGGTATAGTCCACAGTGAAGGCTGTGGACTATACCTGAAGTCTTTAATCCTCATCAGGAAGTGCTTCAAGTCCTCTTCACTTTCAGCAAGCAAGGCTGTGTCGTCGGCATATCACAGGTTGTTATTGAGTCTTCCTCCAATCCCGATGTCCCGTTCCTCAGGCACTCCAGCTTCTTGGATTATTTGCTCAGTATACAGATGAGTATACAACCCTGACGCACATCTTTCCTGATTTTAAACCACACAATATCCTCTTATTCTGTTCAAACAACTGCTTCTTGTTCTACGTACAGGTTCCTCATAAGAACAGTTAAGTGTTGTGGAATTCCCATTCTTTGCAATGTTATCCATAATTTGTTATGATTCACACAGTAAAATCCCTTAGCATAGTTAATAAGACATAGGTAAACATCTTCCTGGTCTGTAGCTTTTTCTTCTCATTTAGAGTTGTGCCACATCGCAAATCAAAGTTCAGAAAGTTCTGCTCCAACCACATCATTAGGATTGACCCACTGTGAGGAGGCAGCTCTTCCCCTCTTGCATTCTGAGCGCCCTCCAACCTCAGGGGCTTATCTTCTGGCGCTGTATCGGGCAGTGCTCTGCTGGGATCCATACGGTCTCCACTGGCCAGTTTCTCCAGAAGTAGATCCTCAGTTCCTTCTTCCTAGTCTGTCTTAGTCTGGAAGCTCCACTGAACCCTGTCCACCATGGTTGGGTCTGTTGGTTCCTGAAATCCCAGTGGTACAGTTTCCAGCAACATGCAAGTACCACAGACTAACAGACTAGTGGGGGTGGGAGTTCCTGCAGTGCTGTGAAATGACCCAGAGCCTGCCGCTGGCACCCTGTGACATCAGCAGATTCCCTTCTCTTCCTGACAAACAGAATCTCAGCATACGCCCAGCCCTTCCCAGCTCCCCTTCACTCTGGGTGGGTACTAAATCAAGTGTTAGTTTTCTCTATGCCCACTAGAGGGCACACAGGTGACATGAATCACCTCCACCACAAACAGTCCACAGGCCCCATCCTGCGCTTACTGTGTCCCAGACGTTTTGTAGATGCCTCCTGGGTGACTACTATTCTACTTCGGTTTCTCTGTTTGCTGCTTTTTGTTGTTTCATTCTGTAAAGTTCTCTGAAACCCTTTCTGGAAGGAGCCAGGAAATGCCTTTGTCCACAAGTCCATTAACAATACCAGCCTTCCACCTGCGGAGGGCAGGGCAGCTCCATATCCTTCCTGCCCAGGCCAGGCCTGGTACAGCCGCAGGGCACAGGCACCTAAGGGCTGTCAGGGACACCCTCCTCTGCACCATTTAGCTGTACCAAAAATGCTATTGTGGAACATCTTGGTCAGTTGGCATAATATAGTTCCTAAAGTCATGTTCTACATGCCAGTTATTGATGAGCAGTGTTCAGGGTCTTAAAAGCTTGTAAGGGGTCATGTAAGATATAACTATTGATCTCCACTCATCCAAAGTGAAAGTTAAAGAAGGAAACCAAAGACTCAGAGAAGAAATTAGTCAACAGGACAAAGACCTACACAAACCATAGCCTTATCTGCCCTGAGACCAAAACTAGGTAGTGTCTGACTACAACTACTGACTATTCTAATCAGGGCCAAAGTAGATAGAACAGAACCTCAAATTCCTAAGCAGCCAAAAAAAACCAAAAAAAAGCAGACCTACTAGACTTCTAAGTTGTGCTGCTGGCAAAAAATACTGAAAGTCCCAGGGACTTTCAGAAGAACTAACAAAACTGTCCTGGAAGACGTGCAGCCTGAATGCTCCTTGGAAGTGAGAATGGCCAGACTTCATGTCACCTACTTTGGTCATGTTGTCAAAAGGGACCATTCCCTGGAGAAGGATGTCATGCATGGTAAAGTAGAAGGTCAGCAAAAAAGGGGAAGACCCTCAAGGAAATGGATTGACACAGTGACTGCAATGAGGGGCTCAGGCATAGCAAGGACTGTGCGGCTGGCACAGAACCGGGCAGGGTTTCGTTCTGTTGTACACAGGGTCGCTAGGAGTCGGAGCTGACTCAACGGCACCTGACAACAACAACCAGACTGGTCGAGAGTGGAGGACTCCCCAAGACTATTGGCCTGAGATACTCTTCAGACTCTGAAACAAAATTAACCCCTGAGGTCACCTTGTGGCTGGATAACAGATTGGCTCATAAAACAATGAATGTCAGCCATAACTACTACACTTCTTTAAAAATCACCTGTATGAGTGCAGATGGTCAACAATCACTATAAAACAGCCATGAGAAAGTAAAGGGGCAGGGAAACTTTTGTTGTTAGGTGCCATCAAGTTGGCCGCGACTCACAGTGTCCTGTGTACAGCAGAATGAAACACTGCGTGGTCCTGCATCATTCTCAAAATCGTTGCTACATTCCAGCCCACTGTGGCAGCCACTGTGTCAATCCATCTTGTTGGAGGTCTTCCTCTTGTTCACCGACCCTCTACTTTACCAAGCATGCTGCTCTCCAGGGACTGCTCTGTCCTGGTGACATATACAAAGTACATGAGATGAAGTCTCGACATCCTCGCTTCTAAGGAGCATTCTGGCTGTACTTCTTCCAAGACAGATTCGTTCGTTCTTCTTGCAGTCCGTGGAATAGTTCTTATTCTTTGTCAACACCACAATTCAAAGGGCTCAGTTCTTCTTGGGGCTTCTTTACTCCCTGTCCCGCTTCCACATGCGTATGAGGCGATTGAAAACACCATGGCTTGGGTGAGACAGACCTCGGTCCTCAAGGTGACATCTTTGCTTTTTAACACTTTAACGAGGTCTTTTGCAGCAGATTTGCCCAGTGAATGTGATATTTGATTTCTTGACTGTTCTTCCATAGATGTTGACTGTCGACCCAAATAAAACGAAATCGTTCACAATTTGATTTTCTCCGTTTACAATGCTGTCACTTCTTGGTCCAGTTGTTAAGGATTTTTGTTTTCTTCATGTTGAGGTGTAATCCAATCCACTCCACGCAAGGTCTCACTGAGCGGAAATCAAGGTGTCACAGCACCTACTAGCACAGCTGGGGTTCAGGGTTCTCTTCCAGCCACCTCACTGGTTGTTGGCAGAATTCATTTCCTTACCCTTGTAGGGCTGAGACCCTGTTTACTTTCTCTTTTTTTTTTAACTTTTTATTGTGATTTGGGTGAGAGCTTACAGAGCAAATCCGTTTTCCATTTATTAGTTCACACACACTTTTGTTTCACACCGTTGACTGTGATCCCCTCAATACGACCTCACTTCTCCCACTTCCTCCCCATGACTCTAGTTTCCCTTCCTCCTCCTCCTTTCCTAACCCTTCCTGCCCTCTGACCTTTGCCCTTGGGCAAATGCTGCCCTTCTGATCTCAAATGGTTGATTTTTCTAAGGAGTGTCTACCTCCCTAGAGTTACTATTCACCTTGTAGACTTTTCTACTGTGTGACTGAAAACAGCTACGGGAGTGAGTTCAGTCCCAGGTCTGAAGTTGGGACCGAGGGCCACAGTCTTGGGATTCCACCAGTTGCTATTTGACAAATAGGCCTGGTCTTTTTTTTTTTTTTTTTTTAATTATTTTGAGTTTTGTTCCACATTTTTCTCCCATTCTATCCAGTACCTCCCATTGCGATCCCTTTCAGAGTGGTCCGCAGTGTCTTCTCACTGGTTGTCAGCCAGGGACCACCCTCAGCAAGTAGACCCCTCATGTCCTCCATCTCAGCAATGGGAAATTTTCCTCACACCAATCCTTCTCACTTACGCTTCCATCCTCTCTTATTTCCTCTTCTGTGACCAGCTGCAGAAAATTCTGGTTTCAAAGGGATCATGGGATTAGGCCAGATAACCTCCCTTTCTTAAAGTCAGTGGTGCCATATAACATAACTTAATGAGGATAGTATCTTCTCATATTCTCCTGTCCACTCACTCAAAGGGGAGGGAATTATACAAAGGCAAAGGTCATTTGGGAATCATTTAGGATTCGGCCTACCATAAGATGAAAAGGTCTACATACATATATAAAGACTAAACCAAAACCCAAACCCATTGCTGTTGAGTCAATTCCAACTCATATAGCAACCCTATAGGACAGAGTAGAACTGCCCCATAGGGTTTCCAAGGCTGTAAATGTTTACGGAAGCAGACTGACACATCTTTCTTCCTCGGAGTGCTTTTGGTAAGCTGCTGAATGCTTAAGCACTGCACCACTAGGGCTCCTTATGTAAAGACTGACAATGATCTGCAAAATGAATGAGGTTGGATTAGATCAGTTCTCAACCTTTTATGGAGAGAGGCCCCTTTGAGAATCTAACAGAAACTATGGGCTCTTTCCACAGAAAAGCACACTTAGGGAGTTCACAGGCTCTTGCGGACTAGGTCAGAAACCAGTTACTCTAGGAAATCTCTGGATCCTTCCAGAACTCTAAGGTTTCATGACAACATTTGCTGACTCTGTTAATATCATATCTATATGACTAAACAGCCTATGCCTGACAGGCTGGGTAAGAGTTCGTTGTGCATATGTATATATTTATTTATCTGTATGGCTATGTTAGGAGCTCTGGTGGTGTAGTGCTTAAGGCATTTGGCTGCTAAGCAAAAGGTCAGTGGTTTGCTCCGTGGAAGAAAGATGGGGCAGTCTGCTTCCCTAAAGATTTACAGCCTTGGAAACTCAATGGGGGCTGCCATAAGTTCGAATCAACACGATGGCAGTGAGTTTGGTTTTTGGTTATACGAAAATGTAAGTATAAATTAGGAGCTCTGGTGGTGTAGTGCCTAAGGCATTTGACTGTTAACCAGAAGGCTGGAGGTTCAAACCCATCAGCCATTCCTTAGAAGGAAGGTTGGGCAATCTACTTCCGTAGTGATACTGCCTTGGAAACCCAAGGAGGGGTTGCTATGAGTTGGATCCTACTCGGTGGCAGTGAATTTTTTTTTTTTTTTAAGTATAAATTACCCAAAACCAAACCAAACCCACTGCCGTCAAGTAGACATCACAATCCCCATTGAGTTTCCAAGACTGTAAATGTTTATGGAAGTAAAATGCCTCATCTTTCTCCTGAGGTGAAAGTGGGAGCTGGTGGGTTTGAACCGCTGACCTTTTATTTAGCACACAAATACCCACTACACCACCAGAAAAAAAAAAACAAAAAAACTAACTGCCCCAGAGTCAGATCCAACTCATAGCGACCCCTCCTGGGGTCTGTGGTGGTATCACCATGGAAGTAGATTGCCTCATCTTCCTTCCAGGGGTTATAATTTTATTGAATGCAGATTACTTATGCCTTCTCTTCGTTAATCTTAACTAGACTGTCTGAGCACATGATCCTAGGTACTTTATTGGCATTATCTTTTTTTTATTTTTTAAATTGTGAAAATATACACTATAACACCTGTCCACACAATGTCCACATTTACAATTCAATGACATTACATTGATTACATTACAATGATTACATTTTTCATGTTGGGCTGCCATTCTCACTATGTTTTTCCGAAATATTCCACCACCATTAAGATAAACTCAATGCTCTCCAAGCACAAACCCCCTCCTTCCGCCTCCCTCCTCGACCCTGGTCACCATTAATACCTTCAATTTCTATATATTTGCTTATTTCATATAAGTGAGACAAACCATACAGTATTTGTCCTTTTGCACTCGGCATACGTTTTCAAGGTTCATGCATGTTGTGGCATGCATCAGGACTTCATTTCACTTTAGCTGCACGCTATCCCATTGTATGTGTGCATCACAGTTTGCTTATCCACTCATTTGTTGTTGGTCAGTTCGGTTGTTTCCACCTTTTGGCTACTGTGATATGTGCATTACCTTTGATTCTTATGTTATTTCTGCAAGTTGCATAGCATTATTATCCCATTTTATAGATGGGAAAACTGAGGCTCAGAGCTCAGTAAGTGGCAGAGCAAGAGTGTGAACCCAGGTCTGTGGACCTCCAAAGCTTAAGCTGTTTTCCCGATGGATAATGGGAGGCAGGGAGGTCCACATAACAAGAAAAAATTGACAAATCCACAGAAGCAGGCAGAAGGGCTGTGGTGAATGGCTCAGAGGCTATGGTGGCTTTGTAACATCAACTTGGCTAGGCTGAATGACATCTCCCAGCATTCCCTTTCCTGGGTGGGCTACAAGAGAGATTCTTGTGCAAGATCTGGAGTGTGGAAGTGAAACGGCAGCCATTTTGTAGCATATGTCAAAGCAGAGTCACTGGCTCACTTGGTTAGTCCAAGGCAGCCAAGCTTGCAACTGCTCCACTTTCCTCTGAGTTGTGCTTCAACTTCTCCGACTCTTGGGCTGTGTGTATGTGTTTAGCGCCATGACTGAGGACCCCAGCTTCCTCCAGATACCCATCTTCAAGGTCGGAACCAACAGGAACTGCACAGCTTTGTTCCGTCCTCAGGGCTCCAGCATGCTCATGTCCCCCCCACTCTGCATTTCTCTTTCCTCCCTGCCTGCCTGCCCTGCGGAGCTGGGGCTCCAGCATCACCCTTAGGGGCCACAGCCTCAGAGACGGCGTAACCAACTCCCATAATCTCATAAAGCCAAACACTGTGACAAACCCTTAATCCCTATCTCCTGGTGGCCCTGCTTCTCTGACAGACACCTGCCTCAGCCAGAGGAATCATGGAGTCCCAGGACAGCTAGAGCCCACTCTAACCTTAGGGAGGGTCCTTAGAGCTCAAGGCCTCCTGAGCCATCAGCACCGGTCCTCTCAGTGTTCCCGTTCAGAGTCTGGCTTTCCTAACTGTCCTACAACTGGCAGCTGCTGGAGGAAGACAGACTTTTCCTAAATTGTTGCCAAAGACAAAAGCCCACACCATCTACAGGGCAGTTACCTGTCCACCCATGAGCCAAATAAAACAAAAGGAAACTCAGACTTCTGCACTTCTGCATAGAAAAAAAGGAAGACCTTCCACACCCTAAGGGGACTTGGTAGTGGGCATTCCAGAAATGTGGCAGCCTGGGAGTAACAATGGTGATGGAACTTAGTGAGTGGGTATTCACACTGCCTCCAGACCCAAGATGGGGACATGTGCTCCCTGGGGGCGGAGTCTGGGCTTCAGCATCCAGGCTGTTATGCCACAGCTGGGTAAAGAAACACAAAGGGGTCCGGGAGCTGGACTTCCCTGAGTCCAGACCCTGCAGGCAGATTCTGGTCAGCCACCCAGGGGCTCAAGGTGTCCAGGAAGGCAATGATTTCCCTGGGGCTGTCAGGGTGGCTGGGAGGCAGGCAGACTCTGAGGTGGAGGAATGGGGGAGCTGGCTCCCTGGGGAAGGCAGCCAGGGCACCTGCAGCAACTCGGTGCTCCAGTTGCACCTGCTGCACCCTGGATGTCTAAGGAGACTGAGCTGGGTCAGCCCCACCTGGGACCTCCACTGGGGCTGTGCTCAAGGGGGGCCTGAGGTTACCATCATGCCAGCTAGGGAGGATAGAGATGGCAGACCGAGGCCTGGACTCCTGTCACTTCTCCACTGCTCACCTACTGTGTGACCCACCAACCCAGTCAGCCTCAGTTTCTCCATCTGTACAGTGAAGGGGTTGTCCTGGCTGAGCAGGTGACTTCCAGCTTACCCAGCAATAATGACGGTGATGGTGATGCCATTTGTCAAGAAGTCACCATGTGCCAGGCTCCAGGCCAAAAATCACTTACCTAGACTGTCTCCCTTAACCTACCCAACAGCCCCTGGGGTGGTCACAGTTGCCACGCCCATGTTACAGATGAGGCACAGAGCTGGGAGGGAGCTAGCACAGCTGGGGACGAAGAGCCCACCCCACCCAGAACCCCATGGACTTGGGGCTGGGTTCCGAGAGTGTCCCCCTGAGCAAGGGATCTACTGCATCTCCTCTGGTGCTCACCCCTCAGGACTGCTGGGAGGCTCAAACAAAGCAGTCGTCACACCTGAGCACGAGGAGAACTGTCATTGTTCTGTTATTAAATGATGCTTTTCTGTGGCTTGGATTTGAACTACATCCCCTTTGACTCCATAGGCCCAGCTCTTAGCCACCAGGCCCTCTGACCTCTGTGGAAGTCCCCAGGGCATCAGAAAAAAAAAAAAAAAACCACTGCCATCAAGTCGATTCTGACTCATGGAGACCCCCGTTGGATTTCCAAGGTGGTAAATCTTTACAGCAATAGATTGCTCAGTCTTTCTTCCAAAGAGTGGCTGGTGGGTTTGAACCACCAACCTTCTGGTTAGCAGTCAGATGCCTTAGGCACCTGGCTACCAGCACTCTTTCCCCAGGGCATCAGGAGGTGGAAATGGTGCCCGGTTTGAGAGCTGATTTTGAGACAGGCTCAGGTTGCCCTCTAGAGGAGTCAGGGTGCCATAGCCTCACCGTGGCCTACTGGGTGTCCAGGAGGCTGCCTGCCGAGCCCTGAGGCTGCTCCAGGGGGTGGGAATGCCCAGGCATCCTCTGGCCAGCAGCCTCAACCACCTCATCCTGGAGGCCTACAGCCGGCCCCTGCCCCAGGAGCTTCCTATCTGCTCTTCACCAAAGTCTCCCAGCCCCCTTTTTAAGGCCCAGCTTAAACCCCACTTCACCATCCTCAACAATCCATCTGTTGAGGATGCTATGAGATAATGAATGTGAACTGAGTAGTGATTCTTCTTTTTTAAGTACGCAGTAGGATGACTCTGTTTTGAGCTTTCACAATTGATAGCATTTCTATTTGTCTTAGGCTGGGTTCTTCAGAGAAGCAAAACCAGTGAAGTTTAGAAAGAGAGAGAATTTTTTTTTTTTTTTTTTTTTGCCAAGGAAATGGCCCATGCAGTTGTAGAGGCTGGCTAATTCCAAGTTCATGGGTCAGACATCAAGCTGGAGGCTTCTCCTGACTTACACAAGTGCAGGGGCTGATGATCAGCAGGCAATACAGCAGACTGCTGGCTTCAGAGGTTGATGAATATTAGATTGGCAAGTAAGATGGCAGGCTGTTGGCTCACAGGCTGTGAAGGCAACAATTCCAAGATCAGCAGGCAATACTATAGGGGAGGCCACTGGTTCAAGTTCAAAACTGGATACAGTGACAAACCAGATGCAGGATCCACACTGAGCAAAAAGCCACAGAGCTTTGCTCCATATGTATTGGGAGCAGGCCACACCCGAGGAAACTCCCTTCCAACTGACTGGCCGCTCGTAGCAGATCTCATCACGGAAGTGGTTGCATTATATCAGATCTCATTATGGGAGAGGACTACATCGGAACTGCTAAACCGCTTAGAATCATGGCCCAGCCAAGTTGACACACGGCCTTAACAATCACACTGTTGTCTTCATCACTGTTACCAACACTGAGGAGTGGATCAGTGGGAAGCTCCATATTCTTACATTCTGAGTCTAAGTTCCACTCACAACCCCTGGGTTGCAGAATAGAAGCCCCTGGCAGCCCCCCAGGCAGCTCCACACCATTCGGCCCACCTTCCTCTCGAGCACTTTGCTGATGCAATAGCAGCTCAACTGCTCAGTCATGTGGTCATCAGCCTGGACAACGCTGGCCATCTGCAAGGTGATACGGTGAAGCCGCAGCAACGCAGATTGCAGCCCCTCACAGTCCAAGGCCACCTGGCTGTCACTCAGGACAACAGGGAAGAGCTCTGGGCTCTGGGGTCAAGAGGGCTTTGATTATGAATGGGTAAGGAAAGTGTCTGTATCTATACAATGGAGTATTACTCATTCATAAAAAGGAATTAAATACTGTACATGCCACAACATGGATGAACCTTGAAAACATTATTCTGAGTGAAAGAAGCCAAGCACAAAGGGTCACATATTGTATGACTTCATTGATATGAAATGTCAGGAATAGGCAAATGCATAGAGACTGAAAATAGATTTAGTGGTTGCCAGGTGCTGGAGGGAGATGGGAGTTATTGCTAATAGGTATAGGATTCTTTTGAGGGTCACGGAAATACTCTGTAGATGTGGTGATGGCTGCACAGTCCCTAAGTGGTGCAAATGGTTAATGCACTCAGCTGCTAACTGAAAGGTTACAGGTTCAGGTCTACACAGGGGCACCTCAGAAGAAAGGCCTGGCAACCTAATTCCAAAACCCTATGGAGGGATACTGGGAAGAGGGCAGCACAAACCAACCATCACTCCGACCCCTCCCCAGAAATGTAACAAGGGAACAGTGCTCGGCTTTGAGGGGCTGTGAATCGGGGAAGAGAGGAAAGCAGGGGGAAACTGCCCACAGGGAACAATCAGCAAATCAACAATGAGTTGCACGCGCTAGGAAAATCACTTCTCCAACCGTCTCTGCCCTTCCTCCAGCCGCGTGGGCCACTGGCTGCTGTGAACTGGTATAGTGGCTCCAGGAAGAAAGCCTTTCCCTAACCACCATAGCCCCTAGCTGTACAAAGAGTTTGGAGTGTGCCAGTGTCTCCCCCACCCAGACACTGTCAGTTGGAAGCCGACTGTGAATTGCTACAGAAGGCCGGGGCAGTGGAGTCTGCTCTCAGGGTCAGCACTCTACCTGCCTCCCTGCTCGCCCCATAGCTCAGCCCTCTGGAACCAAAGGGCAGACCTTCCGGGAGTCAGTTCTGGTCTGTCTGCTTCCGCCTGTGCTTGGTGCTGAGCCTTGCTGACAGAGGCTGCTGTGTGCTAGGAAACAGGCATCTTTTTTTTTTTAAATTTTTATTGTGATTTGGGTGAACTTGACAGAGCAAATTCATTTTCCATACAGCAGTTCAGACACATTGTGTTTCATGACATTGATTGCAGTTCCCCACAATGTAACAGCTCTCCTCTCACTTCTTCCCTATAGTTAACCTCTTCCCTGTGTCCTTCCCTCCCACACACTCCCTACCCCCAACTATCTCCCTGTGCAAACACTGCCCTTCTATTCTCCTACAATCGATGCTCCGAGAAGTGTATCTACCTGATATAAATGTTCAGCCCATATGCCTGTCTATTGTTTGGCTGGAAGCCATGGGAGTGAGCTCACTTAGGAAACAGGCATCTTGAGTGGAGGCTATACCTACAGCCAACATACTACGGGATGGGTTCTGATAGCAACAGGGCAGACACTCCCTGGGTGTGACTACCCCTCCCCTAACTGGTAACTGTTAGCTACTGAACTGATAGGAATGTCTATAGAAGGTTCCCTACAGTGCAGTCACCTGAGCGGAGACTGCTCGCCCAACCACCACAGGGCCACTGGAGCTCTGAAGCAAACAAGACAGAGATCTCAGAAGTCCTTCTGGGGAGCGCCAGTCCATTTTCCTCCTGAAATGGTGGAAAGTCTGTCTTTGCTTCCCCTGAATGCCATTACAGATAGAAACAGCCTCCACAAAGCAGGGAAGGAAACCTCGGACAAAACCAGAGAGTGACACCCAGCTCCAAAGGGGACTCACTGGGTGTGTGTTTTCTGACTAAAAATGTGATCACAGGTACAGCAAAGGGAAGGGAGTAATAACCAGAGAGAGGGGACCATGCCCCCTTGTGGACAGACTGATTAGTACATGATGTCTCACCTGAGTGGTGGCGCCTGCTGGTGGACAGACAGACTGACCAGTGTGTTCCCTGGTGTGTTTGGGAGAGATTGAAAGTTGAAAAATGAGATCTGGAACTTTCAAATCCCAATTAAACCAGGGAGGGAGAATGAGCTATCACAGAGAGGGAGAGGAAATGGTAACCAGAGGCTGAAGGCTGTGCCCACCTAAGAGTTTCCTGCAGAAAGCAGTGTGAGAAAAAAACACGAAATACTGGGGAAAACTGAGAAAGTTAACACCCTAAAAAATTCCAGTGCCCCAAGAAGGAAAAAAAAAATCACAAGACACACAAAGAACAGAGAGATAGTGACACATCCAGATGAAAATGAAAAATGGAGTGAAAGTGCATCTAGGGATGGCCAGATAATGAAAACATTAGAAGAAAATAATATAACATTAAACATAATTAAAGAATTCATGGAAATCATACACAAAGAGCTAAAAGAAATAAGGAAAACAACACAAGAAAAAATGAGGTCTAAAACAAGAGCTATTGCAACTGAAAGGGACAATAACTGAAATGAGAAACACAATAGGACTTACTAATAGGTTTAATCAGACAGAAGAAAGAATCGGCAATTTAGAGAATTAGAGAAATTCAAGCTGGATTCAAAAGGGGATGTGGAATGAAGGGTATCATTGCTGATGTCAGATGGATTTTGGCTGAAAGCAAAGAATACCAGAAAAATGGGTTTTATTGACTATGTAGATCATAACAAATTATGGATAACCTTGCAAAGAATGGGAATTATAGAACACTTAATTGTGCTCATGAGGAACCTGTACATAGATCAAGAGGCAGATGTTAGAAAAGAAGAAGGAGATACTGCATGGCTCTGAATCAGGTAAAATATGTGTTGGGGGCTGTATCCTTTCACCATACTTATTCAATCTGTATGCTGAGCAAATAATCTAGGAAGTTGAACTGTATGAAGAAAAATAAGGCATCAGAATTGGAGTAAGACTCATTAACAACCTATGATATGCAGATGACACAAATTAGAGGCTAAGATAGTTCAAATTACAGATGCTGAATAGCAACAAACATGAAGACTCAAGACGGCTGAGCACAGGTTAATGGAATTATGGGAAAACAATAAGACATCTAATATATACATCATGGGAATTCCAGAAGGAGATGTGAGAAAGTAACAGAAAGAATATTTGAAGAAATAATGAAAGAAAAGTCCCAAATCTAATGGACCAAATCCAAGAAATCTGAAAAGTCCTAAATAGGATAAACCCAGAGAGATCTACACATATCATAGTTTGTCATTGTAGTTAGGAGTCATGGAATCGGTTCCGACTCATAATGACCTTATGTACAACGGACAAAACACTGTCTTGTGCTGTCGTCACAATCACTGCTATGCTTGAGCTCACTGCTGCAGCCACTATGTTACTGAGTCTTTCTCTTTTTCACTGACCCTATACTTTATCAAACATAACATCCTTCTCCAGGAACTGGCCCCTCCTGACAACATGACCAAAGTAAAAGAGGCAAAATCTCACCATCGTTGCTTCCAAGGAGCAGTGTGCCTGTTCCTCATCCAAAACAGATTTGTTTATTATTCTGGTAGCCCGTGGTATATTCAACATTCTTCACCAACACCATCATTCAAATGCATCAATTTTTCCTTGGTTTTCCTTATTCATTTTTCAGCTTTTGCATACATATAAGGCTATTGAAAATACCATGGCTTGGGTCAAGTGCACCTTAGTCTTCAAAGTCACATCTTTATTAGGTTCTTAGAAATTAAAGAGAAAGAGAGAATCTTGAAAGCAGTGAAAGAGAAGCAAATAGTCACATATAAAGGATCTCCAGTTAAGATTAAGTGGCTATTTTTCCTCAGAAACATTGGAGGCCAGAAGGCAATGGAATGATATACTTAAACGTGTTTAAAGAAAAAAAAAGAAAACTGTCCACCAAGAATACTATACCCAGAGAAACTATCCTTCAAGAATAAGATGAAATTAAAACATTCTCAAACAGAAGTTGTGAGTGTTCATATCCACCAGCACTACCAAAAAAAAAAAAAAAAACTAATGGGAGTTCTATAGATAGAAGGGAAAAGACATTAGAAAGTAATTCAAGTTGTACATAAAAAGAAAGATCCTAACAAAGGGAAATGCATGTGCAAGTATAAAGGCTAGTAATGAGGTATTCAGGCCTGATCATTCTAAATGTTTTATTTATTTTTTAAATAATAAATATATAAAAAAGCAAGGATAAAAGTATGTTACAGGGTACATGAAACATAAAGATGTAATCAGTGGATAACAATAGCACAGTGGGGAGGAACGGGTATAGATATAGAATCTCTTCAATGTTATTGAAGTTAAGTTGGTACCAACTCACTCCAGAATGTTATAAATACAAAGGCACCAAAAAGGCTCCCTACAATCAATCAACAAAACACAAAAGCAAGTTGAACTACAGGACTAAGACAAGGAAGCCTTAAGAGACACAAAAAATAAATAACAAAATGGCAGAGATAAGTCACTTCTTATCAGTAATTACAGTGAACACAAATGGACTAAATGCTTCAATCAAAAGGCAGAGAGTAGCAGAATGGATAAATATATATATATGTATATATGTGTGTATATATATACACACACACATAAATATATGATCCAACTACATGCTGTTAACGAGAGACACACTATAAACCCAAAGATACAAATAGTTGAAAGTGAAAGGAGGGAAAAAAAATATTCCAAGCAAATGATAACCAAAAGGGATCTGGGTAGCAATCGTAACATCAGACAAAGTAGACTTTAAGACAAAATCCATCAAGGGAGACAAAGTGGACATTATATAATGGCATGAGGGACAATTAGTCAAGAAGATTTGTTGTTGTTGTTGTTGTTATGTGCCGTCGAGTCGGCCCCGACTCATAGCGACCCCTCCTTGGGTTTCCGAGGCAGTATCACTACGGAA
>NW_006921784.1:5168613-5174011 GCF_000298275.1 Orycteropus afer afer
CTTGGGTTTCCGAGGCAGTATCACTACGGAAGTAGGATTGCCCAACCTTCCTTTCGAGGAGTGGCTGGTGGGTTTGAACTGCCATCCTTTTGGTTAGCAGTCAAACGTCTTAGGCACTGTACCACCAGAGCTTCTTCTAAACTTACCAGAAGAAAGGAAATAACAAACATCAGAGCATAAATAAATAAAATCAAAAACAGAAAAATAATAGAGAGAATCAATAAAACCAGAAGTTGGCTCTTTGAAAAGATTAATAAAATTGACAAACTTTTAGCTAGACTGACAAAGAAGAGAAAAGCTGAAAATAACCAAATAAAAGAGATGATGTTACAACTGACCTGATAAAAATAAAGAGAATTATGACAGAAAATTATGAACAAAAGAATATTATGGCAACAAACTGAGTAATTTAGATGAAATGGATAAATTATTAGAAACACCCACTTACACAAACTGACTCATGAGGAAATAGAAAATCTCAGCATAACAAGAATTAAAATCAGTAATCAAAAATTTCCCCTCTCCCATGAAAAATTTAAAAACTCCCGGACCAGATAGCTTCACTGGGGAATTCTACCAAACTGTTGAAGAATTGACACAAATACTGTTCAAACTCCTCCAAAAGAGAGAAGGAATAAAAACTCCCTAATTCCTTCTGTGAAGCAAATATAACCCTGATACTCAAACCTGACAAAGACGTCACAAGAAAAGAAAGCTACTCTCATGAATTGTTGTTGTTGTTAGGTGCTGTTGCGTCAGTTCTAGCTCACAGTGACCCTGTGTACAACAGAACGGAAGGCCGCCCAGTCCTGCACTGTCCTCACAGTCGCTGGTACGTCTGAGCTCATGGCTGCAGCCACTGTCCGTCTTTCCAGCGGAGGGTCTTCCTCTCTTTTGCTGACCCTCTGCTTTACCGAGCATGATGTCCTTCTCCAGGGACTGACTGGTCCCTCTTGATAACATGTCTCCCGATCTTTGCTTCTAAGGAGAATTCTGGCTGTATTTCTTCCAAGACAGGTTTGTTTGCTCTTCAGGCAGTCTGCTGTCTATTCAATCTTCTTCACCAACATCACAATTCAAACACAAATGCTTTTGAATGCATATGAGGTGGCTGAAAATATCATAGCTTGGGTGCACCTTAATGCTCAAAGTGACATCTTTGCTTCTTAACACTTTAAAGAGGTTTTTTTTTTTTTTTACTGATTATAAAGCAAGTTTATTTCTGCAGAGTGGAGGTGTCTTGTGTTGACGCACAGGGAGGGAAGGAGGGAAGCCCAGATAGCCAGGCCCTCGGCCTCTTGCATTACTGCCCTCAGCTCCTCAGCAGTGTCACATGGTGTTTCCGTGTCTTGCTTCACCATCTTTACTGGGCACTAAAGATGTTGGGACTGTGAAGGGTCAGACTGGCCACTAGCTGTTCAAAGTCACCCAGGGTCCAGGGAGGTGGTGACAGGTTTTCAGGGCCAAGAGATGATCTATTTTCAAGGGGGGCGCTGATTGAAGGTGAGCAGGAGATCAGTCTGGTACTGGGTCAGCCGCAGCAAGGCTTGGTGTACTGTCACCTCCTTTGCTACCTGCTGGTTTTCCTTAGCTATCTGCTGCTTGCCAGCGAGGACCCAGGCCTCTTGACAGCAGCCCCCCCAAGGCCAGGTTCTCCAAAGGAAAGGGCCGCACAGCCTCCACTTGCCCAGCCCTAGAACCCTGCGCTCTGCCAACATCCTCAAAGTGGTACCGCGCAGCCTCTTTGCCCAGCATGTGGGCCTGCAGCTCCCAAAGTTCCACGATCAAACTCTGGTCTGTCGTGTGATGGCAGAAAACTTCCTGATTGTCTGGGACTGGTCGGAGGTCACTTACATCAATCGCCCCGTGGGGGAGAATGGCGGAGAAGGCACCGCCGAACAGTGGATAGTTTCTCATGGGCTCCCCCGGGCCTGAGAGTACGGATGGACACTGAGAGTATGGATGGACACTAGAGGGGCTTAAAAAGAAATCCACACGGCGTGCAACCTGGGACCAGGCAGCATCACCGCACTCACTGTCCAGCCATCACTGCCACCTCCGGCCCACTTTCTAAAGAGGTCTTCTGCAGTAGATTTCCCCAATGCAATACATTGTTTGATTCTTGTCTGCTGCTTCCATGGGTGTTAATTGTGCATCCAAGTAAAATGATGCAAAAATCCTCAACAAAATACCAGTGAATAGAATCCAACAGCATATCAAAAGAATCAAACACCATGATTAAGTGAAATTTATTCCAGGAATGCAGGGATGGTTCAACATTAGAAAATCAATCAATATAATACATCATATTGCTGAGAACAAAGGAAGGAACCATGTGATCATCTCTGTGGATGTAGACAAAGACTCTTTTTTGATGAAAATCCTAAAGATTGGAATAGAAGGGACAATCCTCAATATGATTCAGGGCATATATGAAAAGCCAACAGCCAACATTCTACTTAATGGAGAAAGACTGATACCTTGCCCTTTGAAATTGGGAACAAGACAAGGGTGCCTGCTCTCACCACTTCTATTCAATATTGTATTAGAAGTATTGTCTAGAGCAATAAGACAAGCAAAAGAAATAAAAGATATCCAGATTGGAAAAGAGGAAGTAAAATTATCTCTATTTGCAAATGATATGATCCTATATACAGAAAATCCCAAAGTCTACAAGAAAATTCTAGAGCTAATAGGAGAATTTAGCAAAGTTGCAGAGTACAAGGTCAACAAACAACAATCAGGTGGATTTCTATACACCAGCAATGAGAAATCTGAAAGGGAAATTAGAGAAAAAAATTCCATTTACAATAGCATCTAAGAGCATAAAATACCTAGGACTAAATCTAACCAGGGACGTGAAGGACTTACACAGTGGAGACTATAAAGCACTGCTGAAAGTGATTAAAGAAGACTTTAATAAAGGAAAAGATCTTCCATGCTCATGATCAGAAGACTTAAGATTATTAAGTTGTCAGTACTACTCAAATCTATCTACAGATGTAATGCAATCCCAATCAAAATTCTATCAGCCTTCTTTACAGAAACAGGAGAACTAATCCTTAACTTTATATAGAACAGCAAGAGGCCCCAAATAGCTAAAACAATGCTGAAAAAGAACAAAGTAGGAGGCTCACACACTCTGACTTTAAAACATGCTGTGCAACTACAATTACTGAAGCTTGGTACATGTATAACAATACACACACAGACCAACAGAACAAAACTGAGTGTCCAGAGATAAACCCACACAACTCGATTTCTCTTAGTACTCTAGTACCACTGTAACAGAAGTACCACAAGTGTGCAGCTTTAACAAACAAAATTTATTCCCTCACAGTTTAGGAGGCTAGAAGTGTGAATTCAGAGTGTCAGCTCTAGGAAAAGGGTTGCTCTCTTTGTTGGCTATGAGGGAAAGTCCTTGTCTCCTTTCAACATCTGTAGGCCTGGCATCCAGTGGAGATCTCCATGTGTCTCGGCATCTAGGAGGTTCTCAGTGCAAGGACCCTAGGTCCTGGATGCTCTCCTCTCGTGGCTCTTCTTGGTGGTACTGAGGTCATCCTCATCTCTACTCAACTGTTTAATCTCTTTTACAGCTCAAAAGAGGTATCATCTAATCCTGTCCGTTGTATTCTGTCCCATTAACATCACGCCTTTACAGATCTTGCCTCATTAACATCATGTTGTTATTGTTGTTATGTGCCATGGAGTCAAACCCAACTCATAGCGACCCCTCCTTGGGTTTCCGAGGCAGTATCACTATGGAAGGAGGATTTCCCAACCTTCCTTCCGAGGAGTGGCTGGTGGGTTTGAACCACCAGCCGTCTGGTTAGCAGGCAAGTGTCTTAGCCACTATGCTACCAGAGCTCCCCGTTAACATGATAGAGGTTAGGATTTATAACACTTAGGATAATTACATCAGATCACAAATGGAGGACAATTACATAACACTGAGAATCATAAAGGCTTAATACAAGCTACTGTATGGATGGAGCTGGAAGACAATGTGTTGAGCAAAATAAGTCACTTACAAAAGGACAAATATCATATGACCTCAGTTATATAAACAGACAAAAAAAAGCAAATGTATAGGTACCAAAGTTCATTAGTGGTTACCAGAAGCAGGAGGGAGGGGAAAAAGGGGGTTAACAGTGATGGAAAAATTGCTTTGATTAAAGGTAGGGTTGCACAGCTCATTATTCTAATTGCTGTCATTAAGTTGTACACCTGTAAAAAGTTGAACTGGCAAAATTTGTGTGATAGCTATATTTACAACAATGACAATCACACACCCACACAAAAGAAAAGAGTAGCTATTGAGCCTGTTTATATACAATCAAACATCTCATGAGATTTGGTTCTCTGGATTGGAATTTAAGGGTCATGGTTTCTTGAGACATCTCAGTTACCTGGCCTAACAACATATTTACTTAGCACTTCTATTCTACCTCCTAGATCGTTGCATAGCACCTGGGGCCTTAAAAGCTTGCAAGTGGCCATGCGAGGCACGGCATTTGGTCTCTAGTCACCTGCAGCAACAGAAGAAGGAGAGTCAGGAACAGGAGGAGGACATGGAACGCGTGGCTAACTTCCTCCATGAACAACTGTCTCATTTGCCATGAGATCAGAAGAACTGAACGGTGCCCATACCATTATTGAACATTTCGATCAAAGATTCCATAGAAGGATCCTAATCAAAAGGGGGAAAAGGCAGACCAGAATTTCAAACTCTCAAGTACTCTAGACTTTCTGAAGCCGTGGAGGGTAGATGAAAACCTGAAACTATTGCCCTGAGAAAACCTTTAAGCCTTAAACCAAAAATATCCCCTGAAGTGATCTTAAAACCAAACAATAAATAGTTTGGCTTAACTAGTAAAAAAAAAAAAGGGTCTACTTGGAGTAATATGCTCTCTTGAGAGCTATCTATATGGTATCAAATTGACAACAGCAATTCAAAAGATTAGATAGGAACCTTAGTGGGCACTGAGTTTATGTCAAGGACAGAAGAACAACCCGGAAAAGGAAGGTAAGGATAGCATGCAGCTTCAAGAATATAAACAACATCACTGAATTGTATATGTACAAACAGGTGAACTGATGCTTGTTTTGCTATGTGTATTTTCAGCAATGACAAAATAAGTAAAATTGAGAGAGAGAAAAAAAAAACCCACTATAGATCACTAATTGTCCAATCATGGGTTTTAACACAGGACCTGGCAGAATTTTGTTCCGTTGTGAAAGGGGTCACCATGAGTCGGAGCTGACCCAACCACGGCTCACAACATGTAGGGCACTCAACGGGCTACCCGCTAAGCATTTTAGAGATACAGATGTTTTCAAAAACATTTTTCCCCTTTCATTACAAAAGTGACATGTGCTTGTGGTTAAAAAAAAAAAA
>NW_006921784.1:5175766-5177198 GCF_000298275.1 Orycteropus afer afer
AAAAAAAAAAAAAAGTATTGTGTTTTGTTTTCAAAGGGACAACTTGATCTTGAGGGAGGAAGGCTTCCAAGAAAGGCTCCTGCCCAGGTCCCTGTTGGCAGTGCCTAGTCTTAGAACCACTCTCATTTGCCCCAACCAACTTCGTCCTGGCTGGTGGGTCTCACCTTCTCCCCAGAAGGTCCCCGTATGGCCAGAAGCCCAGAGGATGAACATGGCTAATAGAATCCAGCCTGGACTCTTGGCTTTTGGCAACAGTTCAGCAACGGGAATATGAAAAACCCAGACATCACCTCATCGCTGTCTCATCAAAAAAAGAGACTTTCTCCCTGCATAGCCCTGCAGAGGACAAATTCCTGCAGGGTGTGTCTCCTGGAAGGGAGGAGGAAGAACAGAAAAGGGGACCTGAGAGGTTCTTCCCCTCTCAAGAGGTCAGAGGGCTGCCCTGGTCATTAGAGCAGCCCTGTGACCAGCCTCTGGGTAACCATGACAACCTCAGCTCCCAGTCACTGTGTGGGCACCTGACAAGCATAATTCCTTCCATTCCTGGGAAGAAAATACTGGTATCCCTTTCTAACAAGAGGAATCTAGCTCTTTGAGGTGTGGGGGCTTGTAGAGCTCACTGAGCTATAGCTGGGATTTTCCCCCACTTTCTGTCTAATTCCAGAGCCACTCTTTTCACCCTCCTGGAAGCCAGAGGGCCTATGGTCTAGCCCCAGCTCTCCTCAAACTTCATGTTCAACCTTAGGCAAGTCTGAGACTCCTCCTGGGAGCTTCAGTATCTCCCTCAGGCATTTTCAGAGGCATTTCCAGGTCCCCCCGACCTTTTCCTCCAGGGTAGCACTGTCATGAGTTTACCTGTTGGACTTTCCTGGAAGATTTTGTCTGAAAATAGGGGCTGACAAGTCTTAGAAACTTAATAACAACAAACACCGGCAGGACTGGTCTCCAAGAGGTACCATAGGATGTTTCCTACAACCTAATGTGCTCTTTTTAGAGGCCACCTGGATCGGGGTCCTTGTGGCTTCTCTTCCTCTGACTCCTGCCCTGGAAGCTGTGGGGTCCTCTCACACCTTGCTGAGTCCTACAAGGCCTTAGCTGCAGGCTTCTCAGGACTCCTCAGTGGGATGGGGCAAACAACTTGCTTCACAAACATGCTCTACCCCTATCTCCCTTTTCTTTTCACACCTTCAGGGTGACTGTTTCCCAAGGGATGGCAGAGCGAAGGGAGTCATGCCTCTGGTATTTCAAGAGAAGCTATGAATACACTAACAGCAAAGTTCAACAAGACAGAAAATAACAAATGCCGGCGAGGATGTGGAGAGATTGGGACTCTCATACACTGCTGGTGGGACTATAAAATAGTACGATCACTGTGGAAAGCAGTATGGCGATTCCTTAAAAAGTTGGAAATAGAAATACCATTTGACCCAGC
>NW_006921784.1:5177467-5178471 GCF_000298275.1 Orycteropus afer afer
GAAGGAAATTTTCTTTGTTGGTTACTAGGGGTGGGGGGGAGGGGAGGGAACACTGTTAGACAGGTAGACACAAGTATTGATTTGGGTGAAGAGAAGGGCAATGTACCAAATGTGAGTGATCAACATGGTGGCATTGAGGAAGAGACATAGAGAGGTACATGGGAGGGACAGACAACAAAGATGAACCCTTTTGCACCTACATTGTCAGTGAAGGCAAACATGGGTATACGGGTGGATAGATGGGTGGCCAGGCTGAACTATTAGGTATGTCTATGCAGCAGGGAGTCTACCCAAGACCATGTATGGGGTTGGCAGACAATGGTTCTACAAGTGTATGTTTATGTTCTGTAAGAATTCCCAGGGGTATAGTAGAGCTGACAAGGGACAAGGTTGTAGTCACTTCTTGGTCATAGCCAGCTACCCAGAGGGACCGAGTAGTTGAACCTGTGGGCTTGGGATCATGGTCACAGGGGACATCAAGCTCAATTGGCATAACATACTACACAAAACATCGTTCCACCTCCTACTTTGGCAAGTAGCAACTGGAATCTTAAAGCTTGCAAGCAGCCACCTAGATGCAATGATGGGTCTCTCCTCATCTAGAGCAAAGAAGAATGAAGAAAACCAAAGATTCATGGAAACAATTAGTCCTTGCGACTGGTACACCATGTGATCCTCTCAGCCTATATGACTATGAGACCAGAAGAACTAGATGGTGCCTAGCTACCACTGTCAACTGCTCAGAGGGAGATGTGGGTAGGAGATCCTGGATAGAGAGGGAGAACAATGTGGAACAAAACCCAAAATCATTTGGGAAAAAAAAAAGGGAGACCAGGTTTGCTGTTCTGATAGAGCCTGGTAATCACTGAGACTATGGTCCCTAGCTGCCCTTCAGTCTGGAATTGAACCCACACCTGTGGCTTCCAGCCAAACAAAAGACAGCCATATAAGTTGAACATGTACCTGAGGTAGATACACTTCTTGGAGAGAACAATCATGGGAGA
>NW_006921784.1:5179737-5198720 GCF_000298275.1 Orycteropus afer afer
AGCCACTCCGGGCTGCCCAGGCCCTCCATGACAGGGCTGGGATGGGACCCGTTCTTGCTCTCAATATACAATCTACCCTGCTGTCCCAGATGCCTGGGTGGGGAGGCGGGGGGCCCAGAGGCCAATCGAATCAGACTGCACACAGGGACCTGGGAAAGGCGGGGCCAGCAGGAGTGGTTTGCAGGCAGTTTTGCTGGTGAGAGCCCTGAGGGAGCCAAGTCAGGCACTGCCCCTGCTGGTCCGGAATGCCTGGGCAGGGGAAGCACAGCCCATTGTGTCCCCTGCCCACCACAGGATGGCGCTGCTGGGAGGTCCCTGCGCTCCCTGCTGAGTGCCCAGCCGGCCGCCAGCAGCTCTGGGAAGGAGAGGAGATGCTGAGTCGGTTCAGCCCACTCAGCCGCAGCGAGAGCTGATGCCCAATGGCCCTGGGGGGCGTGGCCTGGTGACCTTACCCTGCAGCTGGGCAGAAGGAGGGGCCAAGAGGAGGCCTGCAGGACTAGGGCATCAGGAGCCCTTTCGTGCCTGGGCCTGCTGGAGAAAGGGAGGCAGGGAAGGAGCCTGGGCTGTGCTGAGGAGAAGCCAAGAGGCTCATGGAAGGAGCTGCTTTGGGCCCCAGAGCTGAGTCTTAGGAGAGCAGTGCCAGGAGGGAGCTGTCAGTGGGGAGCTGATGGTCTGGGATAGGGATAGGGGAGACACAACCCTGACACAATTCACCGTGTGACAAGGTAGCTGAGCTGGGGTGACAGAAGGTACCAGATGGATGATGCTGATAATAACTAGAGTAAAATGAGAACAATGGTTCTGTGCAGCAAGGGTAGACGTTGTTGACAGTCACTGGGAGGCTCAATGAACAAGACACTATTTACTCACCCATTTTACAGATGAGGAAAGTGAGGCCCAGAATGACTGCCACACAGCCAGAGGCACTGCATCTCAGCCCCAGAAGAACCTTAGGCTCTGAGCAACAGGCGAGCAGGGGTGAATTTATTGTGACTGGATGTGTCCAGAGACGTATCTGATCTAGCCTCTCAGTGCCCCGAGAAGTAGCCAAGGCCTGGATAATCACTCCCATTTCACAGGTCAGAAAACTGAGGCTCAGGGAGCTTGCATGCCTTGTGTGGCATTCCCAGCCAGTCTGTGGAGAGGCCAGGCCCCTTCCCTCACCACCACCCCCCCATCAGCCCTCTCCTGGGGTGCACTGGGCTTGCTGTCAGGATTAGCAATGCCAGGGATAGCTAACATCCAGTAAGCACTTACGATGTGCCGGGCACATAGAATCTCATCTAATCCACAATCTTTTGTTTTTCTGGTAACAGCTTTATTGAGATATAATTCACATTATGTACAATTCAGCACATAATTCGCTGATTTTTAGTCTCTTCACAGAGTTGCCCAACCATCACCACCAGCACAATATTCGATCATCCCACCAAAAAGAAACCCTGTATCCCTTAGCAACCATTCCCCAATCCCTTGTCCCCCAAGCCCTAGCAACCACTAATCTATCTTCTCTATCAATAAATCACACCTGTTGCCATCAAGCTGATTCTGATTTGTGGCACCCCCGTGTGGCAAAGAGTAGAACTGCTCCATAGGGTTCTCTTGGCTGTCATCTTTACAGAAGCAAATGGCCAGGCCTTGCTCCTTGGCACCACTGGGTCAGTGCAAACCACCAACCTTTAGAGTAGGACTTGACTGCAAACTACAGATTTTTTTGATATTTCATATAAATGGAGTCATATAATAGACAACCTTTTGAATGTGGTGCTAGTGTTACCTCACCTCCCAGATGAAAGGAGGTTGAGGGTTGGAAATGTGAAATACCTTACCTAGGGCCTTCAATGAGGTGATGATGGGTGGGATTCCAACCCAGACCAGCCTGACTTGAGAGGCCATGCCCTTCATCACAAACTCCACCAGCAGAGACCCTTGAGGTCGTCGGGCAGCTCTTCCTGTCCTTCCTTCCTCCCAAGCCTGGGGCCCTACTCCCAAAGGACTCTGCCAGGAAAAGTCTGGGCCTGGGGACTCCACCCAGGCCTCCCATGACCCCGTTCTCAAACCTTCACGTCTCAGCTTGTGGCCTCCCCTGGGAAGCTCTTCCTGACTGCCTACTTTTCTTGCTCCTCCCACTGCCCCCGGACCGGCAGCCTGGGCACTCTCTGGGTAGGTGGAAAACTGAGGCCCCAGGGAGGCATCTGTGGTCACTGAGGCCAGGGAGAGCGTGGGCCAGTGCCAGGTCCCCACCTTCCTCATCGATGCTCTTGGCCCAGCGTATTCCAAATGGGAAGCCCCTCACATTCCAAGAAGAGGACGGACCACTGTGCTGTGAGTCTGGGGGCCTGGTTCAAGTCCCAGCTCCAGGGAAGCCAACACATATCCAGCACTAATGTGAGTCGGGCCCCAGAGGTGTCTTGGAGGAAAGGCCTGGCAATCTATTTCCCAAAAAAACCAGCCACTGAAAGCCCTATGGGACACGGTTCTACTCTGATACAAATGGGGCTGCCGTGAATCAAAGTCAGAAGCAGACTGCCACATCTTTCTCCCGCGGAGTGGCTAGTTAAAACCATCAACCTTTTGTTAGCAGCCCAGCTTTAACCACTGTGACACCAGGGCTCCTATTAATAAGGTTAGGCCCTTATTTTGTCCCTCTGCTATCCTACCAAGGAGCTTTGGCGGCACTGTGGTTAAAGCACTGGACTGCTAACCAAAAAGTCGATGGTTTGAACCTGCAAGCCACTCCAGGGGAGTAAGATGAGGCAGTCTGCTTCCGTAAAGACTTACAGCCTCAGAAACCCTCCCGGGCAGTTCCATTCTCCTATAGGGCCACTGAGTCAGAACTGACTCCATGGCAATGGGTTAGGCCTTCCTGCCTTCTTGATCAAATCTTTTCTTAGCTCATTATAAGGGAGCCTGGGGACTACTGCTTCAGCCATTTGTTATTGGGGTACCTGGCCCTCAAAAGCCTCATCAGCAGATTGAGTACAACAATAACAGCACCCACCAGACAGGGTTGTTGTGAGGGTCATAGGAAGTGCTCAAGAAATCTAAGTTACTACTGGGGCTTGTTACTTCCATAGTCACATTCCCTATCTGTCTCCATGCTAAGCTGCAGGAGGGCACCGGTCCCCAACCTCCAGGACCGCCCCCCAATCCCGGGGGAGATAATGCAGCAAGGGAAGGAGCTACCAGCGCACTGCATGTTCGAAACAAATCGACTGATCTAGCTACAATTTCTCAGGGGCCCGCTTGGGGATGGGAATGCCGAAAATGCGGGATAAAATTCCGATTTTTGCAGTCGTCCTAAAGAGCCCCCATTGCACTGGTGCAGAAACTGAGGTCTGGGGAGGCGAAAGTTGCCCAAGGACACATAGAGGCGAGGACACAGGTCCACGGCTTGATGTACCAGTGTCCTCGCTGGCCGAACCGTCCCCAGGGAAGAGCACTAACTCCAGCAGCCCCATCCGGTCCGGCCCCGCCCCCGGGAAACGCGGACTAGCCAGCCCCTCCCGCTCCTCCAGAGGCTGTGCGCGCAGTCCTCCCGACGTGACCCGCGGCGTCACCACGCCCCCAGGCGCTCCCGCCCTCCGAGCTTTACTTACCACGGAAGAATTGATGGCGGTTAAGGCCACCACCACCTTTCCGCAGTCCTCATGTACGTCTCTGACTCGGCGCCGCAGCGACCAAGGTTCCCTACAAGTTTGAGACCGGGCTGAAGGCAGTGCGCCCGCTTTTTCCAGCCCAGACCTTCAGAGGAGTGCTCGGCAATCTTCGGAGGCTGGAATAAGCGTTCGGGCTTTTCCGGCGCAGAGGGGCGGGGCTGACGCGACAAACCGGCGTGTCCGCCGCTGCCCGCAGGGGACGCTGTTGCCAGCGCAACTTTTTTGAGCGTGAAAGTTACTGGTCTAGCCAGATAATTAGGTTCTCTAGCCAGGAATTTGTCCTCTGGAAAATATGTTTAATGACAAATACCAACTTGTGAGGCTCCAGTGGGACCCGGATAAATTTGTGAAAGGAACCAAATTACTTAATTTCTCTATGCTGCAGTTTGTTCATCTGTAAATAGGGATAATTGGATCGGTCTTCCCTGTGGATACTGTGAGTGTCGCAAACGTGTAGGAAAAATGCAAAGTGCTTGGCACAAGGCCTGGCACGTGGTAAACGACAGTGATTGTAACGATGAGCAAAGTGCCAAGCAAACGCTGGCTAGGAGTCAAGAGACCGCTACAGACCACGTGGCCTCAGCTTCCCCATCTGTATAAAGACCTCTCAGGCCCTCTGAGCCTGGCTTCCTTCTCCAGCTCGTAAAATACTAATAATTATAAGCTTATAATTACATTTATAACAACGTGGAGTAGGGATATGAGATGTCACCGCTGAATGGCGTTTATTCATTCAACGAATTTTACTGAGCATCTACTCTGGTTGCAGGTCTTGGGGACACACTGAGTAGGAGGTGACTTTTGCTCTTGTGGGGTCCACAGTCCAGTGAGGAAACAAATGAATAGCTGTTTAGAATACAGTGTCAGGAGTGTATTCTAAATAGGGAAAGGCGTTCTGTGTCCACCTGTGGGAACCAGAAGGAAGCAGGTATTTAAACGTTGAGGGTTGGGAAAGGTTCCTGGAAAAGGAGGTAACATGGAATTTTTGAGAGATAGAAAGGCTTTAGGTGAAGGGTGAGGGGAATAATGTTGAGGTCGGGGAAAGGGTTCCAGACAGAGGACACCCAAGAGTGTGAACAAATGTGGCAGAATCAAAAATGTTATGGTTCTGAGCCTAGAATACAAGGGGTTTGGGCAGGGCCAGGCACCACCCCTAACTGCTCCCAAGCCACCACCAGGAACATTCTTGTGTCCTTCTGCCTGTTCAAGCGTACATGTCACCACCATGTGTTCAGCCCATGTGCACATTCCGAACTCCCCAGTGCAAAGAGCACGCCCTGCCCCTGCAAGCTGTGGTGTAGGCATGGGACGCCACTGGCACCAAGTCCCAGGACATGCAGTTATGTCATAAGCAGGACACAGGGCACCAGGGAGGGTGAGGAAGGCCCAGATTGAGAGATGATGAAGACATCCCAGGAAGTGGGCTGGTCCTGAGCAGAGACAGGAGGTAGGATGGGGACAGGAGGAGTTCCTAGACTAGGAAGTTGTGAATCCTGGTTCAATGCGCAGCAGGTGATTTAACCTCTTGCCCTCAGTTTGCTGACTTGTAAAGCTTCTTGATGCAGCACTTAAAGACGACTACGTACATAAAAATTTAACAGCAGGAGCTCAGTCAGCAAGACTGAGGCCACTGGTTCCAAATGCACATTCCTAGGCACCCCCACTAGAGATTCTGGCCCAGGGGTTGTGGGTAGGCCCAGGATCTGCATTGTAACCAGCACCCCAGAAGCTTCTGAAGCAGAACTAATTATTTTTTAACCAAAGCACACACTATTCTACACTCTCTGCTATTGGGTGCCCTCCATTCTGACTTACAGTGACCCCATGTGACAGAGTTGAACTGTTCCATAGAATTTTCTTGGCTGGAGCTGCTGGGTGGGTTTGTTGGTCAGTAGCTGGGAGCTCTGGTAGCATAGTGGCTAAATCACTTGACTGCTAACCAGAAGGCTGGCAGTTCAAACCCACCAGCCACTCCTCGGAAGGAAGGTTGGGCAATCCTACTTCCGTAGTGATACTGCCTCGGAAACCCAAGGAGGGGTCACTATGAGTCGGGGCTAGATGGCACATAACAACAACAACAACAAGCTGAGTATTTAACCATTGCACCTCCAGGGCTCTTAACTCCCACTCACTGCCATTGAGGTGATTCTGACTCATAGCGACCTCCATTGGGTTCCCATTGCCTCCATTGAGGCGGTAAATCTGTATGGAAGCAGATTGCCCCATCTTCCTTCTGTGGAGCACCCGGTGGGTTTGAACTGCCAGCCTTCTCGTTAGCAGTCAGATGTCTTAGGCATTGCCCCGCCAGAGCCCCTTTTACTCCCCCTAGCAGACAGCAAGGACCTCGAGGTCAGCTCTGCTTCCTCCTTCCTCTACCGCTGAGCTCCCCAGCAGAAGGAGGTCCAGACGCCCAGCAGAGCTTTCCCGGGGGTGCCTGTCAAGTCCCCATGCCAGGCCAGCCCTGGGCTGCTGCAGTCTCCTGTCCACCGCCAGCACTTGGCTCGGAACCGAGGAGGCGGCTTCAGAAACTTTCCTGGCACGTCTCCCCCATGCTGACATCTGCTCTGTTTGGGGGGTGCCGCAAGGCTGCCTCCGGGTGCTGCATGTCCTCATGCAGCCTGACTGCGGAGGGACAGGCAGAGTGTGGCTGCCTCAGAGTAGGGAGAGCTTCAGGTCCCCACACCCAGAAGGAGCCTCTTTTTTTTTTTTTTTTTTTAAGTCATTGTAAAAAAATAACCCAACATTTACCAGTTCAACATTTTTCTGGTGTACAGTTTAGTGCTATCAGTTACATTAATAATGGTATGCAACCACTGCCCACAGTCAGAGCCAAATGCAAGGGCCTCTTAAACCCAGTAGCACCTCAGGAATGACATTTCTGCAGCTGATGCTGTCCTCTCAAGCCTAAACACTGAATTCAAGCTCTTTGGCCTGGACTCTTCCCAAAACATACTATGGACCTCCTCCTCCTCCAGGATATAGAGATGACTCATCACTGAAACTTTTTTTTTTCCCTGAGAGCCAGGGTAAATACTGGGAAGTGGGGAGAACCTGGGCTCCCCAAGTTTAGGGATAAGCTGCAGCCCCTCCACTGCCTTGCTCTGGGACCTCGCTGTCCTCTGTACAAGGGGTGACACTCCCCCCACCCCAAGAGCTGTTACAGACATCATGCCAGCACACGGCAGGCGGGTGCTGACCACGCAGAAATCACCTCAACCGTTTTCTTGATGACTCAAGACCTACACTGTCAATCATCGTTCCGTGACTACCTTCTATTTATCCCTTTCTTGGGCTAGGTGGTCCAGAAGCCTGAGTTGGGGGTCATTACTTTCAGACTCCACTGCCTAGGAAGACCCTTTGTTCCCGGAGAATCTGGGGGGAAAATAAACAGAGCCAGTTCTCAACCGTCCTTGCTGTACCAAGATGCCAAGAGGAATGCCAAAGCAAAGCTCCCGGCCAACCACGATGGGGCAAGGACCATGCTGGGTCCCGTCCTGTCCTGATGTGGTAGTCCTGTGGGTATCCACTGTGAACCTGACAGGCGGCAGCACTGTGATGGAGTTGAGTATACCCACTGCAGAGCCCGTCAGACCCGGGTTTGAACTCCAGCTCCACCACTTACTAGCTGTGAAACCTACAGCAAGTTACCCGACCTCTCTGAGCCTCCTTACCCAAATCATGCAGTGGAGACAGAAACATTACATACTTCACAGGGTTACAGGGATGAGACTCTGCATAATCACAGAGGCATTTCCCCGCCTCCTTAGATGAGCAATTTCACTCCTTCTGCCACTTAGTCTCTGGCTCTAGGTAACACTAGTAGTGACAGTGCAACAGCCCTAGAGCCCCCGGTAACTCGCGAGCCCCACCCAATCACTAGAAGAAGGTCACCTAGGAATGACCAATGAGCTGTCTCACTCCCACATTTCCAGAGCCACAGCCCGAGAACCATTTACTCTGCCACCGGAACTGGAGGAGGGGATGGATCCACCCACCAGCTCCTGGCCTTTGTGACAAGAGGAGCCTCCCACCCGGTGCAGTCCCAGGGCGATTGCCCTGCCCCAGGCTATCATCAGCTGCAGGCAGGTCCCCTGGTGGTTAAGACTGTGGGTGGACACCAAGAAGGGAGGCTTATGCAAAATGGTATGTCAGTTCAGTTGTTGCTGTTTGCTGCATAAAGGTGGGGCTCCCCCACTTTACTTTCATTCTGATTTGAGCCCTGCAAAAAAATAGGGCACTTCCCAAGGAAGAGGGAGAGGGAGGAAGGGAAACAGGATAGAAGAAATTGGAGGAAAAGGGGGAGAGGTTTGATAGAGGAGAGAAGGGGGGCACAGGAAGGAGAGAGGAGAATGTGGGGTGGGATGAACACTTAAGGGGAACAGAGGAGCGGCAGGGAGAGAGAAAAGCTCAGGGCTTCACCACCCCACCACCCACTGCTCTCAAGTTGATCCAACTCATAGCAACCCTCTAGGACAGAGTACAAGTGCCCCATAGGGTTTCCAGTGCTGCAAATCTTGACGAAGGTAAATCGCCTCATCTTTCTCCCATGGAGCAGCTACTTGCTGAATGTATAAAGGGAATAGTAGGAGTGGGGTGAACTTGCAGGCAATGCAACAAGGAGGCCTGGGGTGAGCGTGAGGGTAAGGGACCACGTTTTCAAGCCCCACTTCCCCAGTCGGCCGTGCTGGTCGCAGACTCCCTCCAAGGGCTCCCCAGACCACAGAACTGTCCAGATATCAGGTGCTGAAATGTCCAGCATTCAGACAAGTCCGTTCAGTCATTCAGCTACTTGCTATGCATCTACTGTATGACAGCCACTGGTCCAAGTGCTGGAGAAACCGGTAGTAAACAAAAGAGAGAAGATTTCCTGCCCTTTTGGAGCCTGTGTTCTGGTGGGGAGGAGACAAGAGAAGAAAGATACACAGTAATGTGTTAGAAAAGGTCAAAGTCTATGATGAAAAATAAAGCAGGAAGAGAATGAGGAGTTTAGCAAATGCACCCCAGGTAGCAGTTACATGTTGTTCCCTGTTGAGGTGACACAGTGATGTGGGATGCCCGGGCCAGGAGGGTGGCCTTCACATGAAGGATGCGCTGATACTGGGTCACGGGTCACTGGGACTCTCAGCTGGGTGACCTGTCAGAGGCCAAACCCCAACCCCTGCCCCAGAAAGCTGCCTGTTCCCTTTCTGGGGACCTCTCATTCCTCCACCTTCAGGACACCTGGGCCTCTACTAGACAAGGAAAACCGACCTGAAACCTGTGTGTCCTCATCTGCTTGGGCCTGCATGGTTTGAGATGCTGGACTCCCCTCTGCCCTGTGACAAAAGTCAATACAGGCAACCCACTTCCTCACCTTTGCCTCAGTTTACTCATGTACAGAGACAACGATCCGTGCCTAGTGAACAAGGTTTGGGGAGTACCAATGACAAAGTGATGGACCTCCATCCTCTGAGTCCCCAGTGCTCACACAGGGTCAAAGCCAGGAGACTGGAGTGACAGCAGCACTTGGCCGACATGCACATGAAACTTACCACTTTACCCTTCACCCTGCAGACACACTGGACCTAGAGGGCAGCCCAGGGACAGTAGAGACTGAGCCCAATGCTGGGCGGCCCGATACGGCCGGGGCAGTGGGTCCTCCGGAGGCAGCCTCTGCACCCTCGTCCTAGGAGACACTCGGGGAAGGAAAGGCCTGTCGTCAGTAAGCCTGGGACTCAGCACACGCTGGAAGATTCCAGACGCTCACTGCCAATGCCAGGCTCTGGGAAGATCTGACGGAAAACGCTGTTTAACTCCTGTGGCCATGAAGCCCCTCTCTGGTCCTTTCAGGAGGAACACCTATCGCCATCTGAAGAAGGTGCTTTGGGAAATGCTGGACAGGGCTTTAGGAAGGACTTGTAAATCCATATCCTGGGGAGCCAGTTTTCGGGGTTTATGGAGTTCTGTGATTTCAATGCCTAGTAAGGCGCCTATGTGCTTACATTGGATGAGTGAATGAATGAATGATGGAAGAATTCAGCGAAGGAATGAATTAATGAATATGCTGTTCTGCTCATTCCCACGTGGACAGAACAAGAAGAGAAAAGTGAAACTGAATCAAATCCCAAGGACTTGGCAGAGTAATTCTTGGTCCCTTCTAGATCACAAGTTTGGCTGAAGAACTGATGAAATTTACTTATCCATTTACCCTAAGACAACAGAGTGGTTAAGTGTGATGCTGAGTGTCAGCACTGGGAACCATGGCAACACACAGGAGGGGATGACTGACTAAATAAATGAGAGTGAAGGAGGTCAGGGAGGGCTTCCTGGAGGTGAGCCCGTAGGGCCCTATGGGGACTGACAGGGATCCCATGCCCAGGCCTTTTTTTTCAGCCACAGGAGTCAAACCTGGGGCTTCTTAGAATCTACAGGCAGCCAAGATCTGATGACTGTGGCCCCGGGTCTCAACAAAGCCCATGTTGGCCCCCTCTCCTTTGTGACTCAGGCCCCTTCCACATTTCCCCCTTGCTGTCAACTGCCTGTCAGGCCCCCACACCCAGCATTCTGAAAAGATCCAAAGAACAAGGTTCTAATGGCAAAATTCCAAGCAGAATGACAAGTAAATGGGGGGAGGGCTATGTGAGAGAGCAAGGGAACCCTGCCCAAAGCCCCCAAAATGCCATTCTCAGAAGTCGCAGGCCAGACACTCACCTCCAGTCTCCCAGCACCGTCTGCAAAGCAGCCTCTCAGCCCCTGCAAACTGGAGCATAAGTGGATCTCTAAACGGGAAGAAAAAATGCTTTATCATGTTCTGCTTCTCCGGGCAAAACCAGAAACGCCCTTCCCCCTCTTCCCACCTCCCCAGCGCACTCTCCTTCCAGTAAAACGTGGTTAAAGGGACAGTACCCCCACTTCCCCAGCTTGGAGGGTCTGCTTAGACCATGTCATGGGGAAGAAGGCAAAGGGCAAAAGAGAATAGAACTGCTGGAGGTGTGTCCTGGAGGCACGTTGGTCCCTGTCCTGGGGATCCCACACAAAAAAAATTTGGGTAAACTGGGGGGTGCAATCCAGGTGGAGATAACTGCCTGAAGAAGATTCAGATGGGAGGGGTCTACTCTGGCTCCATGGGGTCTCAGGGCTCCCGCATCCCAGGGGTCCTTTCAACTCCCAGTGGAGAAGCGAACAGCCCAGGAGTACGTGTAGCAGAACTTCACAGGCGATGGGGCTGAACCCCCAGCGGAGAGCTGAGGCTCTAGTCCCTGGCAGGCACCCCTCCCCAACTCTCCATCTGCATTACACAGAGGTCCGGCCAGCAGGATGGGTAACTCGGTCCCCCCACCCCCAAGCGGAAGCAGAAGTTAACCCTTTCCTCTACAACAAATAGGCGCTGTCCCCAGTGCTGAAGCGTTGCTGCGGCGCTACGCCCCCACTCCCAAGGTTGTTAACAGGAGACAAATCCAGAAGGAGACATGTGATATCTGCAGTTTCAATCCCCCCTCCAAATCCTGGGACACACCCCATCAGGACTGATGGGGGTGAGGGACTCTGGTATCCTAAAAGCATGCCACCATTTATGGCAGGAGGAAGGGCAAAAAGGGCTGCCTACCTAGGAAGCCACTTGTCTGTGGTGCAGTGGCAGCTGAGATGATGAGGCGGAGGGAGGTGAACTTCCTAGTTGTGGGAAAGTGGCTGCCTGGTCCACAAGGCAGTACCTGTGTCCTCTTCCCCCTTCCAGCAACACTTCAGCCGGTCACCCCCAAATATGAAGTTAATGGAGGAGTTGGGGATCTAGAGTTGCAGCCTGTTCCCCAGGGCAAGATCCCCTTCGTCGTTCAGATGGAAAAACCGAGGTGTGTGCGCGTGCGGCGCAACTTGGCCAAGGTCATACAACCTATAGTCAGTAAGTCTGCAAAGCTGACCCTTGTGTGCAGACCCCTGGCCCGAGGACTTGTAGCACACCTGCCACCTCTCCCCACCCTGCACAGTGCTCAGTAAGGACCTCCCAAGTGCGGGTCTCCCAACTTTCTACTGAGTCCCCCACAGCACCCCCACTCTGGGTTCTATGCCCTTCACATACAGCCCAGGTACCCCAGCCCCTTCACTGAACCTAGCTAAGGCCAGCTCCATCTCCCAGCTCCCTCCCCGGGGACACGCTGGACCATTTGGGGAACACAGTGCCTAGGGTTCCTTTCTCCAACTTCTGCAGTGTCACCCACACCCCCACTCAGGGTGGCCTGGCCACCCTCTCCAAGCCCATGTCCCCCTCCACTACCCCGTAACCGGCTGCTGAGTTTCTCAAGAGCTCTCCTGGGGGGATCCTCTAATAATTAGGGGAACCCTGTACTTCCATCCAGGGGTCCCCATCTCCATCTTCTGTACGGTCCACCATCCCCCAATCTGGGTTGTCTCACTCCCTCTCCGATTCCAGGCCGGCTGCATAGTGTCTACACTCCCCATCCTCGGGGTCCCTCTAACTAGGAGGGAAACCCCAAATCCTTTCCATGTTACGACCGTCTCCCACTGACTTCAGGGTCTTCTAAAAATCATACGGAGAGCAAACTTCCTCTTATTCCCATTCTGGTCACCTAGTCCTCTCCCCACTTCGGGTCTCCTCCCCTATTTGGAAACAGCAGCAGGGTCTGCCAACCCCTACCCAGGGGTTTGCACCAGTCCACTTCAGGCGTCTATGCCCTGACCCACCCTCGGGGAGGGGGCTCCTCTGTTACTCTCTCGGTTCCCCTTCACTCTGGGGTCCCCCTGCCCCGCCCCTGTCACTGCGGCTGAACCGGACGGCCCCGGTCGCGGGGGTGGAGGCGGAGAGGGCGGGGCCCGCCCCCCCCAACAGCCGAGGGGCCGGGCCGACCCGGGCCGGTTGGCTATAAAAGTGCCGGCGTCCTGGTGCTGCCGCAGTGCGGTCCGCCCTGGCCCCGCTAGCCCGCTCCGCTCGCGGCCCGCACCTGTTCCGGCCATGATGAGCTTCGGCAGCGCGGACGCGCTGCTGGGCGCCCCGTTCGGGCCGCTATCCGGAGGCGGCGGCTTATACTACTCTCTGGGCCGCAAGGGCGGCGCCGGCAGCGCGCGCTCCGCAGCCGGCTCGTCCAGCGGCTTCCACTCATGGGCGAGGACGTCCACGAGCTCCGTATTGGCCTCTCCCGGCCGATTCCGCGGCGCGGCCGCCGCCTCGAGCACCGACTCGCTTGACACTCTGAGCAACGGACCGGAGGGCTGCGTAGTGGCAGCGGCGGCGGCACGCAGCGAGAAAGAGCAGCTGCAGGTGCTGAACGACCGCTTCGCGGGCTACATCGACAAGGTGCGGCAGCTCGAAGCACACAACCGCAGCCTGGAGGGCGAGGCAGCGGCGCTGCGACAGCAGCAGGCAGGCCGCGCCGCCATGGGCGAGCTGTATGAGCGCGAGGTGCGCGAGATGCGCGGCGCCGTGCTGCGGCTGGGTGCGGCGCGCGGCCAGCTGCGCCTGGAGCAGGAGCACCTCCTGGAGGATATCGCACACGTGCGTCAGCGACTTGACGACGAGGCCCGGCAACGCGAGGAAGCCGAGGCAGCAGCGCGTGCACTAGCGCGCTTCGCGCAGGAAGCCGACGCGGCGCGAGTCGAGCTGCAGAAGAAGGCGCAGGCACTGCAGGAAGAGTGCGGTTACCTGAGGCGCCACCACCAGGAAGAGGTGGGCGAGCTGCTCGGCCAGATCCAGGGCTGCGGCGCCGCGCAGGCGCAGACGCAGGCCGAGGCGCGCGACGCCCTGAAGTGCGACGTGACGTCGGCGCTGCGCGAGATCCGCGCACAACTCGAGGGCCACGCGGTGCAGAGCACGCTGCAATCTGAGGAGTGGTTCAGAGGTGCGCAGGCGTGGGGAAAGGGGCACGGTTAGAGGGTGCGCTCGCGGGTTCCTCGGGGAGGGCGCACCGATTGGCCTCTGCATGCACTCCGCTTAAATAACCAAAAAAACCCCAAAAAGCACTGCTGTCGAGTCGGTTTCGACTCATAATGACCCCAAAGAAATGAAGGCAGTATCTCTACAGAAGTAGATGGCACAGACTTCCTTCCGAGGAGTGGCTGGTGGGTTTGAACCACCAGTCTTCTGGTTAGCAGTCAAATGCCTTAGGCATTATGCCACTAGGGCTCCTAATACTGGGTTTCATTCTGATTGCTTTGTGGGCACCACCCAACTCTGAGCTCTCCTTTGCCTGCACTCATTCGTGGTCCCGTCGGCTCTCCTCCTGTTTTGGGCACTCTGCTCGCCTGTCAAGATTCCTCCCCTGCAGCTCCAAGGAATTTCTGGTCAGCAGGCTGGCGCTGGGGACACTTCACGCTTCAAAATAGTTCGCCTTCCCTGCTCAGTACTGCCCATCCCCCCTTTTTGCATACTGCTGGGGACCCCATTCTCTTGACCCCCACTGCTCCGCCCTTAGTTAGGTTTGGGTTGTTAATGTCTCCTCTTTGGTTCAGAGAAGCTGAGAGACTTCTAAACTCTCCCCTCCCCCAGCTCCCGTTGCCTCCCTGCCCTGAGTCTGCTAGGCTGCCGTGCCTTGTTTTGCCGGAACCTTCACCCACACCTGCCTCTCTGGCCTTCATCTCTTTGGGGTTAAAAGAGGGGATGTACCAGTTGAGCACCTTAATTCAGGAAGGACCATGATCCCTCTGGAAGCTATCAGTAAAACTTTGTGCATTTATCTGGCGGTAGGGTGCAGAGGTTGCAACAATTTTCATCTGGGTCCATGACCCCAAATGAATGACAATCCTCATTCAGCTTGATGGTGTTGCAGGCTGTGCAGGACACTAGCAGGGGGAGCTAAGACCGCTGGGGTTTGAGTTCCTGGCTTTTCTCCCTCGGTATCATCCCTCCCCCATCTTTCCAGCAAGGCTCCACCCGGAGCAAACCTCTGCTCTCCTGGACTTGGTCCTTCACAAAGGAGTCAGGCCCTTAAACCACTGTCTGGTAGTTAAGAGTGTGCACTTTTGGGAGAGGTCGACCAGTATCCAGAGCTTCACTGCCTCCAGCAAGTCTTCTGAGAACCCAGAGCCCCTTGCTGTCAGGGACCAGGTTGTGACCTCTATTGGCTCATGGTGGTGGGGGTGGCTCCTGTTGTAAAGAATATGCAGGCAGGTGCAGGATGGGACAGAGGGACTAGGCACACAGGCCCCGGAGTTCTGCAGTGACCTTGGGTCCTGCATAGAAACCCGCAGAGAAGGGCCTGTGGTAACATGGCAGCCTGATTACTTGAGACACCCTTAGGCCTGCGGAGGTTGCAGGCACATAAACTAGTTGAGCCACAAAGTCAGAGTTAAGCCCCATGCACCAGGAATCACATCTGAATCCAGACACTGCAGGCTTTTGCTGAGGAGTTACCAGGCAGAAATGGCAGCTTATGGATTCTGACTGGGGCGGGGGGGCAGTGTCTCATCTTTGGAGCCAGTCAGACACTGGATTTGAATCCAGCTCTGCCACTTCTTGCTGGGTAGTGTGGGGCAGCAGTCGCTTGTCTGTCACATAGGATGTAGTGAGTTAAGCATGCAGGCTAGTGCCTGGCACACAGTGGGTCCTCAACCCATGCACACTGCCTTCTGGATCTGGCCACTGGATTCCAGGTTCATTCGGGTGTGGGACCCTGTGTCTTGTCCCCTCTTCCCCCAGTGAGGCTGGACCGACTGTCGGAGGCGGCCAAAGTGAACACAGACGCCATGCGCTCAGCACAGGAGGAGATAACTGAGTACCGACGTCAGCTGCAGTCCAGGACCACGGAGCTGGAGGCACTCAAAAGCACCAAGGACTCGCTGGAGAGGCAGCGCTCTGAGCTGGAGGATCGGCATCAGGCAGACATCGCGTCCTACCAGGTGAGCAGGGACGGGGCAGAGAGACACACTACCCCACCTGGCTGGGTGATCCAGGACCAGTCAGGGCCCCTCTCTGAGCAGGGATGTATGATGGTGAAGAGCATGGGCCTTGGAGTCAGATTTACCATGGTACCAGTACTTTCTAGCTGTGTGACCCCAGGACAGTTATTTACCTCTCTGAATCAGTTTTCTTGTCTGTAATGAAGAGAGAAAGAGGGGGAAAAAAAAAAAAAAAATCTCTTGCTTTGCAGAGCTATGAAGATGAAGTGAGATATCCCAAATTTAAATGACATGGAGGGCCTGGAAGTGCTCAGCCATATCTTGGTCACTGTAAGCATTCAGTAAACAGTAACCATAGCACCTGTGAGTCTGTAGCTTGCAGTAGGCCTTAGCAGAATCCCATTAAAGGCAACTGGTGGAAGTAAATGTCCTTTTCAAAGACTTTATTCAAGTAATGAGCCACTATAGAAACATTCAGAAAACGAGAAAATAATAATCACCCATAATAGTTTATTTTAAGCATGGCTGCAGTGGGATTGGTGGAGTGGGGGAGAAGTTTGTTTTGTTCTGTTTTTCTCTTTTTTTTTTTATTGTGATTTGGGGAAAGTTTACACAGCAAATTCATTTTCCATATAGCAGTTCATGCACATTTTGTTTCATGACTTTGACTGCAATTCCCCATGATATAACAGCTCTCTTCCCACTTCCTGGGGGAGAAGTTTTTGTGTTTAACATACATTCGTGTGTTGTCACAATCATCAACAAGAGGTGCTTACTAAGCCCTTACCATGTGGCAGGCACTTTGGGGCATTGGGAAAATAAAGAGCAGCAAAGGAACCCAAGTCCCTGCTCCCAAAGAGCTTGGATTTGTTGCTGAACATTGAAGATATCTGTAAAAATATGACTCATCAGCCTGTCACAGGGATAACCACTGTTGGCATCTGGTGGGTTTCGTTCCAGACCTTTCCCCAGGCTGAGATTATACACATGAGAACTCTTGTTCCAGGTGATATTATCTTTGCCCACAAATGAGAACCCTGCGTCTTTGACAGGGTGGGAGTTGGCTGCAGCGAGCCCTGGCTGGGCAGGGCAGCTCTAGATTTGCCCACCAGTACCGTCTTCCCTGGTGCTGAAGGCTAGGCTCTGGCTGGTGCGTGATGTGTGTGACCTCTCCTCTCCAGGAAGCTATTCAGCACCTGGATACCGAGCTGAGGAACACCAAGTGGGAGATGGCGGCCCAGCTCCGAGAGTACCAGGACCTACTCAATGTCAAGATGGCTCTGGATATCGAGATTGCCGCTTATAGGTGACGTGGGCTGGGGGCCTTCGGGGTGGTGGGGATCAGCCCCTGAGCTCTTATAAGGCGCTAAAGCCTTGGGTTTCAAGCCCCAGCTAGGTAGCTGCCTGTCTTAGAGGTAAAAATCTTAAGAGTGACTTATTTTCATTTTGCAAGTGACTTAGAGGGTTAAAACCACCCACTGCCTCCCCAGATTTAGTCAGCTTGAGAGGGAAAAGAGCTACTTGTAGTTGAGGTCTTTTTTAACCTTGTCCCTTAGATTTTCTTTGTTCTCTGAACATTTGTTTCCTGGGGAAATAAAATGAGGGTGATAATAAGAGTACCCACGTGGTGGGGGTGCTGGGAGGATTTCGTGAGCTAATTCAGGGAATGCAGGTACTGTTGGACTGCTGTAGTAAATGGTACCTGTGAGGCAGCCAGCCCCAAGGAATGAGACCTCCCAACTTAAGCTTCATTTAGATGCTTCCTTCTCCTAAGAAGGAAGACTGGGCAATCTACTTCCGTAGAGATACTGCCTCGGAAACCCAAGGAGGGGTCGCTATGAGTCGGAAACGACTCGACGGCAGTGAGTTTGGTTTTTGGTTTAGCAGGTAGGCTGACACCACGAAGACCTGCCCGAGTTGCTCAGTAGTGACCCTTCACTTCCCACCCCTTGGCTGTCTAGTGTTGCTCCTCAAAGTGTGGTCTGTGAACCAGCAGCATCTGAAGGTTTATTAGCAAGGCAGAATCTCAGGCCTCATCCCAGACCCGTTGCATTAGAGTCTGCATTTTGATAAGATCCCTGGCCACTAAATTTGGGGAGCACTGGTCTATGAGGTAGCCCCTACACTTCTCTCAGGTAGGCCCTCTGCTAAGTCCCTTTCATTTAGTATCACACTTAAACAACCACATGAGGTAGGGCTCTTATGACCCTCTCACCAGTGAAGAATCTGAAGCTTAAAGAGTTTGGCTTGGCCAACGTCTCCCATCTAGTGAGTTGCAAGGTTGAGAGTAGAAACTGCATCATCCTACTCCTAAAACCCAAAGGATGAGAATAAGGTGACAAGAGACCCCTCAAATTCCAATGGGAACATTCTAAGACCTCTTAAACTCAAATTTATAAATGTTGTTGTTTGCTCAGGCCCCCAGCATTCTCTTGAGTCACATTTTAATCGAGGAACGCCTAATGTAGCTTTTGTTAATGGAGGAGCTCTCTCTTGAACGCCATTTTTCAGGGGAAAAGTCGTTTTATTTCATGAGTTTTAACATTAGATGAATTAAATAAGAGCAACGTCTTTGGGGTACAGATTCTAGGTGGTAAATGGGATTATTTGCTAAGTAATGTTCTCCAGTCTCAAAGTGTCCACCATTCATATTCATTCCTTTACCAACATGCATATCATTGGACACCATAGACCTTTACAGTAACCTAGGAAGACCCTAAATGGACAGATCTGCAATGAGTTAATGATAATGTCTTTTGTTTTCCTTCTGCAGAAAACTCCTGGAGGGAGAAGAGTGTCGGATTGGCTTTGGCCCAAGTCCTTTTGCCCTTCCTGAAGGACTCCCCAAAGTTCCTTCCATAGCCACTCACATAAAGGTCAAAAGTGAAGAGAAGATCAAGGTGGTAGAAAAGGCAGAAAAGGAAACTGTGATTTTGGAGGAACAGACAGAAGAGATACAGCTAACTGAAGAAGTGACAGAAGAAGAGGAAAAAGAGGCTAAAGAGGAAGAAGAAGAGGGAGAAGAGAAGGAAGCAAAATCTCCAGCAGAAGAGGTATCCCCAGAGAAGGAGGTCAAGTCCCCTGTGAAGGAAGAAACAAAATCACCCACCAAGGACAAGACCCCCGAGAAGGAAGAGGCTAAGTCACCAGCTGAAGTCAAATCTCCAGAGAAGGAAGAGGCTAAGTCACCAGCTGAAGTCAAGTCCCCAGAAAAGGCCAAGTCCCCTGAGAAGGAAGAAGCAAAATCTCCAGCTGAGGCCAAGTCCCCTGAGAAGGCCAAGTCCCCAGTGAAGGAAGAGGCTAAGTCTCCAGCTGAGGCCAAGTCCCCAGAGAAGGCCAAGTCCCCAGTGAAGGAAGAGGCTAAGTCTCCAGCTGAGGCCAAGTCCCCAGAGAAGGCCAAGTCCCCTGTAAAGGAAGAGGCTAAGTCTCCAGCTGAGGCCAAGTCCCCTGAGAAAGCCAAGTCTCCTGTGAAGGAAGAGGCTAAGTCTCCAGCTGAGG
>NW_006921784.1:5198855-5201522 GCF_000298275.1 Orycteropus afer afer
TCCCCTGTGAAGGAAGAGGCTAAGTCTCCAGCTGAAGCCAAGTCCCCTGAAAAGGCCAAGTCCCCTGTGAAGGAAGAGGCTAAGTCTCCAGCTGAGGCCAAGTCCCCTGAGAAAGCCAAGTCCCCAGTGAAGAAAGAGGCTAAGTCTCCAGCTGAGGCCAAGTCCCCTGAGAAGGCCAAGAGCCCAGTGAAAGAAGAAGCAAAATCTCCAGCCGAGGCCAAGTCTCCAGAGAAGGCCAAGTCCCCAGAGAAGGCCAAGTCTCCAGTGAAGGAAGAGGCTAAGTCTCCTGCTGAGGTCAAGTCTCCTGAAAAGGCCAAGAGCCCAGTGAAGGAAGAGGCCAAATCTCCAGTGGAAGTCAAATCCCCAGAGAAACCCAAGTCCCCAGTGGAGGTGAAGTCTCCAGAGAAGGCCAAATCTCCACTGAAGGAAGAAGCAAAGTCTCCTGAGAAGGCCAAGACTCTTGATGTGAAATCCCCAGAAGCTAAGACACCAGTGAAGGAGGAACTAAAGTCCCCTGCAGATATTAAGTCCCCTGAAAAGGCCAAAAGTCCTGTCAAGGAGGAAGCTAAGTCTCCAGAGAAGGTGAAATCTCCCGTAAAGGAGGATGCCAAGACTCCTGAGAAGGAGGTCCCAAAGAAGGAACAGGCAAAGTCTCCTGTGAAAGAGGAGAAACCCCAGGAGGTTAAAGTCAAAGAGCCCCCAAAGAAAGTGGAGGAAGAGAAACCTCCAGCTGCACCAAAAACCGAGGAGAAGAAGGATAGCAAGAAAGATGAGGTGCCCAAGAAGGAAGCTGCAAAGCCTGGGGTTGAGGAGAAGAAGGAACCTGCTGTAGAGAAGCCCAAAGAATCCAAAGTTGAAGCCAAGAAGGAAGAGACTGAAGGTAAGAAAAAAGCAGCAACCCCAGAGAAGGAAGCTCCTGCCAAGGTGGAGGTCAAGGAAGAGGCTAAAGCCAAAGAGAAGGCTGATGTGGCCAAGAAGGAGCTAGATGATGCCAAGGCCAAAGAACCCAGCAAACCATCAGAGAAGGAACCAGAAAAGCCTAAAAAGGAAGAAGCTCCAGCAGCACCGGCAAAAAAGGACACCAAGGAGGAGGCCAAGAAGCCTGAGGAGAAACCCAAGACGGAGGCCAAAGCCAAGGAGGAGGACAAGGCAAAAGAGCCCAGCAAGCCTAGCAAACCCAAGACAGAAAAGGCTGAAAAGTCCTCCAGCACAGATCAAAAAGACAGCAAGCCTCCAGAGAAGACCCCAGAGGACAAGGCCACCAAGGGAGAGAAGTAAGTGAGGGAAGGAGGCACATCCGGAGCAGCCAAAGAAATTCAGGAGGGCCGGGAGCTTGTGGATCAGTGTAACGAACTTTCATGTTCTCTCCCTTTTCTTTATATAAGAAGAAACTCTGCTTAGATGACGGGCCCTCCTTCACCAAACAGGCATTTCTGATAGCGATATGTTTGCAAGAGAAGGGACTTCCAGCCCCCTTCCTCTCACACCCCAAACCTCTCCCAGGTGATGGACAATTATGATAGCTTATGTAGCTGAATGTGATATATGCCGAATGCCACACGTAAACACTTGACTATAAAAACTGCCCCCTTCCTTTCCAGATAAGTGCATTTATATCCTGTATGTGCAATGACAGATGACCGCAATAATGAATGAGCAGTTAGAAACACATTATGCTTGAGATGTCTTAACCTATTCCCGAATGCCTTCTCTTTTTCCAAAGGAGTGGTCAAGCCCTTGCCCACAGCATTCCATCCTGGAAGAGCTGGAGCAGGGGGGCTGGGCACTGGCCACTGAACCATGCCAGGGCGCACTTTTCCACTGAAGTCTACTTTCAATTGCTTCTGTGCAATAAAACTAAGTGCTTATAAAATGAAAATGCTACGTCTGTTTATTCTCCTCTGGGAAGGGCTGGGATGGTGAGGTGGGGGAGGCCTAGATGTTATGTCTAACACTGCCCAGGACTGAGAAAACATGATGCTTACTGGCCTGAGAGCAGTTGTGGGAAAACAAGGTCCTTACCCCCTGTTGCAAAGAGCCAATGATCACAACAGATGGCAGAGAGGAAGCAAAAGGTTTATTGAGTATCCACACCCAAGGAGCCAGAGAGAGTCATTTCTCTAAAATGTCAGTCTCCTTGAGCAAAGGGGTAAACATGATTATACAGAGAAATGGGAAGGGGCTTGAAGATCTGGACAAACAGGAATGCCTTTGTTCTCTTCCCTGGTTACTCTAGACTCAGCGTCGCCTGGAGTTGAAGATTTCTTGGATGACTAGGCATGCCTTTATCTTCTCTTCCCTGGTTATTCCGGATACAGCATCCCTCTTCCCAGGGTCCTCTTGATCCATAGGCTACAGTTTGAAAATAGCAAATCTAAAGAACTCAGCATCCATGAAAAGACTGGCTATTTACTTAAAAGGGAGGGGAAAGGAGCAAGTTAGTCACTGTGATTAATGTCCACTTTAATCATGCCTGCTAGCCTGTGAAAGTTTTACAGTTTTCAGTGAGGGGCCTGTTTGGCCTTCCACTTGAGTTGATTGACTTCTGATGCTATTCCCTGGGCACAAACCATGGGCCTGGCAGTGTTCTAGGTGCTTTGATTTTATGGTCTTGTGACAGCTGACACACTGCATGGTTCCTCAAGAGGTTCCACCAGCCTCACATCA
>NW_006921784.1:5213448-5214936 GCF_000298275.1 Orycteropus afer afer
GGATTTTCCAAGGTAGGTGATGCCTATTTTAGGGATCAGGAAACAGGTTCAGAGGTGAGGTGAATTGCCCAGAGTCACTCAGCTAGTAAGTGGTAGGATTCGAACCCAGAACACCTACAGCCATCACAAACTAGAAGAGGCAAGGAATAGGTGCTCCTCTAGAGCCTCTGAAGGGAGTGTGGCCCTGCCGACATCTGTATTTCAGACTCCTGGCCTCCAGAGTGGTGACAATAAATGTCTGTTGTTTTAAGTCACCGAGTTTGTGATTATTTTTGTTACAGCAGCCATAGGACTAATACACTCAGAAATAGTGCAAGTTTAGTCCAGGTTAGATTTAGGGGCTGAAATGAAGTTATTGGGACTCAATTCTGCCTCTCCACTGTGTTTTCCTTATTGTTGGCCTCTTTACAATGGCTCCCCCAATGAGCCCCAATGAACAGATTTCAATGCTTTTGTGTAGTTCACATTCCTCTTGATGTGGACCCAGTGCCTTGCTTCTAAGGAATAGAATATGACAAAATGATGAGATGTCATTTCTGAGATTAGGTTACAAGAGGATTACGGCTTCTGTCTTGCTTACTGTCTCTTGCTCTCTCACCTGCTTGCTCTGATGAAAGCCAACATTCATGGTTTGAGCTGCCTTGTGGAGGGGCTAACATGTCAAGGAACTGGCCAATAGTCAGTAAGGAACTGAGGCCCATAGTCCAACAAGGAGTTCAATCTGCCAACAACCACGTAAGTGAATGCTGGAGTGAATCCCCCCCATTTGAGCCTTCAGAGGAGACTGCAGCCCTGGATGACACTGATTGCTGCTTTGTGAGAGATCTTAAGAAAGAGGCACCCAGTGAAGCTACGCCTAGATAATAAGTGTTTCTTTTGGGGTAATTGGTTATGCAGCAATTCATAACTCATACAGCTTCCCCTCAAAAAAGCCTTCTTTTCATGGAGTCCTCCAGTAGCTCTGGGTTTGGACCCTTCCAAGTTCAAATGAGGGGAGAGAAATTCTGTCTTCACCAGTTCAAACAAAGTCTGAGAATTGATTCTCTTCAGATGATTGGGCTATGTGGCTGGGCCAAAATTAACCACTGTGGCCAGGAAGCATGGAATACACTTGGACTGTGAGATCCAGGGATGGATGCCTACTTTGGTCCTATTGTCAGAAGTGACCATTCTCTGGAGAAGGATGTCATGCTTGGTAAAGTGGAGGGTCAACAAAAGAGGGCAAGGCCCTCGACAAAATGGATTGTCATGGTGGCTGCAATGATGGACTCAGGTATAGTAGGGATCATGAGGCTGACACAGGACTGGGCAGTGTTTCGTTCTGCTGTGAGTTGGACATGACTTGCCGGCACCTAACAACACTTATGTATCCACCCGTAGATTAATGTTGGCTATCACTGATAATACAGTATTGTTGTTGTTTTGTCGTCGAGCCGGCCCCCACTCATAGCGACCCCTCCTTGGGTTTCCGAGGCAGTATCACTACAG
>NW_006921784.1:5215303-5217222 GCF_000298275.1 Orycteropus afer afer
GTTGTTTCCATCTCTTTGCTACAGTGAACTATGCTGCAATGAACATGAGTGTGCATATGTCTATTCGTGTCCTGGCTCTCACCTCTTTAGGGTATATTCCTAGTAATGAAATTGCTGGATCAAATGGTATTTCTATTTTCAATTTTTTAAGGAAACGCCATACCATTTTCCAAAGTGGTTGTATCATTTTACAGTCTCATCAGCAGTGAATGAGTCTCAATCTCTCCGCATCCTCGCCAGCATCTGTTATTTTCTGTCTTGTTGAACTTGCTATTATTGCTGGGGTGAGATGATAGCTCATTGTTATTTTAATTTGCGTATCTCTAATAGCGACTCGACGGCACATAACTACAACAACAACAACATCTCTAATAGCTACTGATCGTGAGCATTTCCTCATGTGTTTGTTGGCTGGCTGTACATCTTCTTTAGTGAAATGTCCATATAATTACTGATTGATTTTAGAACATAGCTTCTAGTCTGACCTTTGGAACCACTGTTTGTCAAATCTGACTGCACACAGATAATTCTATAAAGCACACAACAGCCAAGGCAAGCCTTCTTTACTAATTAAGCCAAACACAGGAAACCGGTTTTATCAAAGTTAAAGGTTCAAAGATTATCTCAGGGTGATAGTTTGGGTGGATCATTTCCGACCTCCATGGGTGTAGAAAACCTGGATTCCACAAGAATGAGAAATTGTTCCATATGGCCCAAATGTCCATTAATTATCCACACACTGGACCTCTATAAAGCTGTAAAAAGGCATGAGGAAGCTCTCTGAAGTACCGGTAGGGGAAGATGTCCAAGATGTAAGAAAATCAAGGTACAGAACAGTGGAGAGAGTATGTGTTTTGCATGGAAAAAATAGAAAATGTATCTCAAATCGGAAAGGATACAAAAGAAACTAAGAAACACGGTTGCCCATTTGAAAGGAAGATGGGAATGAGGCAGATGCGGGATAAGATTGGCCATGACATCTGTCACTGTATGCCCTTTATACTTTGAGTTTTGAAGCTTGTGAATGCATGATTCTAACAATTAAATTAAAAAGAATTGTATACTATAATCAGATTTTAGTAAAGAAACAAATAAATATGTATGAAATCAGAAAAAAAATAAACCACTCAGCCTCAAAGTGGTTATGCTGAATACCAGACACCATTGAGTCAAATCCAACTCACAGTGACCTGTATGCTTCTGAATAGAATTGTAATCCCTAAGGTTCTCAACTGCTGATTTTCTAGATCACCAGACCTTTCTTCTGCACCTGCAACCTTTCCGTTAGCAGCTGAGTGCGTTAAATTTTTGCACCACTCAGGGTCAGCTTTTTGGATACTGTATTAAAAATCTAACATGCTGCCGGTGAGTTGATTCCAATGCATGGTGACCCCATGTGTTACAGAGTGAGAACTGCCTCAGACGGTTTTCTTCGCTGTAGTCTTTATGGAAACACATTGCCGGATCTTTCTTCCACTGTGCTGCTGGGGGTGGGGGAGGTTCAAACTGCCAACACTTAGGTTAGTAGACAACTGCAAACTGTTTGCACCACCAAGACCTTTGTCTGGATGAACCGCCAACCTACTGGTTAGCAGTCAAGTGCCCTAGGCACCATGCCACCAGAGCTCCTTCTCTGGATACGGTTGTTGTTAGATGCCATAGAGCTGGCTCTGACTCACGGTGACCCCATGTACAACAGAAAGAAACGCTGTCCACTCCTGTGCCAGCCTCACTGTCCCTGCTATACCTGAGCCCATCATTGCAGCCACTGTGTCAATCCATCTCATTGAGGGCTTTCCCATTTTTTGCTGACTCTCCACTTTGCCAAGCATGGTATCCTTCTCTAGAGAACGGTCCCTTCTGACAACATGACCAAAGTAGGTAGGAAATAAATATTACACTGATTCTATGGCATTTGC
>NW_006921784.1:5218817-5224257 GCF_000298275.1 Orycteropus afer afer
TTGTCCTCCCAACCACCTGTGAGGGAAGTTCCATCATCATCCCTACTACAGATGAGGACACCAAGGCTTAGGGGGAGTCATGCAACTTGCCCAGAGTCATGCAGCTGCTCAGCAGAACGAGGACCCAGATGGGTCAGTCTGATACCAATGCTGTAACTCTTGACCATGTTACCCTTGGAGTACTTGTGTTGCTGAAATGTGTTACCTGTTACCACCTCCAGCAGCAGAATCCCATCACACAGAGGATTTAAATCACTCCATAGTTTGCAGTAACCTATCAGTGTCTCACTGCTATCCATAAGGTTTCCGCTGGCCAATTCTCTGAGAAGTCGATGGCCCCTTCCTTCTTCCCAGTCTTGTCTTAGTCTGGAAGCTCTGCTGAAACCTGTCCACCAGGGGTGACCCTGCAGGTATTTGAGATACCAGTGGCATAGCCTCCAGCCTCACAGCAACATGCAAGCCACCACAGTACAACCAACTGACAGATGAGTGCCTGGTAACGCAGAGGGTCGGCGAAACGGGAAGACTCTCAACGAGATGGACTGACTCAGTGGCTGCAACCATGGACTCAGGTGCAGCCAGGATCGTGAGGCTGTCACAGAACCAGGCAGTGTTTTGTTCTGCTGTACACAGGGTTGCTGTGCCAGAGCCAAGTCAATGGCACCTAACAACAACAACATAGTTTGCAGGCGTTGGCATTGCTAAGAAGCACATGACTCACACAAGCTGGATGGAACAAGGATTCACTTACACGGAGAAGAGACAGAGCAAGATCACCTTCAAAAATGGTTGTTCCCGCCCTCCCCCACCGCCCCTGGCCTGCACATCTGCTCTTTAGCCAAGGCAAGTAGATGATATGAACACACCCCTCTTGTACTGTAGGAGAACCCCATTCCCTCCCCACCAGACTGCTATAGCCGTGGGCTTGGCCAGGTACCCCATAAACACACTTAGGTAAGCAGTTCCTGGGAATGCTGATATGTGCTGAGACCAACGGGGAGGCCTGGCTGACAGACCACTGTCTGCTACAGAATGTGGTTTGGGTTGATATGCCCCAGAAAGGTATTCAGCCCACACTCACATACTATCCAAGAAATAAGCCAACATTTTATCGTGGGTCAGAGGAAGGAAGGAAGGAAGGCCGCCCTTCCATAAAATGAAAGAATGAAAGCCCCCCCCCCCCCAAGGGGCCAGCATCAAACTACTTTGTGCCTGAAGTCACTCTTGTGAAAAGGAAAAGGCCAGGAGGCAGACAGAGCCAGGCTCAAACCCTGAGTGGGTGGCGAAAGAAACGTGGGCTCAGACACGTCCTCTGACACCTCTGAGCCTGTTTCCTCATCTGTAAAAATGAAGGAAAGGTGTCCCCTTGGAGGCCTATTGAAATAGAATAGGATAATGAATGTAAAATTGTGGTTAGTCCAGTGCCTGCCCTAAAACACCTGCTACGTGGAGGGTGCTGCCTGCTCCGTCAGGGAGGCCTCTGAACACTTGGTGTTTTGGTCTTCTAGTGCTGCTATAACACATATACCACAAATAGATGATCTTAACAAAAAGGGATTTATTCTCTTATAATTTTAGAGACTAGAAGTTCCAGTTCAAAGTGCCAGCCCTAGGGGCTGGGTGAAGGGCCCTCGACCTTGGGCTTCAGCTCTGCCTCTTGCTCCTGGTTCACTGGAGCTGGAGGCATCTCTTACCTCAGGTAGCTGCTGGCTGCTGTGGCTGACAAACCCAAGGTCGTCAAGGAAAATGGCACAGTCACGAGATTTATCAAGCAACACAGCAGGCCACTAGTTCAAGTCCAGAAACAGTCCCAAGATTGGCAGACAACATGGCAGATCGCTGATGACTCGGCCAAATGCAGGATCCAGATGTGCCAGGAAGTTCGAGACCTTTCTCAAAGCATCTTATGTACTGGAAGCAGACTACATCCCAAAGGCAACTAATTAGCTGCTCACAGCAGATTCCACCATGGAGTTTATTATACCACAATCTCATCAGGTGGAATAACTGCATCCGGCTGCCCAGACACTCAAAACCACGGCCCAACCAAGCTGACACACAACCTTAACTACCACACCTGGGAAAGAAGAGTCAGAAGACAGGGACAAAGTCTCTCTGGGAGTCGGGCAGGTCTGCTCTTTCCCACAGATCAGTTTTTTCTTAGCCTTGTTTCCCCACAGTGATCAGCAAGGCACCCTTCAAAGGAAAAGGTCCTTTCGGATTTATTAGTAGAGAAAACAGTTAGGAAAAGGTAAACTGGGGAGACAATAAAAGAGTGACAATAAGATACTAAGAAATCAAAGACATGGATGACAGCTTTAAACAGACAAAGAAGGCGGGCTGAGTTTCCGGTGTGCGGAGGCAGACAGGGAGGGGCTTCAGTCTGGGATGTGCCCCAGCATCTAACGTGCAAGAAGGCCAAGGTCACCTCCAAAGGAGGAAGCTTCAAGGCCCTCCCAGACCTGGTCCCCTCTCCCAGTCTGCCCACCCTAGGCATAAATGGCCCAGCAGCCCAAAGGGACCACTTCAGTAGCCTGGATTGTCCTGGGATTTCATATATATGTCTCCTTCTCTCTAAAGCCAGGACGATTCTTTTGTTCAGAGCTGCTCCTTGGAAGAGGGAAGCTATCTGGAGGAGGACAGGTTCCGACAGCCCCTGCTAGGACGCACAGCCTCCTGCCAGCCCCCACAAACCCTCTCTGCAACCTTGTCTTGGCTTCTAGAGATGAGTTTTAGTGCTGAGTCAGTTTGGCTACCTTCCAGACAAGAACAGACTCAGAAGCTGCAATGCAGGGCCATTAAAGGAGCTATTTTTAGGTTTCACTTCAATCTTATTCAGCACAGGCAGTGAGACGCAAGGCCTGAAGGTGGCCAGACCAAAGGGATGCTAGCAGGGACAAAGTCTCAGGCAAATAGGTCAGGGAAAGGCAAGGAGATCTGGTTCCGTGGAGAAAGAGCAGCGCTCAGAGGCTCTGCTGCCACCCTGATCCAGAAGGTGGGAGTGGAGAATTGAGCTCTGGTATTATCTGAAGTTACCAAGAAAAATGAGTAAAGAGGGAGAGAAGTGCCCTCCAAAGAGCCTAGGACAAGCTGTACCTGGGGAATTCGTTAAAAATACACCTTCACCAGGGGTGGGAGGGGAGGGGAGGGAACACTGCAAACAAACAAACAGAAAACCACCTTTGGCCCATCCCAGGTCGACTGAGAATACTGGGAGTGGGGTTTGGGAATCTGTCTGATCAGCTCCCAATGTGGGTGACACCCCCACTCAGTGATGTCCAAGGACTTCTGGGCTGGAGTGGATCTGCCTCTAGAATTCAAAAGGATGGTATAGTCAGAAGGGAAGGGCAGGTGGGGGCAGGGGGGTCATCTAACAGCGATTTGAGGGGTCCTGGCAGGGCTGAGAGACTCCCTTATTACTGGCAACTTTTTATACTGGAGGTCTGTGTTATCTGAGGATAATCAGTACTGGAAAAGTTGACATAAAGTGCATACTGTACACTTTCAGTGGTGATCAAGGCTTTAAAGTACACTGTGGAAAAAAAAAAACCAATTTGAGACTATCTTGAAAAATCACAATTTATTTCATCTCGGATACAGTGAGCTTTAAATTATACCTGCCAGATCCTGGATAGAGTGGGAAAACAATGTGGGAACAAAACTCAAAATCATAAAAAAAGACCAAGTTTACTGGTCTGATAGAGCCTGATGAAACCCCCAAAGCTATGGCCCCTAGGTAGCGTTCAGTCCTGAAATTGAACTTACTCCTGTGACTTCCCACCAAACAATAGACAGGCCTATAGGGTGAACATTTACATCAGGTAGATACACTCCTTAGAATGATCAATTATGAGAGAACAGAAGGGCAGTGTTTGCACAGGGAGATAGCTCAGGGGGCAGGAATGCACAGGAAAGAAGGACAGGGAAGAGGTAACTATAGGGAGGAAGTGGGAAGAGAGCTGTTACATTGTAGGGAATTGAAGGCAACGTCATGAAACAAAAGGTGTCTGGTCTGCTGTATGGAAAATGAATTTGCTTTTTACACTTTCACCCAAATCACAAAAATTTTAAAAATAATTATACCTGCAAGTAATATTCCCTGAAGTCTTTTTTCAAATGAATAATAGTTTAGCTTACCTACCTATTACCATCAAGTGGATTCGGACTCATAGCAACCCCAAAGAGTAGAACTGCCCCATAGGGTTTCCAAGGCGGCAAATCTTTACAGAAGCGGACTGTCTCCTCTTATTCGTGTTGAGCAGCTGTTGGGTTTGAACCACTGACCTTTTGTTAGCAGCCCAATACCTTACCCACTACACCACTTGTGTAGTTCCATGCAATTTTATCCTGTGTAGATTTTGGGAACGACCACAAGATACGCGACTGTCCTACCATCACAAAGTTCCCTTATGGAACACCTTTATAGTCACACCTAGCCACCCATCCACCATCCCTTACCCCTAACCTCTGGTGACCACTAATCTTCTCCATCTCTCTAATTTTATCATTTTTAGAATGTTATAAAAGGAATTAAGTATGTGACTTTTTGAGATTGGCTTTTTCCATTCAACACAATTCATTTGAGATCTTAGCTCTATCAGTAGTTCATTCTTCTCTAGTGGTGACTAATATTCCGTCATAAGGAGCTTTGGTGGTGTAGTGGTTAAGGCATTTAACTGAAAAGGTTGGTGGTTTGAACCTGCCAGCTGCTCTGTGGAAAAAAGATGAGGCAGTCTGCTTCTGTAAAGATTTACAGTCTTGGAAACCCAATGGGGGTTGCTATGAGTTGGAACGGACTTGGGGGCAGTAAGTTTCGCTTTTTGGTTTTAGTACTCAGTTGTATTCATGTACCAGCTTATTTAGCCATTCGGATTGTCTGGCTTAACTAGTGACAAAGTCCTGCCTTGAGCACTGTGCTCTTTTAAGAACCATCTACATGGGATCAAAGTGACAACAGCAACTCGAAAGATTAGATAGCAACCTTAGGCGGCGGTGAGTTTATGTCAACGAGGCAGGAAAACCCCAAAAAAAGGAAGGTTAGAACGGCTGCACAACTCAAAGAATGTCGTCACTGTCTGTAAATCATACATGTAGACAGAAACTGTTGGATTCACGTGTCTTACTTGTGTACATTTTCAACGTCAAAATCAATGAAATTTTCAGCAAAATAAAATTTAAAGGAAAAATAAACTATAATTGCAACTATACAGTAACTCTGGTCTTTTTACATCTTTATTTTTAAGATGAGGAGTCCCTGGGTGGCCCGAATGGTTAGCTGCAAAGCGGGCACGTGAACCTACCCAGAGGCCCTCCGAAGGCCTCACAATCTGTTTCTGAAAGGTCACAGTCAATGAAAACGCTACAGAGCAGTTCTGCTGTGTCCCACGGGGTCACCATGGGTTGGAACTGCTTCAGCGGCAACAACAACATTCTAAAGGTA
>NW_006921784.1:5225237-5237226 GCF_000298275.1 Orycteropus afer afer
TAAATTTTGGTCAATGTCATGAGACAAAGTATATGTGAGCTGCTGTATGAAAAGTGAATTTACTCTGTAAATCTTCACCCAAATCCTAAAAAAAAAAAAAAAAAAAAAAAAAAAAGCAGATTTGTTTTACATTCAACAGTTCATGAACATTTTTTCTACTGTTGGGCTGAGAACCAATTCATGGAAGTAAGTCCATTTCTAGGCCCGAAGGGTAACCTGGGGCCACAGTCTCGGTGGTTCCACCAGTCTCTATCCAAGCAGTAATTCTGGTCATTTTCGTTTTTGGATTTTTTTCCATTTTTGCCTCCCACTCCCTCTAGGGTCTCCAGTTTTGATCCTTCTCGAGTAGCTAGTATTGGCAGCGCTATGCTGACTTTAGCTTTGTGTACGACCTCTTAACAGCAGGGACTGGAATACTAATTAGCAGAGGAATGAGGTTTCCAAAGCAGAAACAAATACGGTCTAAGGACAAGAGGGCACTGCAGACTTGAGTCTCTGTGCCCGTGGCTTTCCTGGCCACCCAGAGAAGGTCCATCCATTCATGCCCATTCACACCGTGCTCTGGCTCCCATCTGCCCTTCTACAAGGCAGAGCTGCCCCTCCCAGCAAGGAGCCACAAGACAAAGGCCATTTGGTCAGCTGATACTTTAATAGGCTGGAAACACAAAACCTGTCTTTCGAGACTATTGAGGGTCATATGTGGGCTGGACCACAGCAGAGGCTCAGGCATCAGGGTGGGGCATGGGGGAACCATGGCCTACCAAGCAGGGGTCAGCGATGGCTGAAGAATCCTTGGGGATGGTTGTATTTAAACGGCTTCATCCTACTGGGGCCCCTAGAGAAACAGGAGAAGGGAGAGCAGTTAACAGCAAGCCCTTGACTGATAAACTAACTCGCGATTTGTCCACACAAGGGAATATTAGAGAATTGTTTTTTTAAAAAAGACAGCACTACGTGACACGGAACACTGTTAAGAGAAGCAGGCTGCGGAACGACATGTCAGGTGTGACATCATCTTTGTAAAAATGCGTTCGCTTGCAATGCATTCCCACCGACGGAAGGGCCCTCGCCGACAACGCATGTCTGGGGACAGAGTTCGGGCACTCTCACTTTCTGTGTGGTTGCTAAAATACTTAAACATGTTTTTTCTAATAAAAAAATAAAGGATATTTTAGAAATCACCCGTGTAAGGAGATTCTCACGCAGGCACAGCCTGGCAGTGAAAGGGCTGTGCCCTGAGTGCCCATCAGGAGCTGGGTGCTGGCTCCTCCCTCCCTTGCAGGGGCTAGCTACGCCGTTTCACACATCTTACAGGTGAAGAGACAGGCTCAGGGAGGTAAATGGTCTGTCCAACACTATGCAGCCAAGAACTGGCGGAGCCAGAATCCAAAAACAGCCTGATGCCAAAGCCCGTCTGCCACAGGCAGGCCAACAGGCATGTTCAAGGGGCCAGTGTCCAAAGCCTGCCCCTGTGAAGATGAGGTTGTAATTCTTGGCCCCCAAGCAGACTCCACAGAGGGCCCTCTTCCTACAATTCCACATGGGTAAGTCCACGCCCAGGTAAAAAGGGCCACTTCTCCCGCTTTTTCCTGCCTGTGATAGGTGATGGTTCACGATAACATCCTGGGTCTTGGTTTAAGGGAGTAGGTGTGTGTATGTTTGTGCATGTGTGCATGTTCATACATGGTAGGTGTGTGTTTAAGTGTATATATGGTATGACTTTGTGTGTTTATGTGTATGTGTGCACAGGAGCTCTGGTGGTGAGAAGGTTGGCGGTTCAAACCCACCAGCTGCTCCATGAAAGGAAGATGGAGTAATCTACTTCCGTAAAGATTTACTGCCTTGAAAACCCAATGGGGGTTGCTATGAGTTGGATTCGACTCGATGTCAGTGATTTGGATTTTTTTAATATGAGTGTGCATGTGTATATGCATGTGTTGTGAGTGTGTGCGATGGGAGTTCAAACAGGGGAAGATGGAAGTTATTATTTCAGTACCAGTGGTTGAGGGTTTACTCCACCGGTATTGTGCTTAGCACTTTACATATGTGATCTCACTGGATTTCATCCTCTCAACAGCACTCAAGGTAGATGCTGCTTTACAGATGAGGAAACTGAAGCTCAGTGGCTCTAAGTAAACAGACCCTAATCACACATGTAGGAGCTGGGATTAGAAGCGAGGTCTTCTTCCTGGTTCCAAAACCCTTGCTCATATCCATGGTGTCCTATGCCCCCCATCCCCAGAAGAGCAAAGAGCCATCTGGGCAAGTTCAGGCCTATTGCAGATGGAGAGGCCAGAGCGGCAGTGCCCAGGCAGGGGCTAAGCCTGCATTCTGACTGCTTGGCCTCATCCCAGTGGTCAGCTGGCCTCCAGGTCAACAGCCTCACATCAAATACCTCACCAGCCACGGAGATAATTAGCTCTGAGTCACCAAAGGTGTACCTTCTGCAAGGCACCATACAAAGTATTTCAGAAACCATTCGCACGTTGAGAACTCCCACCTGGAAATGTGCTACTGGAACTGTGTGCAGGGTGGGAGGGTGGCAAGAGCTGAGGTCTCACCCAGGCCCACTACAGATAGCAAATGCTAGAAGGGACCAGCATCCAGGCACAGCTCTGCCTCCCAGCAGCCACACAGGGCCAGAGCTGGTTATTATCTGACACGCTATGAACCAGGCCAGGCAGGGGTGCCAGACGGAGGTGGGAAGATGCTGGGCAGCTTCTAGGGGCTGGGAACAAGGTTAGAGGAAAGTAAGGTAGCTTTTGAACTGAAAGGGAACAAGGGGGTGCCCTGGTCTGAGACAGATTGTAACCCTTCCCCTTTCCCCTCCACAAACACTGCTCCCCTCTCAACCCCTCACCCAAGGGAGGGGAGTCTGAGCAGTAGACTACTGGGTTTTTGAAACTTACCCTTGAAGAATAAGACTGTGAGTAAAGGGATAAAAAGGGAAAAAAGGACCCAACACTAAAAATGAAGACAAGCTTGCAAGGATGCTGGAAACTCTGATGCCCCACACCAACCAGGACCTGTTGGCGCTTTCTGAGCACCCGTCCTGTGCCAGGAACCACCTCAGAAGCTTTAGAAGGATTCTCGCTAACGCCTCATGAGCTAGACGGTGTAACTTCTGCTGCAGTGCTGAAGAAACAGGTGTGGAGCCGAGGTGGAATGGCCCTCCAAGGTGACACGGCTGGTAAGCGGCAAAGCTGAATAGACCCTTGTGCCTGGCTCTCTTCCAAGCTGCTTCCTCCTGGAGCTCCCCACCCACCGCCTACAGCTGCCATTCTCCCTAGGAAGGCCCAGCTGACTCCTGGGGGCTAGTGGGGATAAACACAGTTTGAAAAAGCATATCTGGATAATAAAAAGCAAAGAAAACCCTATCAGATCTACGTAGCAGATCCTGGATAAAGTGGGGAACAATGTGAAACAAAGCTCAAAATCATTTAAAAAAAAAAAAAAAAAGGCGGGGACTAGGTTTGCTGGTCTGATAGAGCCTGGTGGAACCCCTGAGACTATGGTCCCTAGCTGCCCTTCAGATCTGGAATTGAACCCACACCTGTGGCTTTCAGCCAAACAAAAGACAGGCATATAAGCTGAACATTTACATTAGGTAGATAAACTCCTTGGAGAGACCAATCATGGGAGAGTAGAAGGGCTGTGTATGCACAGGGAGACAGCTCCGGGGCAGGAGTGCATGAGACGGATGGACACAGGGAAGAGGTGGCTGTGGGGAGGAAGTGGGAGAGGAGCTGTTGCATTGTGGGAAATTGCAGTCAATGTCACGAGACAAAGCGTATGTGAACTGCTGTATGGAAAATGAATTTGTTCTGTAAACTTTCACCCAAATCACAGTAAAATTAAAAAAAAGAAAGAAAGACAACCCTGTTGTTTTCCACAGAAAACACAAAAAGTTTAGTGTGGCCACCTCTTCCTGGTTCACGGTCCAGTGGGCCCAACTTCAAGGGGTAATGAGCAGCAATGCTGCTTTGAGCACAGCCTGCTGGTGAAGACAGCTGGTCCAGGCCCAAGAAAGTTGGCTGCAGGGTAAGTTTCAGGAAGGAGGGAGTGAACTCTCCTTGGGACATCTGGCAGCAGGATTTTAATTTCTACTGTGAACAGACAAGTGTACCTGGACACTGTGTGTGTAGGGTGGCGCAGCATCCTGGGCTCTGATCTCCGCCCTCAAGTCCACGTGACAGGCAGGGCCAGAGGTCGTCAGAGCCCAGCCCCTCACCTGAAAAGCCGCAGACACATCTTCTCCTGGGGAAACTCCTTGGGCCCCTCCACGCTGTTGTCATGGCTCTCGGTCTCCAGGTAGACGTCCAGCAACACACACAGACGCTGCAACTGGTTGGTCAAGAGCTGGTGGCCAGGCCGAGCACCGCACAGCTCCTTGCAGCACACGTTGACCTCACTTTCCATGGCCTGTGCGGGTGGGAAAGCCAGCAACTCAGCAACTCCAGTGGGTGCTAACTACCCTGGCCAAGCTTGGTACCCAGGGGGGGCCTGAGGTCTCCATAAGACCTGAGTCTGGAGCCCACACAGGAGCCTCGCCTCGCCACATCAAGCCAGAGAGGCTCGTCAAGACAACAGAGCTTGCTTGACTCCTGAGACTGTGGCCTTAGACACCCTTCAAGCACGGACCTGAACCCACTCCGGGGGACCATCTTTCAGCCAAACACCAGACAGGCCTATAATGTGAACAGTAACACCCGTGAGGAATGGACAGGCCTGTGACGCGAACATTAACACCCATGAGGAATGGACAGGCCTGTGACGCGAACAGTAACACCCGTGAGGAATGGACAGGACTGTGACGCGAACAGTAACACCCGTGAGGAATGGACAGGCCTGTGACGCGAACAGTAACACCCGTGAAGAACATGCTCCTAGGAACAATCAACCACAGGAGACCACAAGGGCAGCATCTGCCCCAAAACAAAGCTCAGTGGCAGGAAGGAGCAGGGAAGAAGGGTGAATAGAAACGGGGGGACCAGGGAGGAAGTGGGAAGAGTGCTGTTACATCGTGGGGACTGCAACCAACATCACGGAACAAATGGCGCGTAAATCAGTGAATGGAAAACTAATCTGCTCTGTAAGCTTTCACTCAAAACAGAACAGAAAGTTTAAGAAGAAAAAAAGACAGTACGATTTTCCTGATTCTGGCCCCTAACTTTCTCTGCCTCTCATTCCAAGATGGAGGTGTGACAAGTTACCTGAAGATAAGATCAAAGTCAGATGGGGCCAGGGTTAAAAATGGGCTTCAAGGCCATTACTACCAAATCAGACCAACAGGCAGAATGGTAACGAACAGCTGCCAGCGATCTCACGTGCTCTATTGTTCCAGGGCTCCTATAACGCTTCTGAGTATACACGTTTACACAGACGCTCAAGGCAACAACCTTCTATCCCCATTTTAGAAATGGGGGCACCCATGGGCCCCAAGCTAGTTAAGCTGGAGAGAGGGGTCTAGGTGCTCTCTATTACTATACCATCAGCCTCCAGCAAATTCTGTAAATCCCACAAAAGCCACTGTCCCGGGAATTAAACTACAGCGCCCAAGCCCTCAGCTGCAGCAGGTTCTGCCACTGCCTGGCCCTGCGGAGGCCCGCCTGCTCCTCCTGGCACCCCCAGCCGGGCCTTACCCTAATGTTGTCATCGTTGTTGTTGGTCTTCTCTCCCTTCCAGTTCAGACAGAGCTGGAAAACAGGGGGGATGGAGGAGTAGCCAGGATTCAGCACCACAGCGGCCTGGAGCTTGGCTGGGAAGGGAAAGGAGTGCAGGGAAACTCAGTTCTGAGAACCAGCTTGTTGGCCATGGCAGCCTCTCCGTTGGACCCTGATGCTGGCTCAAATGCCTCAGGTTAACCTGAGGGCTGCAGAGAAAACTCTCATACTGACCGATGTTTACTTTCATTCTAGCATCCCTGAAGAGGAAGTGCCAGGTTGCAGAACGTGGGGTCCTGTGACTCTGACCCCTCTAAGGACCTTGGTCTATTGACTGCACCAGCACCCCAGGGTATAGACCACAGCAGGCTTGCCCAAGATCTCTATTTAGACTCTGACAGAAATTGGCTTAAGTGACATTTCTTTATCTGGTAGAAAGTAAAGGATTTTTCCACGTGAAGGTTTACTATGTGGCTTTTCTTTTCAATGATCTTTTGCATCGACTGTTACATCAGTCAAATATATTTATCCTATTCTGTTCCTTCTATTTTTATAAACTCTGTTGTATGAAACTTCCTTTTTTTAATAGCCAGCATGTACTGAGAGCTTCCTGTGTCCCCTCTGTTCCCACTTTATTTCATCCTGACAAGGATCCTACAATGGGTACCATATCATCAACCCATTTTACATTAAAGAAACTGAAGCTCTGACAGAAACGTTCCCAAAATCAAACAACTGCAAAGCAGCAGCGCTGAGTTTAACCAGACCTGCCTGATGTTACAGCCTGTGTTCGTAATCATAAAACTAAGTATTTGTATACTTGTCCAATACATATTCATGTTTCCTCTGGAGACAAGCTTCACTTTTGTCAAAAGAATGGCATTAATCTCCTCTCCTCCAATGGGTTAAGCATGCCATCCCTCCTTAGTTATTGATGAAAAAAAAGTTTAACTCTAGGTATTGAAATTACAATAAGAGAGTACAGGTTGTGATCATTCTCCCCTGAAGGTCATAACATTCATTGAAAAATGATTCCTTTCTGTACTGTTGGGCTGTTTCTGTCATAACCATCTGCATATATTTCTGGATTTGTCTCTCTTCACCATCTTTTTGTTTTTAATCTACACTATATGAGTTTTCATTGATCCTTTGAAAAATTATGTATATTTGGGACTGTTGCCCACTTACTCAGCTAAATTTCATTCTTAGTTTTTCAAATTCTTTCATATGTCCCATGAAAATGTACGTTAGTATCACATTCATTTTATGTGTTACTATAGAATACTTGTCATCTTTCCGAGCTTCATCAGCTCAACCAGAAAGCGGATGTGATCACTCAGTGAGTTCCTGCTCGTGGGCAAGGACATTTCTTGGACTGAGTATTTTGTGCCCCTTCACTGGAAGGGCTCTCTGTTGTTAGGGATGAGGCCCAAGTGAATTTAGGAGGGGAAGCGAAGGCACAAATGCCATGCAGTGGTCACCTGTCATGAGAAGGGAACGGAGTGGGCAAAGGGCTCCAACTGTATCTGACAGCTTTCATTTCTTTAGAACATTAAAAACAAAAAAAGACAGGAAGAAAGGAAAAAGAGGGGCAAAAAGTGGGGCAGAGAGGGAGAGGCTCTAACATCAGAGTCCCTTCTTCTTCTGCACTAGCATTACCAGCAACTCCCTTGGCTGTGTGGCCCTAGAACTGAGCCTCAGAGGGTCAGATCTGTGGGCAATGCCAGGCCCTGCTGAGGCTGTGGCAGACTACAGCATGACAGCAATTTGTAAGGTTCCCGAGATGCCAGAGAGCTGTGAGGAATCAGAGCTTCTGATGCTGAAGTGTGGGCAAAAACTCTGGAGGAGGAGAAGGGAAGGAGGCCCTGTGACCTTGCACTTTACAAGATGTCACTTACAACCAGTGGGATGGAGAGGCCGGAGAATAGGGTATCTGATTCTAGACTGCAGTGAAGCAGAGGGGCTGGGAGCTCAGGCTCAGAGGACCTACCTGGGTGTAAATCCAGCATTCACTAGCTGTGTGACTAAGCCTGAATCTCCTCACCTGTAAATGGGAATGACGTGTCCACTCCCAGAACTGCTGGGAAGAACTGTATTAGACAACGCATGCTGTGCCTGTGTTACAGGATCCGTCCTCACTGAACAGTGGCTGTCACAACCATCACTATGTGCTAAGTGTCCAACCCAGGATTCCAGAATATTTCATTTGGGTTGGACAACCCCCAGGATGTTTTCATTCTTAGCAGCTCCCCTCGCCAGGAACCAGTGTGATCCGCAAAGCAATTACCTGTGCCCCTTTCGATGAGGGCCATGTAGTAGAGACTGGTGTCCTCAGCAAGTCCCGCCTCCACAATGTCTTTGGTGAAATGCAACTCCTAGAACGGCCACCATGGAGATGGAGTCAATTGCTAGCTCCTCTGGTCAAATGCTCTGCCCTTCAGGTGAAGGGGCAAGAACAGAAAAGTGACATAGGTCTGCAGTCCCCAGGGCAGCAAAGCTGACCTGTTACTCCTTCACCTACCAAGTAATCCTCATGGGCAATTGTCACCCACTTCACCAGGCGAGAGACCACCTTTGCAGGGAAGAGGTACTGGCAATCACTGGTAACTGGCACAATGCCATGTTCTGGAAGAGAGCAAGACACGTGCTGTTAGAGGTAGAAAGCAGGTGCCACAACTGGGTACCCCAGCATTCTCCTAGGGGTGCTCTGGAGGGCTCAAATGGCCCTGACAGTTGTCCCAGTACATCAGACACACAGTAGGTGCACAGGTCAGTTTGTGCTAGGAATGTAGGCATACCATCCTGAATTCTGGTGCTGGGCTTGAGCACATGGCATTGGGTGAAGGTCAGGCTGGCATGTCTACATTTCCAGCCTCATTCTTAATGCAAATGTCGGCCAGTGAAACAAAAACCCCTGCAGCCAGAACCAGAGATGGTGCCTCCGCAGCAGTGACTGTTAATTAGATCAAATAACTGAGAGGGCTGTTTTCCTAGCTGACCTTGATGGAGTAAACGGCTAAGGTGCTCTGGGTGGGGGAGGAGGATGGAGAACTGTTCTAGGGGACATTCCTGCTGGTGTTTCAGTAAGTAAATATGCCAACCTAGAAAATGCTGTCCAGGAAGACACCATCCAAGCAAACTCAGCACTGCTGGTGCGGAGCAGGGCCTGGAAGACAAGAGTGCTGCCCCAAGAGATCATGTCCGTGATCAGCATGACGAGAGCTTGCCTGGGGATGGGGATCTCCAAGCAGGTCTGGGAAATGCAATGCCTCTCCTAACAGGGACGCTTTTAGAGCAGAGAGATCCTAACTCCAGCCACCCTGTAACTGCCTGTACACAGTAAAAAAAAAAAAAAAAAAAAAACAGCTGCCACTGAGCCGATGTTGACTAACGGCAACCCGATATGTTAGAGTAGAAATGGTCCATAGCATTTTTAAGACTGTTCCCTTCTGGAAGCAGATTGCCAAGTCTGTTTTCTGAAGAGACTGTCAGTGGGTTCAAACTGCCAACTTTCTGGTTAGTAGTGGAGTGCTTAACCACTTGCACAACCCAGGGACTCCCTGTACATGGTAAGCACCTGATACTTAGGAACACTCCAAGAAGCCCCCATGTGGCCACTGCCTAGGTCAGCAGCTCATCAGAATCACCTGGGTGCTTATGAGGGCTCAGTGCCCAGTCCCATCCTAGACCAAAGCCTGGATGCACTGACCTGAATGGAGCTGCTCCTGACCAATCTGCTAACGAGCATACCCAGAAGGCTTTGGTGCCCTTTCTGGGGGAGGGGATACTGGACCCCTGGCCTGGATGGAACTGCAGTCTGGATGGGACTGTAGCCCTCCCCAACACCTCTGCCCTGTGAGAACCAGGAATCCTCCTTTAATTTGTTGTCAGAATTCAAGAGTTCTGAGCGAAAGACTAAGTCATTCTTTTCTCTGTCCAAGTGGCCAAGCCACAGCCCCAAACTTCACTTACCCAGGGATGCAAACTGCTTATGGAGGGCCAGGCGGGACTGGACCCTGGTCTTCAGAAGTTTCATGGTGGTCTCCATGTGGCTGGCACTCAACGAGTGGTCCGCAATTACTGTGTACTGTGAATGACAGTGTGGTAGTTACGGTTATGTGTCAACGTGGCTGGGCCTGGTTTTGAGTGCCTGGGCAGCTGGATATAGTCAGTCCCCATGATGAGACTGGTCATCATCTCCATGGTGGAATCTATTGGAGCAGCTGAGTAGCTGCCTCAGGGATGTGGTTGGCTTCCAGCATATAAGGAGAAACGTGGAGAAAGGTTGCTTGTTGGCACACTTGGGCCCTGCATGTAGCCAAGTCGTTGTTCAGCAGCCTGCCATGTTGTCTGTTGATCTCAGCACTCTTAATGGACTTGAATCAGTGGTCTGCCATGTGGTTTGGTAACACTGGGACTGTGCCTTTTCATTTATCAACCTTGAGTTTGTCAGCCTCAGCAGCCAGCTGTTGCCTGAGTGAAGAAAGCCTCCAGTTCCAGTGAACCGGGAGCAAGACGCAGAGCTGAAGCCCAAGGTTGAGGGGCCCTCATCCAGCCCCTAGAGCTGGGGGCACTTTGAACTTGGACTTCTAGCCTCTAAAACCACTCTCCTGCCTATGACAGCCTGGACCATCCATGACCTGAGAGGGAGCCTGTGGGAAGGGCAGGACTGACCTGCTGTGACAGGCAGAGGCAGACTCCAAGAAGGTACCTATAGCCACTGTGTTAACAACAAGCTGTGGCTAGCTCCTGTGAAAAGAGTTCCACTAAGGGGCCAGGTCCACTGGAGTTCTGCTTACTCATCATTTTTGGGATCCTTGTGCATAAGTCTAAGGGGCAGCAGAGCCTGGAGCCAAGCTGCCCCGAGCAAGGACCCAATTTACTTTGATTCGGAGGACTACCAGGCTAGGGAGAAGGCAAGAGGTACCTAAACATTTGTAGGCCTCAGCCGTTTCAGTTATGGGGATTCCTGTGCCCCCAAGTTCTCTTGAACTGATGGAGGACTGATCAGAGCCCCAAGATAAAGCATTCTGCTGGTTCTGATCCCCAAAAGGCCATCAGAGATCTCTCTGGAGTCCAAAGGAGGGGAGAAGGAGAGCTCCCCAGCCAAGGAGCAGGTTAGTATACACACCTGAGGCTGCTCTTTGGGGAAGTGGAGGCCACCCAGCTTCTGAACCCACAGATAGGGGTGACCCAGGTCAAGTACATAGTCTCTCAAAGTCAGGATGCTGCAGAAAGAAACAAGACAAAACGATTTTATAAATCATGTCTGTTGTGGTCCCAAGCGATCACCCTTCTCCTAGCCTACATTTCCCTCTCAAACAGGTTGGTCCAGCAAGCTCCCAGCCCAGGCTGCTATCAACACCTCTTCACTCCATCAGTTCCCTCCTGGGAATTCCATCTCTCCCACAGTCACCTGACCCTTTTCCCCCTTGCAACCATTAACTCATACGCAAATCTCAAATAAAAAGGCAGGGCACTGCTCTCTCCACTAGCCTATTCATTTTTAAAATACGAAAAGTTTTTTAATTCTCAGAGAATTAAAATGTTAAACATTTTTATTGTGTCTCATGTTTATTTACCATCTTCCCCAAGTTATTGCTTTTTTTAATGTGGTTTGGGTGAAAGTTTACATAGCAAATCAGTTTTCCATTCAACAATTTAAACACATTTTGTCTTGTGACACTGCTTGCAATCTCAATTTATTCTTCTGCTTCTTCCTTGGTTTCCTCTCATCCATTGGCCCATCTTTCCCACCTTCTGAGCTATTTCGGGCAAATGCTGCCCTTTCGGTCTCCCATGGTTGACTGTTCCTCCCTGGTGTTACTGTTCACATATAGGCCTGTCCATTGTTTGGCTGAAAGGTGATCCCCTGGGGGTGGGTTCAGGTCCACGCTTAAAAGGTGTCTAAGGGTCACAGTCTTAAGGGTTCTATCAGTCTCTATCAGACTACAAAGTCTGGTCTTTTTTATGATTTTGACTTTTGTTCTATAATTTTTTTTTCTTCCACTTTGTCTAGGACCTTCTATTATGATTCTGATCAGAGCAGTCAGCTGTGGTAGCTGGGCACCATCTAGTTTTTCTGGTCTCAGACTAACAGAGGTTGTGGTTCGTGTGGTCCATTAGTCCTTTGGGCTAATTATTTCCTTGAGTCTTTGGTTTTTTTCATTTCTTTGCTCTAGACAGGAAGAGAGAAATAGCTGTATCTTCTTAGATGGCCTCTTGCAAGCTTTTAAGACCCTAGTTGCTACTCACCAAACTGTTGTTGTTGCTGTTATGTGCTGTCGAGTCAGACCTGACTCATAGCGACCCCTCCTTGGGTTTCC
>NW_006921784.1:5237326-5258562 GCF_000298275.1 Orycteropus afer afer
CTACCAGAGCTCCTCTCACCAAAGTAGGATATAGAATATTATCCTTGTGGCCTATGTTATACCAATTGACCTAAATGTACCCAGAGACCTCCCCAAGTTTTGACCCTTCTACCCAGTTTTAGCGCCCTGGAAACCCAACGGGGGTCATAATGAATCGGAATCAACTCAGGAGTGTTTGGTTTTTTTAGTCCACACCATGACTTCCCTTTGCCTTCTGAGTTTTGGGCTTCAGCCACCTGAGAAACTCAGAAGTAGAGAGGCTGGGCGCTGAGGAAACCTTAATGACTCACCCAACTTTATCAAACTGGTACTGATTGGCTGGATTTGGGGTTTTCTTTCCATGATCCCCAGGATACAAACAGCTCAGGATTGAGTCAGGAGACAGTAAGTCACTGGAAAGGGGAGAAGAGCATGCAGTAAGAATGCTGGCCAACATCTTGCCTCAAGATAGGATTTGGGCATTTGGGGGATGGTGGTGCCCAGTGATCATCACTGCCCATCACTGATTATCAATGATCAATGGCACCATTCACTGAATGCTTCCTGGGGCCCAGACCCTTTCTGTGATTGAGGTCACTGAATCCTCACAACCCTGTGACATAGGGAGTATTATCACCTCCATTTCACAGAGGACAAACTCAAGGCTCTGAAGACACGGCTTGTCTGAGATCACACTGCTAGTGGGTGCTAGAGCCAGGATTTGCATGGTTTGACCAGAGACAATACCTCTAACCAACTGATTACTTAAAAAAGAAAGTCCCTTCAAGAATTACACGGGGACCAGGACCTTACCAAAGGGGAGCAAAGCCCAGTGATGCTGACAACAGAAGTATTTACAATTCTCACAGAAGCAGAATAAATGCCTTTCTGCCCCAGAGAGAATAAGCATGCAGCTCTGATGCTGTGTTGGGCTCACTTGGACCAAATCTCCTACAAATCACAGAAAAAGATCCCTTTATGCTCCTGGGAAAAGATACTATCACATGCACTGGAGACAAGGTGACCCAGTGCTGTAAGCAGACAGAGTGACACCACTGTCACCCACATGGAATGATTAGGGCGCAGTCCGTAATTAAATGTGACAAGCAGCAGAGAAGAGATGGCCCGCTTTGGGATAGGGGAGCATGTATTCATTTCATCACAAAGGACAAGGCCCATTCTTTCCCTGAACCAACACAGGGGTCTTGTCATCTGTGCACAGGTAGCACCAGGAGCAGTAAAGAGGATCTGCTCATCTGCACCTCAGAGTGTTCTGGCCCCAGCATGTCTCTGAGGACTCAACACCAGGACCGCAGTGATTCTGGCTCTTCCCTGGTCTCTGTCGCCTCCAGTCTCCCTGTGCCCTCAGGGCTCTCTGCCCCTTCACTGTCTCCTATGGAGAACTGGCTAGAAAGTAAGTAAAATCTTCAGACTTTTAAACAATGTCCACTGACTATTAGTGATAGAAAGAATTAACCAAAATACAACAGAACATCTGAAACCACACATGATAAAGTCCTTTGACTGACAAAAACTGATGGAACAATCAAATCCTGATGAAACTTAGATCTGTTAATATGTGGCTCCTGTTAATATGTGGCTCAGGAATACAGAATGTGGTAGAAATAGTGGACATGAAAGGGGAAATTATATATAAAACTATTGATACCAGAAAACTGTTCAATGAGTCAACTCTTTGTTATAAAATCTTAATGGAAAAGAAAGGATTAACAAATTTGGTAAACTGAAAATGGAAAATTATTAAAATGGTTTAATGGCTTAATGAAGAATGAATGAATGAATTAAATTGGCCTAATGGAGATCATTCTGGAAAATAACTTTTTAAGGAAAAGTCAGCAATGTTGGTATGACTCTGATTACAATGTTTATATTAAAAACACTCACACTGCAGTGAATTAACAGATCCAGGTAACAGTCACCAGTAACAGAGACAACCTGTGCCTCTGGATGGAAATCTCAGACAACATGTATGACACAGTTGTGCCCCTGGATGGAAATCTCAGACAACATGTATGACACAGTCGTGCCTCTTCTGCTCAACATCAAAATAGAATGTGATCAAGCCTCTAAATCTAACTACTCATTTATAGGAAGTCCTGGGGGAAAGAGTTTAATATGTTAAACTGCACTTGCATCCATCACAATCCACAAAGACTCAAAGAGCAAACAACTTGCATCCCTCAACAAATAAACAGGAAGGGCAAAAAAGATGGTGGGACATTTAGACGAAAAGAAACTTGGGAGGCTCCACCCAACTGCCACATACGGACCTTAGAGTGATCCAGATTCAAAACACAAACTGTGAAGACAACAGACAATATTTATGAGAAATTCGAGTAAACTTGAACCCTGAGTGGACAGTGGATGATATTAAGGAACTAGTGTGCTCTTGTGATTACGCTGACATGCCTCTGTGTTTTAGAGCATGATATCCAGAGCAGATACAGACACGCCAGTAGTCCTGAGGATGACACGGGACCAGGTCATGTTTCCTTCTCTTGTACATAAAGTTGTCATGACTTGGAGCTGACTTGACAGAATCCATCCATATTTTTAACCAGACTGGTGTCTCCATGGGATTAAAATAGCCTATAGTTGAGCAAATACTTCTGTATGGGCTGAGTCTAGAGCCTCAGGTTCTAGGCCCAAGGATTCAATAACTAGAGATAGGCACTTGACTGCTAACCAGAAGGCTGGTGGTTCAAACCCACCAGCCACTCCTCAGAAGGAAGATGGGGCAATCTACTTCCATAATGATACTGCCTCGGCAACCCAAGGAGGGGTCGCTATGAGTTGGTCCGACTCAACAGTACATAACAACATGCCCCCTAGGCCTCAGTTTCTCAATCTGTAAAACAGGGGTATGAGCTAGATAACACCTGAAGGACCTTAAAGGTCTAATCCTGGCTTTATGCCTCCTCCTTCCTTGGGGCCTTGAAAGCTGTACCCCTCAAGGTTACACAGACCTGGCCACTTTGATTCACTCTTCTCCACTCACCACCTATGACCTTGGGGCAGTTGCTTAACTCTCCAGAGCCTCAGTTTCCTCACTGTGTAGAGTTCCTGTGAGAATTAAACGAGTTGACAACGATAAACATGGCTGTCACTCAAAAAGTGCTTCATCTATGCTCAGACTTGACCTGACTCTTCAAAAGCAACCTGGGAGGGGATACCAGAAAACATGCTCAGAGGCCAGGTCATCTGCCTAAACTTACACACACAGCTGTGAGTGGCAGAAGCAGCAGTTGCCCAGGCTCTGACTGTGAGTCTGTGGTCCAGTGAATTACTTGGTATGGCCCTTCTAGCTGCGGACTTTGTGACTCCTACCACATGACGGTGTAACTACACAAATGTGAGGTGCTCATGGCTTACCAAGGGCGAATGGAGCGCTCATCAGTAATGTCACCCTTGTGGGGGTGGAACTATGGAAATAAGATATATAGAACCCTAATGTGGGCATTGGTCAGTTTTGTCATTTCGCTAGGCTTAAAATGAGCCCTCCCAGAGGTGGAAAAGGGGGATCTCACTGCCATCAAGACAGAGAAGAGACAAAAGCAGAGCACGTCCTTGGACCTGAGATCCCTGGACTAGATCTCCTTGGCACAGAGACTGGCAGAGGGACTGCGGCAACAAAGGCAAAAGAACTGAGATTGGCACGAGGCAGAGTGGCAGCTTGCTGGCTCATGGAGAGAGAAAACCGAGTGCGTTTGGGTACGAGGCTTGCTGGCAGAGTGGGTGTACCTATCGGCAGAGCTAAAAGAGCTTTGTAACACTTGCCAGAGCAGGGCAGAGGCCAGGCCAAGAGGCCAAGGGCCAGAGAGGTGTGCCTGAGGGCAAGCAAAGCGGAGACTGTTGTGATCGAAGACTTGTATCCTGAGCACATTCCTGAAGTGAATTGTAACTTGTTACTTCTTTAACAAATCCCGTAATTGTGAGCACAGTCTGTGAGTTCTGTGTGAAACAAATGATCAAATCCAGCAGAGAAGTAGAGTGCTGTGGGAGGGGCAGTCGGCGTCAGACTGGTAAAAAGGTGGAGAGTGGTGGCACGTCTGACCCCCGTCTCACAGGGGATCAGCCTCGGGCTGATGCTGCTGATGGCGATTCTCTCGGCTCCTTATGAAGTGGGAAGATCAGAGGGTGTCACCCACGTGCGCTTTTGGTCCACGGGGCTGCCTCTGTTGCAGCACATAGAGCAAGGAGCTGCAGTAAGGACACAGCAAAGGCCGGCCTGTGGGTCTGCTATGGGTGGGGAGGCATCTAAGAAGCTAGCAGGCAGAATGCTCAGGAAAAGCTCCACCACGACCAGAGGGGCCCAGGAACTGCTTCCTGAACAAGAACCCTGGCTGAGCGGTGTACCTAGACGCTCTGAAGAAGCCAGTCCTGAGCTCCCTCTGCTGGGGTCAGGTGGGAACAGGTCAATTTCATCAGAGTGTCTAGGGGTGGCCAAGCACAGGAACAGAGGCTGGGGTCTGAAGAGGAAGGGAGCTCTAGGTGCAGGGTCTAAAGAGCCCCATCTGCCTAGGCACCAGATCTGCGCCCCCGAACCCCAGTGATTGCGTATTTCCACGGCTGACACAGCTCAGGAGGACCATGTAGACACAGTGCTGGGGAGAGGATTCTCGTAAGTGGAGGCCAGTTCACCCAAGCTGTCTTGGTCCTCTCTTCCAAATGCGCTTGGTGTGGAACAAGCCTGCAGTGGCCAGGGGCTCCCTAAGAATACTCAGCCAGTGTCTGCATTACTGTGCCTCTGCTCAGCTTCCCCAAAACCACCCCAGGGCCTCAGCACAGTCCCTCATTCCACTGCCCAGGTCACCTGGATTCAGCTAGGCTATTAAGCAAAAATCCCAGCACCTTGGGACAGAAAAGAAAAAAGGAAGAATAGCCTGTATTCGTCAACCTGATAATGTCTGCCAAGTATCATTTTCACATTCACACTCTTACCACTGGTTATAAAAAGTTGGTGCCCTGCCCTGCCTATTCAATTTGCAAATACTCTGCAGTCACCCATGTCATCTGCTGTGTAGTAACGGGACTTCACAAATTAAAATCAGTGAGTGTTTTCTAAATACCAGTGAGGTGCCAGGACTTCTAGGCTGTGTGGATATGACAACAGAGCCTCCTTAGAGCCAGGAAGGCTGGATGCAAGAGCAGCCCAGCACTGAGGCTCTCACCACATCCCCTACTACCTGCCCCGACCCATAAACCACAAACCAAAGCCACTGCCATTAAGTTGATTCCGACTCACAGCAACCCCCACTGGGTTTCCAAGGCAATAAATCTTTACAGAAGTAGACTGTCCCATCTTCCTTCCACGGAGTGGCTGGTGGGTTTGAACTGCCAACCTTCTAGTTAGCAGTCAAATGCTTAAGCACCGTGCCACCAGAGCTGCTTCCCATCTCCACAGCCCCTGCCAGTACCCTGCACTGATGGGGGTGATGAGCTCCGTGGCGGTTGTCACTCTGGCTTTTACTGTCATGATGTTGAGGTTCATGAGGTAGTAGAAGGTCAGGTGAAGCACACTCTCATCTGGAGGGAGGGAAAGAAAGGACAAGGTGATTTATGAGTGAAACTCTAAGACCGCAGCCAACAGGACGATAGCAAAGACATTCAAAGAGGCTTTTAAAATCTTTTATTATAAAAACAAAACCTTAATGGCAAATGATGTTGAGTAAGAAAAGGAAATTCTTTGATACTCCTCTTCCAAAAGGTAGAGCTTAATTCCTCGAATGTGGGCTGGACTTGCTGAATCCCTTCTAACAAACACAGTATGGAATGGGAACGTGGTAACTTGAGTAGGAAAAGACTTCACCTTAACCAAGTGATCAGGGTAACATTACCAGAGACAAGCCATATTGGTACCATGTACTTGATACCAAGTGATGAATGCTGTATCTGTGGTAGTATTCCCCAAAATCCAAACCCTGAGTGTCATCATGAAAAAGCACCAGACAAGCCCAAACTGAAAGACATTCTACAAAATACCTAAGCTTCATCTTCACAAGTGTCAAGGTAATGAAACACAAAGACTGAGAACCTGTGACTGCCTGCAGGGCACCAAGGGGCATGACAACTGAATGTACTGTAGGACCTGGCTTGGATTCTGGGACAGTAAAAGGACATCAAAACTGAGGAAACGTGAGTTGATCCAGTAGTTAATAGTACTGTACCAATGAAATTAACATTGGTTTTGATCACTGTGCTGCAGGTAAGGAAGATGTTACCATTAAAAGGTGCTGGGTAAAGATTACACAGAAGCTCTCGATCATCTCTGTAACTCTCCTGTAAACCTAAAATTACCTCAAAATAAAAAGTTCAGAGAGAAAAGGCAAAGAGATGACGAGTGCATAAAGCATATTTCCACTTATGCAAAAAATAAAGGGAAACCTACAAGCACTCAGGTGTACAAACCCTGAAATTGATCAAGAACACAGAGGTGCTTGCTTCGGCAGCACATAGACTAAAATTGGAACAATACGAAGATTAGCATGGCCCCTGCGCAAGGATGACACGCAAATTCGTGAAGCGTTCCAAATTTTTGTGAATTTTCTCCATAAATTTTCACCCAAATCACACACAAAAAAAGGATCCAAAAGTATGAAGCTATAAATTGAACACAACTATGAGTTCAGATCCTGAAATCAAGAACAAGTACTCCTTGTTCTGATCCTGAAGAAAAGCAAGAAGTCACCACGAAAACAAGTAAGTAAGTAAGTAGGAACTGGATAAATACTCACTTACATAAAAACTTTTAAGTCCACAAAATATTACCAGGAAAAAATAAGAAACCTGTACCAATGATCGTCCTCAGGGATAGGACTGAGAAGGCGGCGTCTGGGAGTATGGAGTTAGGGAAACTTAATCTCACTGTACTCTTACAATGCTGGGATGTTTCATCATGGACTATTTTTTCTGTACAAAACCAGTTTCAAAACATACGTATATTCTCCACAGAATACAAGGTTTTACTTATGTATTAAAACTAGCACATTTTTATAGTCATCTGTGTACCTGACCAGTCAAATTCAGAAAGAGGTGTCATTTTACCAAGCTTCCCTTACGTGTCTGGATTACTGTTGGTATATTGCTACGGTTATGACTTTAAACAAATAAATAAGATTTCATGTGAAATAAGGAGGAACAACAGAGGAATCTGAAACTGGAATCTTTGGGCAAAGAGGCCTCTGGCAATCCTGACCCTCTACTCCTCTTAGGGCTACGGAACCCTGGGAGCAGGGCGGGTGCTGGATTGGCTGCGGCCGGACCTTTGTACTTCAGGGCAAGCATGACGGACAGTGGGTGCCTCTTCAGCATCTCCTTGCGCTTGTCATCCAGCTGAACTCCCAGTGTGGGTCGCCGGCGTTTCTGGACAAAGGGAAAGGCCCGCAGCAATGAGCAGTGGTCAGAGGACTTACCCTCTCTCTGCCCCAGCCCACCAGGTCCTCAGCACCACTGCCTGGGACTTGCTGCTTCAGCTCTTGGGGCTACCAGGCTCCCCAAGTCCATCCTTTCAAATCTCTTCTTTTTCCTTCTTAGAGAGGATGGCACCTGCCCACAAGCAGAACCCAGGGCAGGGGCTTGGTGCCCCCACAAGAGGAATCAGCTCTCACCGTGGTCTGTTCCTCCTCAGCGTCTGAGTCACTCTCGTCATCTGCAGACACAGAGGGAAGGCAGCTAGGGATGAGGGGCTCCAAAATGCTCCCCAATGCACCTAAACCCACAGGGCTTGAAGGCACCCAAACACAGCATCTCTAGTCAATAGGCTTCTTTAGAAATAAAGAGTCAGTGAGTTCACTGCTTCTTATTCAGTACAGAACACAATAATGCAAAAGAATAGTAAGAAGAAAGAAGTTTAATCCTACTTTGTTTTGTTTTAAAAAATAATATTTTAGAGTGTTTACAGCAAATTCGGTTCCCATTACATTTTTCAAAATGTGTCAATGTTCTTTTACTTCCATTCAGGGTATTTCATTTCCAATAATCTGGTTTCGTGTTCTCTTACCCTTCCATCTTTGCTTCAGAATAATTGTTAACCATTCACCTTTGTTTTTTAAAAGGTTTCAATGCCACTTCTGTGGACCACAGACCATTAGTGGTGGTGCTGGTAGTAATAACAGTAGTATAAATAACAGTAGGAGTTATAATTTGCAGGGCTGCTACATGCCCAGCATGGTGCCAGGGGTTTGTGTGCCTTACCACATTCCAGCCACACACTAATCCTCCATTAGGTACCACTATCCTCTTTGGTACCAGAATAAACTGAAGAGCACCAATGATAAATCCCTTCCCCATGGTCTTGGAACTAGTGAGTGGCAGGGCTGAAATCCCAGGGCAGGGTCTGACTTGAGGAAGAAGCTCCTCCCTATCCACCCCAGAGCACTAAGACATTGGAGCCAAGCTTCCTGTCAGGCAGAACCAGTACAGCCAAGTTTCAAAGGACCAGCAGTGACTCCAGGTGGTAATCTGGTTTCCCTGGAACAAGCTACAGAAGTTTCCTAGGGGAGGTGTCCCAAACCACCACATACCTTGGGAGTCCTCAGGAGGCTTGAACAGGGCCTTGGCTTCGTCCACACTGCCTTCGATTGCCACAGACAACGTTTTATCTAGGGGCAAGAACAATTTTCGTAGGGAAAGCTGCTGAGAGAAGGAGCTGAGCTATACACACAGGCCAGCACTGGGACTGGATACTGACTGCTACTGCCACAGCTCCTTATAGAACAGGGATAGGAGAGCAAAGCCCTCTCTTCAGAGAGGAACAAAGTGGGAAACTTAAGTCTTTTTTCCATCATTTACTGTAAGAATACCCTGACTCATAGCAACTTCTCCTTGGGTTTCCAAGGCAGTATCACTACAGAAGTAGATTGCCCAACCTTCCTTCCAAGGAGTCGCTGGTGGGTTTGAACCACCAGCCTTCTGGTTAGCAGTCAAGTGCCTTAGGCACTATGCTACCAGAACTCCCCCAAATTAACTTAGGACTCCCAAAATGAGATGGTAGCTAAACTAAGGTCTGAAGCGAAAATTCTACCTCCAATCAAAAGTAACCTCTGATTAGGAATGCAACTTATCATTTCTGTAATTCTCCACAGTATCCTGAGAAAATTATGTGATAAACAATTTCAGAGAACAATGGAATTTTGCTTACTTAGGGGTGCTGCTTGCTGCTTAAGAAGCCAGGTTCAAAACAATTCTTGTAACAGATGCTTACTCAAACCTTAGAATTACACATCCTCTCAGCAGTCACACACACAAGGAAGGTCTCACACTGCTTTAAGGCCAGATGTACCCAATTTAATGATTACTTTGTAACTTAAAAAAAAAAAAAAACTTTAGAAACATATGTAATCTCCTACCAATCAGATGTACCCTTACTCAATTTTGTAACCATTACTTAAATGTCAAGTAATCACTGAATTTCCTGATGTTCCTTGTAACCATTAGCTAAATGTCTACCAATCACTGAAATTTCACTGAAGTTCCTTAGAGTTTCTTATACAAATTCTCTAAATTGTCTCCTGCTTGGAGCACTTAATTCAGAATCCTCTGGACTTTGAGATTCCCTATTTGAAAACTGCCTTGCCTCTCAATAAAAGCTCTTTACTTTTTATTTCAACCAGATGCTGCTGTTTAGCCCTATATTTCTTGGTGTCAGAAGTGGCTCCAAAGAAGAGCTGCTGCAGTGACCCCCCCAGGAGGCTTGGGAACTTGAACCCTGGTACTAGCATGAGCCTCTTGGCTCACCGCTTCCCAAGACCTCAGGAGTCATCTCAGGTGAGGCCCCTCTCAGATCTGAGCTGCATTCTCTGTGTAGAGTTTTCCACACTTTATTGCAGATTGCTTTTTCTTTCATTTTCTTTGGATCTGTTTTCTTTTTAATTTACCCAAGGGTTGGTGCACAGTTTCGTCCAGATAGAAATAATTCTACTCTTTGAGGCCCTGTAGATATAGGGATAATTCTACTTTCAAAGAGCTGAATCACTATAACTAGCAAAATTCAGGCATAAGTCCACCAGTAAAAGTTATTTTGAGGTTTTGCTTTTGCCATGGACACTCATCATGAGTTAAAGACTCCCATGACAGGGTAAGTTGGTCATGAGACAGGCCAGAGCACTAGACTGCCTACTACACACAAGCAAACTCTCATGCAATGAAGATAAATGTTGGTCCAAACAAAACTCTATCCAAATCCCATGGTATTCCTCTCTAGGTTTTGTGACTCAGAGGAAACCAAGAGTAGTGCTCTTCATGTTTTTTTGTCTTTGAGACAATTGAGAATAGTGTTCTTTAATTTCAGGGCACATTTGGGTATGAATCACCAAATCTTACAAGAAAATAATGCCAACTGGCAAGGGAGGTAACAGCTCCTGATCTGTCTTATGAAATTCACAGGGGGAGGTGCAGCTCCTAGTTAGCATCACCTAACCAAAGACAATTAATAAAAAAATCAGTACCCACTTCAAAATACTTCCCAATTAGAAAGACTAGTGAATATAGGCTCCTAGCTGAAAAAATGAATTAGGTTAAGAAAAAAGATAAAACCAGGTTTGATGTGGTTGTTACAGAGGAATTTCAGAAGACTGACTCCCTCCTAAGGACGTTATTTGACTCTGAGAAATCAAAGTTTCACTCTAATTCTTAACATCCTTGATAAATGAGCATGGATTTCCCCCTGATGGGATGCTGGTTTGGGATTCATGTTCAAAAACACTGGATGTTGAATATACTAGAAGTAATTTCAGTGATCACTTTGGGAAAATGTAGAATTTCTATTTCAGTTTGTTTTAAGAAGCTTGTCTCTAATCTAGAATGTTGCTGTATCTGAGTTTCTGTATTAAGTTGAAGGCCATATGAGGCTGTCTAAAATTCTGAGTTCTTTTTTCATCCAAGAAAAATTGCTTTTTAGTATTAGAAATTTTGATATAAATCAGTCTATTTGAAAAATGCACTAAAAAAGAATAAATTGTTTATTTTGACTGGTGTAACAAGGCCTTAAAAAAGAGCGACAAATTGTTCTAAATTGCTTCTCTAAAGGATCCTAAAAAGCATTCAAAAGATGAAGTTATGAAATAATTTCCTATCTCCAAATGGTATTATTAGATTACAATATTTCTCCAAAGAATTTACTCTGATTGGTTTAATGATGAATGTTGTTGTTGTTGTTGTTATGTACCGTCGAGTCGGCCCCGACTCATAGCGACCCCTCCTTGGGTTTCCGAGGCAGTATCACTACGGAAGTAGGATTGCCCAACCTTAATGATGAATACACACTTATATAAATTGAATAGTCTTAATATTACCAGGAATTAATGAAAATAAATTTGTTCTAATGACAACTTTATGTTTATGGTGACCTTGAAGCAAAATCTTCCTAAGTAATTTAAGTTAGGTATTACATGACATACGCTTTATTTAAGGAAAAGAGGTAATTTCCAAGGATTGATGGGTTCATTTTTGCTGAAAAGCTTTACTATTTACTGAGTAGATAAAAGGTTATGACAAAATAAAGACAAAACAACTTACCAAGACAATGGTAAAAGTGGCAGCATTTCATTATTTTGTGTCTTTCAAAATACCTAAGCCATATGTAAATAAACGCTCATGATGAACGTCCATGACAAAAGCAAAACCTCAAAACAGCTTTTAAACTGGTGGACCTATGCCTGAATTTTGCTACTTATAGTGATTCAGCTCTTTGAAACATATATAAATAAACTGAGATGACCAATTCTTGTCTTTGAACATGAGCCAAAGATAAGGAGGGCCTCTTTGGCCCCCAGCTCTAAGGCCATGTAACTCCAGAGAAATTTTTAGAGAATCCCTCCCAACTAGGTATGTGAAGACCTTTAAGATAAAAGAAAATGAGAAAAATGCTAATTAATTCTCATTAATTACCATTAATTCCTGGTAATATTAAGACTATTAGTTATACAAAAAATTAGGTAAATCCTCATTATAAAAAACTGTAAACAAGCACTATTACACAGAAATACAAAAACAAAACAAAAAAACAAACTCACTGACATCGAGTCGGTTCTGACTCATAGGTGGGTTGGAACCACCAGCCTTATGGTTAGCAGTCAAATGCCTTAGGCATTACTCCACCAGAGCTCCCATAGAAAGACAAAGAAGCCAAAAGATAGAAATCACAATAAGACAAACCTAAAATGGGCTGAGAAAGTATTTCCAGACCTAACCAGAAATTTGAGGTTATACCCAGTCAAGTTGGTCAAGTTAAGCAGAAAACCTGTGATTTCCAAGATCAGCTGATAAAATCTTAAAGGGCTAAAATCAGATTGGGGAAATATGGGAAATGGTAAGTTTAGAAGATGTAAATAAACTACATTTCAACACAAATATTTTGCAGTATATAGGCTTAAAATAATTTCCAAGATCCATAATTCATATGCTATTGAATTTATAGATATTCATTAAAATTTAATCTTATATACTTCTGTTTTTACATTATAGGGAAAGCGTGCTGTGAGTGTGTGTGTTTGTGTATTTAGGTTTGGTAACCCACCAGCCACTCCTCGGAAGGAAGGTTGGGCAATCCTACTTCCGTAGTGATACTGCCTCGGAAACCCAAGGAGGGGTCACTATGAGTCGGGGCCGACTCGACGGCAAATAACAACAACAACAACAACAATGAGTATGTTTGGGAGCTCTTGTGGCGTAGTGCTTAAGGCATTTGACTCCTAATCAGAAGGCTGGTAGTTCAAACCCACCAGCCACTCCTCAGAAGGAAGACTGGGCAATCCACTTCCGTAGATACCACCTAGGAAACCCAAGGAAGGATCACTACGAGTCGGAAACAACTCAATGGCAGTGAGTTTGGTTTTGGTTTAATGAGTATGTTCATTTTTTGCCACTTAAAGGGTTTTACTATAAGAGATATACAACAACAAAAAATGTTTAAAAATATCTATTAAAAAGGGAATTTACTTGATATGTTCAGTTTTTATCAGTTGCAGCTAAAATATAATGGATTAATTTACAAAATTTTTAAGAGCTTGAATGTCAAATATAAAGCAAAGAACTGGGTTTCTTACGGTTAAAATAACAGAATTTTCCTTGATTAGAATAGTTCATTTTATTCTTTGTACAATCTGTCTTGATGGCAAGGAATCAACAGAATAAATTCCTAAGTCAAAAACCAAGCCACATGACTTTGGAAAAAGCTAAGATTTTTACTTTAAATGATCTTTGGTTAAATAACTCAGGAATTGTTCCTCTGTAACCTATGATAAACTCCTAACAATTCTGAAATATTGTGAAAAGCTACAAAAGATTTGTTTCTGCCAAAAAAGGTTAATTTGATATGTGATGAATTACTTGAAGTATGTTGTCAAATCAAGAGAAATTCCTAATTTTCTTTAGGTTAAAATTTATGTCAATGATTACAATGTGTGGCTCTTCTCACCATGTTCTTTGTGACTCCCATCACATTACTGGGTGGAACTATGCAAATGTAAGGTGCTTATGGCCTACCAAGGCGACTGGATAGTTTGCTGATAATGTAAATAAGGCACATGGTGCTTTTGTGGGTGTGAGACTATGAAAATAAGGTGTACAAAACCCTAATGTGAGGATTGGTTAGTTCTGCCATCTTGCTAGGCTGAAAATAAGCCATCCCAGAGGCTAATGAGAAAAATGCTGTCTAATTATAGCTATACAAAAAATTTGGTAAATCCTCATTATAAAAAACTGTAAACAAGCGCTATTACACAGAAATACAAAAACAAAACAAAAAACCAAACTCACTGACGTCGAGTCGGTTCTGACTCATAGGTGGGTTGAAACCACCAGCCTTATGGTTAGCAGTCAAATGCCTCAGGCTCTACACCACAAGGCGGGAAAACTGTCATCAAGACAAGCAGCAGCAGGAATGGAGTGCATTCCTAGACCCGAGATCATGCACTGGACCTCCTTGGCAGAGAGGCAGTAGAGAGGTGGTGGTTGCAGAATCAAGAGAGAGCGCAGTGGGCTTCCGGGCCCATGGAGTGAGAAAGCTGAGTGGCAGGCAGCTTGCTAACAGCGTGGTTCTCTCTAGGCACCTGTTTGACTAAAGCTAAAACAGCTCTGTAACACTGGCCCGAGTGGGGCAGAGGTTGAGGGCCAAAGAGACACATGGCTGCAGCATGGCTAAGAAGCTGTCCTGATCAAAACTTTGTTCCTGAACCTGAACTGTACCCTGTTACTTCCCTAATAAATCCCACAACTGTAAGTATTGTGTGGCCATTGCAATGAACTATCAAACTCAGCAGAGAAGTAGAGAGAGCCACAGGAGGGATGGCTGGTGTCAAAACTGGCAAAACAGTTAGAGGGTGGAGGCATGTCTGACTTCCAACTCATAGACATAAGCCTTGGGCTGCTGATGGCGATTTTCGCGCCCCTCCATGAACTTAAAGGCAGTCAGAAGACACCACCACCACACCCTTTTTGCAATGATGTTGTCATAGTCTTATCATTACTTTGCTAATTTAGTTGCAACTTTATTTCTTCTAAATCTAGCATTATCAAAGCCAACAGCTTAATTGAGGACTTCACATCATTTACCAATGCAATTTTTTTTATTACTAGTCAGATGTATAAAGACTTGACAATGTTAGGATGTTCTTAAGCATACCCTGACTACACAATATTATGTCTCAAGATTATATGTTGAGAATAAAGTTAATCATTATGTTTAGAAAAATATTTTGTCTAAATTTTTTTTTTTTTTTTTTAAATCAACCTTATTTGGTTCTATATTAATTTTGTAATTAATTCCCATCAGGTCTTTCCCTTTTAAGAAATACAAGTTTTGTCATTACAGATAAGTTTTTACTTACTGACCTGCTGAAAATGCTTGACTGAAATATTTCAACAAAAATGGACTATGTCAGATTTATGAAGGGCTATAATATTTCAAAAGTAGATACCATTGGACTCAGTTAAGATTTCCAAAAGTCTTACATAGAAACCAATCCAGAACTGCATGGAACAAAAATTAACTACGTAAGACTGAGTAAACAAAAAGAATTGCTACAAGGTTTTTGTAAGAATATTGCTGATGCCCAATGTTCTACTTTCTAGATAGAGGAAATTATTTCTGCCCCCCCTCTATTTTAATATATGAATCAGTTGTTTCAATAACTAATAACATTATATTAACTGCAAAGTATCCTGTGGATTACATGGTATGGCACATGCCAAAGTTGAAACCAAATATATTCAGAATGATTTAAATGATTCTGCCCTTGGACTCTAAGAAATGAATACTGAAATGACTATGATTAAATATATACATACACACACACACAAACAAAAATCTATCTATCTATCTATCTATATCTTCAAAATCAAATAGATATTTAACAATCTTGTTAACTCCTTAACTGATATTATTCTCTATTTTTAAAGTCATCCTCATCATTTCCATTATTATAAAATACTGCATCTGCCATACTATATTTCACTATGAAAGAACATTTTTTTCAAGCTTAAAAAGATCTCTGAAGACCAGAAGTTAAAATCCCCAAAACTGCCTAACACCTGACTGGCAATGTCATATTTACCTGGGAAACACAGGACAGTGGAGAAGCACCTGAAATCCAGTCTTTGGCCTCTAACTACCAGTTACATAACCTGGAAAAATCATGTCACTGCTCTGACCCTCAGTTTCCAATTCTAAGAAATGGAGTCTTACCCACAGTATTTGCCCTGTTGGGTGGGGAAGACAGAATGAGATAATGCTCATAATTTTAATTATAAAATTATATAAAAACAATTTTTATTCCTCACAATAACCCTTTAAGAACGAGACTATTATGATAGCCATTTGCAGATGAGAAAGGTAAGGCTTAGAGAAGTGAGCCATCATAGCCAGGAAACACATAAAATGAATTCAAGACCAGGTCCGTTCAACCTGAGCTGGTCCTCTCAGGTATTAAGTAACTAGCCTGTTTGTGCACCAGGCCTGACACCTCAGAGTTAATGCCTTGGGCCTGCCTTTCCTGCCCTTGTGGAACCTTGTGGGCCTAGCTTGGTGAGGTCACACTGGCCACCTCCCCTTCCTGCTCCATTCATAAGGTACTGAGAGTCACAAGAGCATGAAATGGTTTGCTTAACTTTACTAAGAAGGGATGGCAAACATCCCTCCAGTGGCAGGCCATTGAGATAATATACCCAGGCAGTCAACCACTCCTTGTTCCTGACAACCCTTCATGAGCCATCACACCCCATGACAAACAAGCTGGTTGATCCATCAACCACTGGTAAATGCTGCACTATTTCTTTGAACAGTTTAATCCTGGACTTCTACAATAAAATGGGATAGCAAACCCACTGATTTTAAACACAAAAGAAAAAAAAAATTACTCACCCTGCTTAGGGGGCTGGGAGGAGGATTTCATGTGAGCTGATGATAGAAAGAGGACAGAGAACAAAGGGGAGGGAGAGGACCAGAAGAACCAGGAAGACATAAGAAGAGAGACAATAATGTGCTAGTGTCATGGCTCGGGGGAGAGGCATGCCCTATGCAAAGGACGTCCATCTGATGAGGTGGAGTGGGTGGAAGCAGAGAGAAAATTTTAGGTGCTGGGTGAAAGCTGTATTAAAGCAACAGGCAGGGTCTGAAAAATTTCTCAAAGCCCCAGTAGAGCCATGGGCCTCCCTTAAGTTTACTAAGGACATATCATGCAGTCTGTTTGGGGGCATGGAGAAAGCCTGGGAGTAGCTGGGACCTGTGTTCACCAAGTCCTCTTTCTAAAGCTAAGCAAGAGATGCTAAATCACCTGCCAAGTGTGCCTGCTGAGGACGGCAGCCACCTGAGAGCCTGGATAGACTGCCTGGGCTCTGTACTCAACAGCTGTCTGGCCAAGTTCATGAAAGACTCAAAGCCACCCATCCTGAAATGGTGGCCTCAGGCCAGCTGGTGAGGGCAGCCATGCTGGGCGGTGCAGGGGGGAGGCAGCAGCCACTGGCAGGCTTTGGAGCAGGGCCAGTAGCATTCCTCAGCAGGCAGGGTATCCAAAGGACTCATGGGCTGTGCTGTTGTTCCTACAGTGTCTCCTCCTTGTCCAACACCCATACTCACCACAAGCCTGCCCATATGCAGTGGCCTGGACAAAGAGGACGTAGAGAGGAGGTGGCAGATGTCTGGCTGTCTCATATTGCTTGTGGGCCTGGTCGAATGGCATGAACAAGTACTCTTGCACTGGGAGAGACGCCTGCACGCAACAAAAGAAGGATTTTCATTTTTCCCTTTTAAGGCAATCCACATAGGAGCATATGGCCACTCGGTAAACTGTATATAGTTTACGTACTTGTAACAGTGATACATCATAAACTAACAGAATTAGTAGTGGACAAAAGATCAATGCAAAATATGAATTGTTTTTCTTTATATGGTAAAACCTGAGAAAGCTGGAAGCTATGAAAGGCATAAACTTGTCAGAGAAGGAAAATGCAAGTACTTTCCACAAAAACAACTGGCAGAAATGTGGTAAGCCTGCACCCTGTCAAAGGCGGAAAACTTGAGAGACCTGGAAAAACAAGGCAGTCTGGTTGAGTTCTGGTTCTCACGAATTTCACTGTATAAGAAGAAACAGTAAGAAAATGAAATTATATATATATATATATATATATATAAAAACATTTCCAAGAGCACTCAAGAAAATATCTAATACCTAAGAATAAATAAATGTAGATCTAAACAAATGCAGATATGAATAAAAACAAAACAAACCGACTCACTGCCGTCGAGTCGGGTCCGACCCATAGCGACCCCCCTTTGGGTTTCCGAGACGGTATCACTACAGAAGTAGATTGCCCAACCTTCTTTCCCAGGAGTGGTTGGTGGGTTTGAACCGCCAGGCTTCTGGTTAGAAGTCAAATGCCTTAGGCATTATGCTACCACAGCTCCTGAAGATATGTTTACCACATGTTAATGTGTTAGAAGAGTCAATATTGTCAAAATGTTAACTTTATCCTAAAGTGGTCTACAGCTTCAATGAAAATTCCAGCAGGTAGAAATAAACACGCTGATTATAAAATTTATATGTAAAGGCAAACGGCCAAGGATAACCAAGGCAATCCCGAAAGAACAAAGCTGTAGGATTTATAATACTGGGCATCTAGACTCCTGATAAAACTACAGTAATTAGGACAGTGTGGTACGGGTGTATGGACATATATATAGGTCACAAAGATGTATTTATTATGACAAAAGTGGCCCTATAAAACAATGGAAAAGATGTTTTTTGTTTTGTTTTGTTTTTGGTAAATGGGTCAGTTGAACATTTATGTAGATTAAAAAACAATGCATCTTCACCCTTACCTCACACTGTCTATAAAAATCACTTCTGGGCAGAATACATATCTAAATGTGAAAGGTAAAGGATAAAGTTTCCCTAAAAAAACATAGGTGAGTATCTCCAGGACTTTGGGATACAGAAAGATTTCTTTGACTGGACACAAAGGCACTAACCTTAAAGGAAAAGATAATTAAGCCATATGAAAAGTAAAGAACTCTGTTCATCAAAAAGGAGCTCTGGTAGTATAGTGCCTAAGGCATCTGACTGCTAACCAGGAGGCTGGCAGTTCAAATCCACCAGCCACTCCTCAGAAGGAAGGTTGGGCAATCTACTTCTGTAGTGATACTGCCTCGGAAACCCAAGGAAGGGTCACTATGAGTCAGGTGTGACTCAATGGCAGGGAGTTTTTTCATTCATCAAAAGAAGGAGCTCTGGTGGTGTAGTGGGTAAGGCATTTGTCTGCTAACAGAAGGTTAGAGGTTCAAACCCACCAGCTGCTCCACAGGAGGAAGATGAGGCAATCTACTTCTATAAAGATTTATAGACCTAGAAATCCAATGGAGGTCGCTTGAGTTGGAATTGACTTGATGACAGTGGGTTTGGTTTGATGGCTTGGTTCATCAAAAGACACCATTATAAGAGTGAAAAGGTAAGTCACAGAATGGGAAAAGACAGCTTCAAAAGATTCATCTCCAAAATATGTAAAGAACTCCAGGCAACACAACAGAAAAATGGGCAAAAGAGTTAACAGGCCCTTCACAAAAAAAGGTTATCTAAAATACCATTAAGTATAGACAGGCCTGTGAGGAACAATTACACCAGGGAGGCACATACCCCTTAGGACAATCAACCATGGGAGATGAGAAAAGTAGCATCTGCACAGGGAAAGCTCAGTAAGCAGGACTACACAGGAAAGAGGGACACAACGAAAAGTAACCACAGGAAAGAAGTGGGAAGAAAGCTGTTACATTGTGGGGATTACAATCAATGACATGAAACAAAATATGTATCAACTGTTGAATAGAAAACAATTTACTCTGTAAATTTTAACCCACATCACAATAAAAAGTTAGAAGAAGGAAAAAAAAAAAAGCCAGTTAAATATGTAAAAGGTACTCGATGCCACTGATCTTCAGGGAAATAAAAATTAAAACTATAATGAAATACCTTTCAGAAAGACTAAAATTAAGATGACTGGTAATACCAAGTGGTGACAAGGATTTGGCAACTGGAACCCTCAAAGAATGCTGGTGAGAATGTAAACTGATACAATCACTTTAGAAAATTGTTGATCAGTGTCTACTAAAGCTAAGTATATGTGTATGCTATGACCAAGCAATTTCATTACTGAGTATATAAGCAACACATGTGTACACATGTACACCAAAGGACATGTAAGAGAAAGTTCAAATAGCTCCAAACTGGAAACAATCAAAATCAAATAGTAAACAGTAATGAAAATAACTTACTCCTGGTACTTGCAACAACACAGAGGAATCTCATAAACATGTCGATACAAAAAAGTACACAACACATGAGTCTTTTTATATATAAAGTTTGAGAACAGGCAAAACTAAGTTAGATGGTACAGTCAAGATAATGGTTACATGAGGAGTAACCACTGTGATGGGGAGAGGAATAAAAGGGCTGCTGGAAAGGGGATAATGTTCTCTTTCTTGATCATGGAGCTAGCTACACACGTATGTTCTCTCACTCATTGAGTTGCACACTTATGACTTGAACCCTTTTCTGTACATATATATTTTATTTCAATATATACACATTGTTTCCTTTATAAACTTGAATATAACTCAAACTTGAGTTATATTCAAGTTTATAAAGCAAAAACTCCCAGTTTCTAGCCCCAGAGGAATTTAATGGTTTGGCACGAAGAGACTTTTCTTAGCATGTACATGACTCGCACATGTATATATATCCATGCAGATACTTTGTAAATATAATACACAAATAAGATCATACCATATGTTTGTCCTACAACTTACATATTTTGTTTAATGGTATGATCTTTTTCCTATCCAATTATTCTTCCTATCATTGGCATGATGTCCCATATTTCCATCACAGCTACAAGGCTGTGAAACTCATTGCTGTGGAGTCGATCCCGACTCATAGTGACCCAACAGGACAGAGTAGAACTGCCTCATAGGACTACCAAGGTAATCTTTATGGAAGCACACCGCCGTATCTTTCTCTTGTGGAGAGGCTAGTTGGTTCAAACCACTAACCTTTTGGTTAGGAGCCTAGAGCTTAACCACTGCACCACCAGGGCTACAGTAATTTATTTAACCCGTACCCTATTTATGGGGAGCTCTGGTAGTGTAGTGCCTAAGGCATCTGACTGCTAACCAGAAGGCTGGCGGTTCAAACCCACCAGCCACTCCTCGGAAGGAAGTTGGGCAATCTACTTCCGTAGCGATACTGCCTCGGAAACCCAAGGAGGGGTAGCTATGAGTCGGGTCTGACTCGAGGGCATATAACAACAACAACCCTATTTATGAAGATTTAGAGTTTCTAGTTAACAAAACAAAATGTAGCCATGCTGAACTTGGTGTTAAGTATAACCAAAACAAACCACATGTAGTTTTTCTTTCTGTCCTACTATGAAGTGCTACTGGAGAATATATCTGTTAATAACTCTAATTCTAACCCTAGTGTTGAAGATCTTGCCAAATTCTAGAAAAATGAATCTGTAACTTTTCAAGGATCCTTTTACAAAATTCCTCCACTTAATCCACTTGCCCTGCTTCATGAACTATAAGAATTTAAACCAAATCTAGCTTCATAAAGCAAACAAAAATCAGGCCACCTACATAGGAAGAAAGTGTATTTTATATGTAAAATGGGGACTTTCCCCTCTAAGGTAACTAACGGCTTTCAAATATGAGTAAAGTTCCTTTCAGAGTAAGTAGATCTGCTGAGGAGCCT
>NW_006921784.1:5259786-5260542 GCF_000298275.1 Orycteropus afer afer
TTTTTTTTTTTTTTAATGTCATCTTTGGCTCCATTTCTTGCCTCAAATGCCAGACCCAACACTTTTACAAATACGTGGACCTCACAGCTACATGACCCAAACAAAGCCCACAGACTGGCTAAGTGTGGGGCGGGGGGGATGGGTGTGGGCATGGATTCTGGCCCAGGGCCACAGAGATATGGCACTTACAGCTCAGCCTGTGCCCACAGCAAGTGGTAGACTGGATAGGGGAGTGATGGGCCAGCACCATCTGCTAAAAACTGACGCCATTTCCCTAAGGACTAGATTCAATGCTTATTATATTCCTAACACGATCAAAAGCACAGAATACCCTCTCTAAGAGAATAAAGCAAGGGATAAAAACAGCTGCTCCTCCAATGTAAACCAGAGCAGTTATGTCAACTAAAAGCCCTTGAACTCCTGCACAAAAATGAAAGGGGAAAGTCAGCATAAATTGAAGGGAATTTAAATTTAAATTTCAATCATGAAAAGTCCACTATGAAAAAAAGATTCTACACTATACACTATATTCTTAGAAAGGCTTAGATTGATTATATACTATAGGTATCTACTTATGGATAATGAATAACATCTCATGTAAAAACATGCCCTGAAGAATAATTTATGATAGCAAAAAATAGAAAACAACCTAAAAACCCACAGGGGAAGACATGACCATGTGAATTACAATGTCTAGACAATGGAGTGTTATGCAACCCAAAGGAAAGGCAAAATAGAAAATTAGGCTTATGGTAA
>NW_006921784.1:5278778-5279823 GCF_000298275.1 Orycteropus afer afer
CATAAAAGCTGACTGAATTAGCATCCAAACCCTGCTTGTTCTTATTAGCCCATCCCCAACACTAATAACTGATTAGTGTGTGTTAGGCCTTAATCTAAGGCGCTCCAGTGGTTCAGTGCCTAAGGCATTTGACTTCTAATCAGAAGGCTGGTGGTTCAAACCCACCAGCCACTCTGTGGAAGGAAGACGGGGCAATCTACTCCGTAAAGATTTACTGCCTCGGAAAACTAATGTGGGGTCAACTATGAGTTGAAATCAACTCAACGGCAGTGGGTTTGGTTTTTGTAGGTCTTGATCTAAGCACTTTCTGGGTATATTCTTATATGAGCCTCATAACACAGTTTTGAGATAAGAACTGTATCATCCCCATTTTACAGATGAGAATACAGAGGCTCAGAAAAGTGAATCACTTGCCCAACGTCACAAAGCTTGGGTCCATTCACTGACACACTATTGTACTCCCTAGTCTTGCCATCATCCTTACCTGCTGATGCCATTAATTCCCTGGCTGACCCTGAAATTTAAAAGAATGAAACCCTGCATCTTGTGGGGCTCTAGAATCATCAAGTATCCTCACTTCAGCCACTTCTCCTGGTCATCTCCACATCCCCAAGGTGGGTAGCACTACTCCTGTCCCAATCAATGTCATCAACACTTATTGAGGGATCCAATAAGCCAGTCAGAGTTCTGAGTTGGAGTCTCCACTATACTATTTATGGCTACCAAACCTAGGACCAGTCACTTAACTATTCTTCAGGTCTGTATCCTAACAAATCACATGAGAATAACAGTCCCCACACCTCAGGGGTATTGGTGCTGAAGACCACCTGTGGCTGGGGATGGGATTTTAAATGGTGAATGTTGTTGTTGTTGTTATGTGCAGTCAAGTCGGCCCCCCGACTCATAGCGACCCCTCCCTGGGGTTCTGAGGCAGTATCACTATGGAAGTAGATTACCCCATCTTCCTTCCGAGGAGTGGCTGGTGGGTTTGAACCGCCAGCCTTCTGGTTAGCAGTCAAGTGCTTTAGGCACTACGCTACTAGAG
>NW_006921784.1:5280783-5297043 GCF_000298275.1 Orycteropus afer afer
GTTTTTGCACTTGGAAACCCAATAGAGGTCACTATGAGCCAGAATCAACTGGATGGCAGTGAGTTTCCAAGAGCCTTCGATAGACAATAGAATCTAGTCAAAACTTATTAACAATTTTTTGTTTTTATATTAAATACAGCTTTGGCATTATCACCTACGTACAGGTAATAGCAGTTTTGATTTAAACTAACTTCGTTTCCCGTTAAAAGAAATTTACACTTAAAAAGTGACAATTAAAATTTGTTCGCAAGCAGTCACACAGATGGTACGTTGCAAAACCCACAAAGGCGAGACCCAAAAGGCGGAATCCTGACTTTGACAACACAGGTAAAAAACGCCCGGCACTGATGGGCGCGCAGTAAAAGCGAGCTGCTACCGTCATTACCATCACTAAGACCACAGCTACTAACACTATCATCATCCCATCACAAGGCTACAACGTGGGCCCTGAGGAGCCTGCAGCGAACATTTCACAGATGAGGAGACTAAGCGTAGGGTGCCTCCTGCGGAGTGAGGGCGAAGGAGCCTAGTCGCACCGGCCCCGGGCGCCCTTCGGAGCATCCGCGTGTCCGTTCGCGAACACCCAGCTACGCGCCCACCCCAGCCGACCGGGTTTCTTACTCACCTCACAGCATTCCGAACCCGTCCCCGCTAAAAAGCCACTTCCGGTGGGGCACCATAGAGAAGCGGAAGGAAGGAAGGACCGGCCGAAAGCTAGGCGCGGAAGCCGGAAGCGAAGCGGGGAGGCCACCAATGACCATGGGCGCCCGGTGCAGGAAGTGTCTGAGCGGTCCAGTAGTGGAGACAGTTGACACCTGGCTTTTCCCCGGGAGGTGGCGGTGGGTATCAGCTGGTCACCACCTCCTCACCTTATCGCTGCCCTCTGAGACCAGGAAACTAAGTCCGTAATGGGAGAAATGTATGAGCTCCGTGCCCTCTCCCCAGGGCCTAGAAGCAATTGATGGGCGCTTCCTAAGCGTTAAAGCAAGAGCTCTGCTAGTGTAGTGCCTAAGGCACTTGACTGCTAAGCAGAAGGCTGGTGGTTCAAATCCACCAGTCACTCCTCGGAAGGAGGTAATGATATCGCCTTGGAAACCCAAGGAGGAGTTGCTGAGTCTGGTCGTACTGGACAGCACCTAACAACAAGCGTTAAATCAATGTTCTTTTAAGCGGAAGATCACAGAAGACTGTGGTAGTGCCAATATTTAGTCCCTAGTAGATTTGTCTTCAAAACGTTGCCTGTCATATTCAGGGCCCCAAGGCACACGATGAGGGCATTAACCCCATTTTACACTTGTATTTTTTCAGGAGTGCATTACTAGTTCCCTCGTTTTAAGGTCGATTTATCTAACACAGCTCTAATGCAGTATTTGACTGCATCAAGTGATTCCAAGCCCTGGCACGAACCGTACAGGCAGGGTCCAGGACTTTTGGTGTAAATCCTTTTGGTGTAAATCCCCGGCCAGGGCTAGAAACACCCAAACCCCTAGTTGTATGGTTCCTTCTACCCTGGGTGAGGGTGAAGATGCCCTGCCTGAGCTCAAGAAACACAAAGCCCTAGAGGAGGGCAGAAGCACCAGGCAGGACTGGAAAGCTGGTCAGCTCTACCTAGTTTCGGGGGTTTTGCCACTGTGCCTTCCAGCTGACAAAACAAACAAACAAAAAAAGTTTACAGTAAATATTTAATTGGTTCCATCAGCAACTCCAGCACAAGTTTTTTCTGGAAGAGAGGTGGAATCAAGCTACCAAGGGGTTCGTGAGGTGTGGGGATCACAGAGGAAACCCAGTTACTGACTTCACTCCCCACAGCAAGTGGCCCAGTAGAATGAGGGTTGGGCTAATGGAATGTGAAGTGGGGGAGAAGGGAAGCAGATGGGAGGAAGGCAGGCCCATTTTGTCCCTTCACCTGCAAGGCGGCTGGGGGAGGCAGGAAGGACACTGTCCCTGCACAGAAGGGCTAGAACTACACATTCAAGTTCTCAATCCCACTACTTGGAGAGAAACAAATTAACCTCTCCCCATCTGTCTTGTATGAGAACCCTTCCCCAAGTGGTCCAGAAGTCACCTCTACTCTATCTTCCTAACTCTGGATTCAAAATTCTGTGATTCAAACCCAGCTCGGCCTTCTGGTTCCCTGCTCCATGTTCTGTTTCTTGCCTCCAAATCTCCTCCAGCCCCCATCCCAGCTTGGCTCAGTGGAATGTCCTGACCACCTCCTGATCTTGTGGCTGGGAGTTTTTGGCAGTTCCAGACTTGTCCCCTGGACTGGCTCATTCTGTCCAGCATATGGGTGGAGGCCAGGGAGCTCCTGAGGGCCTGGCCTGGTCCCAACCACCTCACGTCCCATCCCACTTCTAACCACTGGGCATACTACCTTTCGTGCAACTAAAGTGAAATTAGGGATTTCCATAGTGGTAACTAGGGGCTGGGGGCCTTGAGCTGAGGGATGTGGGAAGACATGAAAGGTCGTAGTTCTTCTGTCAGTGAAACTAGAGACTGTTTTCCAACAGGAGAAGGAGGAGGGTGGGGAAGGTGGGCAGAGTCTGGGCAGAGCTGCAAATCCTCAGACCCTGTCGTCCTTCAGCACCTCTTTGCCTGAGCTGAGCGCCAAGCCCCGGACCCCTCCAGATCTGAGAAGAAACTATCACTCAGGACCAGGCGTTCCTCTGTCCGTGGCTGCCCGGAGGGAGGAGGGAAAGGAGGCAGAGGCAGCATCACTGAAGAGGCGAGATCTTCAAGGGGATCATGATCCGAGATTCCATGTGCCGCACCAGGGGGACTGTGGAGAGAAAGGCAGACATCATGGAAGTGGATGCGGTGGGGGGAGGGGGAACCAAATGAAGCTGAGCCAGGAAAAGCTCCACTGTCCTCCAGGAAGGACACATGGAGAAGGCCAGCTTCCTCACAAGGTGGGGTAAGAGGGGACTTAGGTGGTAATGGAGCTCTGGTGGCGTAGTGGGTAAGACATCTGGCTGCTAACCAGAAGGCTGGCGATTCAAACCCACCAGCCACTTGGTGGGAGGAAGATGAGGCAAGCTACTTCTATAAAGATTTACAGCCTTGGGAACCCAATGGGGGTTGCTATGAATCAAAATCAACTGGATGGCAGTGGGTTTTTAGCTGAGTGGTAATGGAGTCCTGGGATATGCAAATGGTTAACACACTTGGCTGCTAACCAAAAGGTTGGAGGTTCCAGGCTACCCAGAAGCACCTTGAGAAAAACCTGGCAGTCTATTTCTGAAAAGTTAGCCACTGAAAACCCTAAGGAGTACAGCTGTGCTCTGACCACATGGGGTCCCTGTGAGCTAGAACTGATTTGACAGCAACTGGTGATTTTTTTCAAGTGGGAATGAGATGAGCATTTGACATTTTTAACAATTTTAGATTTATTTTACTGGGTATGTGAAAAACTGAAAATTAAAAAAAAAGGCTAGGTTACAAAGAAAGAAAGATACTTTAAAGAAAAAGATCAGGAAGATAATTGTGGTGACCGGACGCTGGAAGAGCAGGCTGGGAAGGTGTCCTGCAGTGGCTGAGGTTTGATAAACACTGATTTAGTCCCACTGCCTCATTTAACAAGGAGCTCTGGTGGTGTAGTGCCTAAGGTTCAAACGCATCAGCTGCTCTGCAGGAAGAGATGAGGCAATCTCCTTTACCACCTCAGAAACCCAATGAGCATCGCTGTAAGTCAGAACTGACTTGATGGCATGAGTTTGGTTTGTTTTTTTGGCCTCACTTAACAGGTGGGAAAATTGCAACTAGAGAGAGTAAGGAACAGCCCAAGGTCACCTAGGAAGTCATACTCTCCCTCCTGTTCAGAGCTTCTCAAACTTGAATGTGCATACAAATCACAGCCATGTCCAAGGTCACAAGGCTCTTGTTAAGTGCAGATTATGAGTCAGTGGGTCTGGGAGGGCCTGAGATTCTGCACTTTTAACAAGCTCCCAGCGGATGCCAATCATATCCATTGGGACCACACGATGAGTAGCCAGGCACCTCTTGGCTCCTTCAGCAAACACAGTCTTTCCTCACACCAGCTGACATCTGTAAGCTTAACTGTAAGCTGCTCAAGGGCTGGGACAGGCTCTTGTTCTCCACCCACCTATCCATCACAGTCCTTGGCCTATCTTGAGGACTCAAATCAACACTTACTGAATCCAGGTGGTTCTCAGGGGTTACCAACAAAGTGACAAACTCATTGAGCAAAAACAACAGGTGATACTTGTGGCGTGTTTCCTCTGGACCAGACCCTGGTCGAAGCACTTTTCATAGATTACTTCCAGGAATCCTCCCTACAGCTTGGAGGGAGGTACTATCTCATCGCCATCTCCTCCCCCCCCTTATTCCCTTTTGTGCAGACATAACTGATCATTCAGCCTGTCTACCCACCTATTTACCCATAGATTAATGTTTGTTATCACTGATAATGCAGTATTGTATATGTAAAAGGGTTAATCATTGTTGGCTGTACCTCCTATGCACCTCTCTGTGTCTTCCTTTTCCTTAGTGTTATTGTGTTGGTCACTTGCTTTTGGTATATTGCCTTTCCCTTCACCCCAACCAATTATTTGTCTCTTACCTATCTAGCAATTTTGCCTCAATTATCTCATCACCATCTTATAGGGAAGCAAACAGCCTCAGCGGAGGTGAAGCGCCATGTCCAAGGTCACAGTGAGCACTCAGCTACTCCACATCTCCACTTGGCTGCCTTATCATCCCCCAGAGCACTCAGCCAGAACTGCCTGGATCGTACCGATTGTGCCACCAGGATAGAAACTCACTAACTCCATGGTCCCCATCACTGGAAGTAACCAACTGAGGCTAGATCCCCATGCAGAAGGGATTCCGTCCCCAGAGAGGGCTCCTGGCAGAGGACCAAGGGCCCCACTAACTCCCAGAGGCAGCACTCACCTGTGTAGTAGACATTCTCATCCCAGCCCCTCTTCCTCCAGGCAGCATTTCGAGTCTCCTCCCGAGACTGCAGGTCTTTATAGGCTGTAAGAAAGGTATAAGGAGCTCTGGTGGCACAGTGCCTAAGGCATGTGACTGCTAATCAAAAAGTTGGTGGTTCAAACCCACCAGCCACTCTGTGGAAGGAATCTCTACTTCTGTAAAGATCTACAGCCTTGGGAAGCCACTGGGGATTGCTATGAGTTGGAATCGACTCAATGGCAGTGGATGTTTTGGGGAAGACAGGCGTATGCTTATTCCCCAGGACAGAGGTTCTCATCCCATACCCGGCAATGGACCCTCTCCCCACTGCTCCAAACCCTGCCCTGCCATCTACTCCTAGCCAGATGCCTTAGGCTATTAGCAAACCCTGTCTCCTTTGACAATCTCATCCAGCTAGTACATATGCTGACAACTCCCAAATTTGTATTTCTAGCCCTGACCTTTCCTGCAGGCTCCAGACTCATATATCCAGTGCCCACTTGCTGTCTTCATTCAGATGTACCAGCGTCTCAAACAGAACACTTCCAAGGGCCAGTTACACTCCTAAACCATCCACTCTGTTCCTCCCCTAGACCTCCCTGTCTCAATAAGTGACAGCAGTATTTATACAGCAGCTCAAGCAGGAGCTTGGGAGTTCTTCTAGAATCTTCTTCTCCCTCCCTTGCCCCACACAGCCAAGTCCTCCACAAGTCATGTTGGTTCTACCTCCAGACTAAGCAATCTGTAGCCTCCCCGCACATTCACTGCCACCACCTTAGACCAGGCTGCCATCTTCTCTGGCCTGGACTAGTCTTACCAACTCCTGACGGCCCACTTCCTCTCTTGCTCCCCTACAAGCCACTCTCCACACAGCAGCCAGGGCAATTACAGTAGAACATCCATCAGACTGTGTTGCTATTGCTTAAGATGCTGTAGGAGCCTCCTGTTACCTTTAGAAAAAAAAAATCCCAACTCCTCTTCATGGTCTGTGAGGCCCAGCCTACTCTGCCCCCGTCCCTGTCTCCTCCCCCATCTCTGTCCACTCTTCCCTGCTCTCTGCACATCTACTTCCTCTCTGTTCCTCAAAGCCCTGAAAGCCTTTCCCCACAGCAGGGCCTCTGCACATGCTGTTCCTACCCCTTGGAATGCCCTTCCCCCAGCAATTCACCACTGGCTCCTTTTCATCCTTTAGCTCTGTTCTTACATTTCACTCCCTCAGAGGCCACCTTTGTCTACCCAAGTCAAGGTAGGTCTTCTATGTTTTCTTCTATTGTATCTTCCTATTTCTTTTCTGCAAGGCATTTGTACTCATCTGAAATGATCTTGTTAGTTAGGGGGTCTCTCCTCTGCTAGAATGTCACCTCTATGAGGGCAACAGTATATCCCTCATCCATCGTGTTGACGGCAGAACGGGGATTAGCAAGGGCTCCCGGAGGGTCCCCAGCCTACCCCAGAGATGGTGCACAACGTAGAGCTCTCCTATTTGTGAGAAGAAGCCGCCCACCGCCTCCTGGTTCTCCTGCCGGTACTTGATGGCTCGGGCCCTGGAGATGGCAGAAGAGTGCTGGGCAGAGGCCAGGACTCTGGAGGAGGCCTGGGAAGCTGGCTGGTACAGAGGGCTCCCTGATATGTACCCAGGCTGATGCCTTGGCTACAGCTCATGGAGAGACAGGGCCCCCGGCTGGCAGAGATGATTCAGGGCATGAGGTGATGGAGGGGCAGGAACTGGCTGCTTGCTCTCCCAGGGGAGGCTTCACAATCCTGCTTGGACAGCCTTCTCCCAGGTCCAGGAGGGGCAGAGGATGTGAGTTTCCAGTGCTATAGCCCTGGAAAAGTTGCCCACTGGGGCCCTTGGCCAACGCAGGATGAGCAGAGCTCCCCCCACCCCAGCATTAATACCACCACTCACCAGTTGTTCCCCCACTCGATCATGGTTCCTGGCTGAAAGAGAGGTAGAGGAAGGGTGGGAAAGAGCCCCACCTTGGGTCCGCCCCATTGTCACAGCTTCCAGGGGCTGCTCAGCTTCATTCAGGCAAACTTGTACCTGGGCACGCATGTGTGCACAGGTGCGACCACACCTCGATTCTGGGCCCATAGGGAGGGGGAGGCCAGGCTCAGAGCAGGTGCTAGGGCCCAGGGCCCACCTCAGGGCGCTTGCAAAGCACCACTGCAGCAGGGAAGGTGGGAGGCAGGCAGGGCTCTGTCAGGAGGAAGGCACCTTAAGCTTGTATGTCCTCAGCTCATAGATGTTGGGGCCTGCTCGGGGCAGTGGCTCATTCCAGAAACTGAACTCAAGGAGCAGCTGGTTTCTCCTGGACTGCAGCATCTGGCTCCGCTCCTTCCGGAACTCCAGGTACTCCTGTGGGCATGGCAGTATGGGCAGGCCAGTCAGAAAGTGCCTCATCGTGTGCCCCATGGGGGGATGGAGGCAGCCCCCAACACAGGCCGGGCCAGAACCAGTATCTAAAGAGTGGAGGATGACCTGGCTGGAAGCCAACATACCTTGTTGATTTTGAGCTTGTTCATACAGTCCATCAGAGCTGGGTAGCCACCAGAGAATCGCCATAGATGCACTGTCAGAGGGGTGGGAGGTGCAGGTCAAAAGGCCGCTGGGTGAGACCTACCCTGCTTACTCCAAGGCTGGCTGAGTGTGTATATAAGAAAGGGGAGCCCCCAGTCTGGTTCCCTCTAGCACCACGGCTCTCTGAGTTCCCTGTCTTGGCAAAAGACAGTGCTGGATAGGGGATGATTCCAACACAAGTCCAGGAGACCTTGGTTCTGACTTTGACCCCTCTATGTCCTCATCTTGAAAATGAGGTAGTACTCCCCAACCCTCCTTCAATAGCAAGCAAGGGGGCTAGATGTGTTCTCTCCAGGAGCAGCAGCAGGGTGAGGCTGGATAAAAGGAGGGGGGCAGGTCTGATTAGCCGATACGGAACACTCCCCCAAGACAATGACTTGAAACAAGTAGATCCTGGACAGAGCGGGAGAACAATATGGAACAAGACTCCAAGTTATAAAAAGACCAGGTTTGCTGGTCTGATAGAGCCTGGTGAGACCCCCAAGACCATCGCCCCTAGTTACCCTTTAGGTCTGGAACTGAACTCACTCCCATGGCTTCCAGCCAAACAAAAGACAGGCATACAGGGTGAACATTTACATCAGGTAGATACTCCTTGGAAAGTGGGAGAACAGAAGGGCAGCGTTTGCACAGAGAGGCAGCTTGGGGGCAGGAGTGCATGGGAGGGAAGGACACAGGGAAGAGGTAATTACAGGGAGGAAGTGGGAAGAGAGCTGATACACTGTGGGGAATTGCAGTCAATGTCATGAAACAAAATGTGTACGAACTACCATGTGGAAATGAATTTGCTCTGTAAACTTTCACCTAAATCACAAAAAATTAAAAATGAACAGCACAGCATGCACAGGAGGCTGCCCCATGTTTAGAGGTGGGTGAGGATGTATCCAGAGATGCCGTCTAGGTTTCACGATCATGACAGCAGATGCTTCTGAACAGAGAACTGAGATCTGGGGCGGTGGGTGGGAGGAAGGCTTACTTTTCACTGAAAACTCTGCATCATTTGAATTTTTTATCATATTCGTCTAATAAAGTTGTGGTTAGCTGGGGTCGAGTCAGTCCCTGACTCGTGATGACCCCATGCACAACAGAACAAAACACTGCCTGGTCCTGCATCCCCCCAACACACACACACATTATCAGTTATTGATCACTGTGTGATTTATAGGTTTTCATTGGTCTTAGTCTGGAAGCTCCGCTAAAACCTGTTCAGCATCATAGTAACTACAAGCCTCCACTGAGCAGGACGGGAAGTGGCTGTGCACAAGGTGCATTGGCTGGAATTGAACCCAGGTCTTCTGCATGCAAGGCACAAACTCTACCACTGAACCACCACTGTCCCCAGTAAAGAAACCTAGTTCATTGTGCAGAGGAAGGTAGATAGTTTTGCCATCCTGGGATCCTGGCTGACCCTGTCAGAGAAGGAAGGTCTCCAAAGGGTCAGCTGGGCAGGCTGGAGCTATGGGTACCAGCTGACCGACAATTTTCAAAGAAAGCACAGTCTTTTACTTCCGGTCTCCGCCCTGCCCCAAAATGATTCCATCTGTGCCTTGATTTTCCCATCTACAAAATGGCCTGATCCTATAATGTAAAGGCCTCTTTCAAAGATAAATAGCCAAAGTCTGAAAGCTACCAAAGCCAGCAATGCTGACCTGCACAAGAGAGATTCACTTCATTCAGCGAGAACAGCTGTTATAGTTACAGGGACGGCAGCAGAAATTCAAGAGGAGAGAGAACTTTCTAATGATTCTTTGTCATCATGGGCCGTTGAGTCGATTCTGACTCATGGCAACCTGTCGGATGGAGAACTGCCCCTTCCGGTTTCCTAGGCTGAAATCATTACAGAAGCAGATCACCAGGCCTTTCTCCTGCTCAGCCACTGGTGGGTCTGGACCACAGACCTCTCAATCAGCAGCTGAGTGCTGCTTAACCATTGTGCCACCAGGGCTCCCTCCAAGGATTATGGTGGTCTCTACAGAAGATGGGTCAGTGGTTCTCACAAAGTCACTACAATGCATAGTGAATAAGGCATTTGGCCGCTAACCAGAAGGTCAGTGGTTCAAACCTACCTGTTGCTCCACAGAAGGAACATGGGGTGATCTACTTCCACAAAGCTATACAGCCTCAGAACCCCAATGGGGGTCCTCTATGAATCAGCATCGACTCAATGGCACTGAGTTTGGTTTGCCCCTGGGGTACAGGTCCCAGGGACTGCTCCAGCTGATTCTAATACATATGCTCTGGGGTCCACACTTTATGAGACATACAAAATGTAGGATATGTTTTCAAGATGCAGGAGCTCATCCCTCCAAGTTCATGTCTTAAGCAGCAAATGCTTAAGAGAATCCAACCAAGTAGCATCATTGGAGCACATTAGGTCACGTCTGAAATGGAAAACTGAAGACAGAATGAGTTTTCCTTAACCCTCATGTTGCTGTGTCAAAGTCTGTCAAGGGCATCTGTCTGTCTGCAGGTCCCACCACCCATTGATCAGTCTGGTGCACTGTGGTGGCTTGCATGTTGCCATGATGCTAGAAGCTCTGCCACTGGTATTTCAAATACCGACGAGGACGTCCATGGTGGACAGGTCATAGTGGAGCTTCCAGACTAAGACCAGGAAGAAAAGCCTGATGATCTACTTCCAAAAATTAACCAAGGAAATCCTATTGATTTTTTGTTTTTTTTTTTGCTCCCCACAGACCGTTGTTTATTACACACAGGAGAAAACCACAAGCTTAACAAATGACAACCAGAGAAGCTGCAGGGCACTGTGCTGACTCCAATCTCTGCACCCTCCTGTCAGGCCACGGCTCAGGAGCACTCGGCTCCATGCTCCAACCCTGACCAGGCTGCGTTAACTCCTGCTCGGCACTTTTATTTTAGTTTATTTTTCTCTTATTTGTCAGGTTTTTGGTTTTTTTTTTTTTCTTTTTAAAGAAACTTAGGGTGTGGGACCACCACGGGAAGGGAGAAAGGGGTGTAGCTCCCTGCTGCTACATATGGGAGGGTGGACTGGGCAGTTCTTAGAAGAGCAAATAGGTGTCACTGGTGCACACTTGGCTGGAGGACACAGGTGGGACGCTGGAGTCATGAAAAGTGTGCCATTTGCCTATCACTGGACTCTGGCAGTAGGCTGTGTAACGGCCAGCCGTGGTGGTTCCGGAGTGACTGGACACAGCATACAGGTTATAAACAGCATGAATGATATTGCTGCTATTGCAGGATATGTCTGTGTTTGCTAGAAGAAGAGCCCCCCAGGCTGGAAGGGCACAGCGGCCTCAAGCATGCCAGCAATTATAAGGATGGTGGGACAGGCGTAGGCAGTGTTCTGTTCTCGATGGCAGCTGACAATGCCAATTAAAAACAATCTGCAGGTCACGTTCTTTTTCCTTTTTAAAGCCACACACAAGTATTAGGGCTATCAAAGGATGAGATAGATTGGCTTACAAGGTAGTGAGCTCCCTGTTGCTGGCTGTGTGCAAGGGAAGCTTATGGGCCTCTCTGTCAGAGTGAGTTCACTGTGCTATGCTTAAAAAAAATCCAAACCCAAACCCACTGTCATCAAGTTGATTCCGACTCCTACTAACCCTTTAGGACAGAATAGAACTATCCTAAGGCTGTCAATCTTTACGGAAGCAGACTGTCTTTATCTTTCTCTCAAAGAGCAACAAATGCATTTGAATCGCCACCCTTCTGGTTAGCAGCTGAATACTTTTAACCACTATCCACCAGAGCTCCTTAGCACTGTCCAAGATGGTAGCCACAGTGTCTATTGGTAGGCACTTGAAATGTACCTGAGTTTTTCATTTTAATTAAGTAGGCACAGGTGGTTTGGTAGCAGCCGTCTCTGACAGCACATGTCTAAATGTCAAGGCCCCTCTGAGTGGCTGAGGTGCTGAGGCAACCAACTTCACAGGTGGTTCCTAGCACCTGGTGCTGAGGTGGGAAGTTGGGGAGCCCTGGGGCATGCCAGGAGTGCCCTGGGAAGCTGTAAGGAACCAGCTCTAACAAGAGCCCCTGTTTACTCCACAAACATGTGTAGGGAACTGGGGTCTCAGTGGTAAAGACAGATATCCATGGGCCCTGCCCTCCCAGGACTCACCACCTCTAGGGGGGGACCGACAAGTACACAGGCACCAACAGGGGTGCAGGATCAGGGCTGTGAAGACGCAATTGCTGAGGGCTGGGGAGCTGCCTGGATGAAGGGTATCAGGGGAGGCTTTGAGGAGGAAGGGGCATCTATACTGAATGGAAGGTGAGGGGAGGAGGAGGTAAAACATACAAGAGAGAAAAAATGTTTAGGCAGAGGGAACTGCGTGAACAATGGTCTAGAACCAGAGAGTGAAACTGCTGATCTGAGAAACGGAAAGAAAGTTCTAGCTGGGGGCACAGCCCGGTGAGCAAGGAAGGAACACGGAGCTGAGGCTGGGCAGGGAAGGACTCCCAGAGCCTCCTGGACCACACCAAGGGCAGTGGGGAGCCATGCTGGGCATGTGGGCAGGGAAGAGAGGTGACGAAGTTGCATTTAGAAAGAGATCTTGGGTGCTGCTGTGGACAGAGAATGGCGGGCAGCCGGAGGCCTGGGCTGGGTGGCAGCAGTGGCCCTGGGGAAGGTGGCCCCTCACCTGCCTGGTCCTGCTCCCCATACCACGTGTTCCAGTTGCCCACGAGCGAGCATGGGTAGTCCTCATCCAGGTGCAGCTTGGGCAGCACAGCCTCCCTGGGGTGGGGCACAGAGAGGGGGCAGGGTTCACACGAGCTAGCAGGCTGGGATAAAGGGCTGGGCCTCTGTGTCCCCATCTCTAAAACCCAGAGGATGAGTGAGGCATCCTGAGGCCTTCCAGCTCTGAAGCCTACATCCCCTGGTTTCTGCAAGAACATGGAGCAGAGGGAGCGTGGAAGGGCTGTGGGAGCGGAGGGGCTGGGAAGGGTGGGTGGAGGAGGATGCTCACGTCAGGCTGTTGTAGGCATCCAGGCACTCAGGCTTCACATTGTGAACTGCAACAGAGGACAGAGAGCAGCGGGTGAAGCAGGGGCTGTGCCTGTCTGCAGAATGGGGACGGGGGAGCCCAGCAGGGCCAGGGGTTGTCTTAGATTCTCCAATCTCCCTGCAGGAGGCTTGCAGGCCTCCAGAGGCCCTGGGAGGGCAGAGCTGGCAGCCCAGCAGCCACTCACACTGGATCTTATACAGGTTGCTGGTCTCCTTCTTGGACAGCAGGGTCGAGTGGGCGTCCTTCCGGGGATCCACCTTGTGGACAAAGAGGGAGCGGAACCAACTGCCTTCATTGTCCTTGGAATAGAAGCTGTAGGGCAGAAGAGTTCAGGTGGAGGGGCTTCCAGGGACAGAGGGAAGCCCTGACTCTTCATCTGTTCAGCTGCCCTGCTCCCTAGCCGGTGACCCATATTATCTAGGACTGAGGCCATAGAGTCCCATGGCAGCTCCAGTTTGTGAAATGTCATTGGAGCCGGCTGGGCAGACCTGATCCCTTCTAGAGATCCCAGCTGCCCAGCCAGCCTTCAACGCTTGGCAGGGCCTCAGGAAGCCAGGAGAGGGAGCCGCACCTCCCACCCCTTCCTCTGGCCTCTTTGCTTCCACTTCACCTTCTCCTGGGGTGTCGTCTACTTGGTCCACACAACTACAGCCTCCTGCTAACAGGATCAACCCCAAACCCACGTTGCCTGATGCCCAGAACCCTTGAGAGCCAAATCAGTCTTGTCAGTTTCCTCTCCTGCACCCATCACCCATCCTGCAAGCATGCTCCTCCCAGAATACAGCAGGGCCTTTTACTCTGGGCTTTCTTTGCAAACTCTGTTCCTTCCAACGAGAGAGCTGCACTTACCTCCCTTCCTGGAGCTTACACTGCAGTTGGCCTGTGCCCCTCCTAGCCATCACAAATGGGAAACCAAAGAAAAGTAAGCTGAGTCCTTGAGGGGTCCTAGGCCACTGAAAGAAAAAGGCCTTGGACTTCACATTGTGAACTCAACTGGGGGTATCTGGGAATGCCCAAGTTGACCAAGGCCCTAACTCTGCCTCTGGTGGTCCAGGCAGACATCAAGGAGGAGGAGGTGAATGGGCTAGTCTCCAAGGCTGATTTTGCATTTTCTAGGCAGATAGAAGTGAAAGGCATTGCAAGGCAAGATTCATTCATTTGGACATTTAATTGACAAATATCTGCCCTACACGGCTGCCTTGGGAGCTGTGAGAATGGATGGACAGATGGATAGATGGCTGGCTGGCTGGCTGGTTGGCTGGCTGGGTGGGTGGATGGATGGATGGATGGATGGACGGATGGACAGATGAATGGATAAGAAGCATGTGCTTTGCCCATGAGGACTACATTTGAGAGCAGAGGGACCTCAAGGTCCCAGCAGGGGTGAGGCTCATTTGGTTGCTGCCAGAGGCTGCAAATCCATTGCTCAAGGTCTTGGTGCAGCTTGCAGCCAGGCCTGAAGAGCAAGTGCCCCCTGGAGGGCAGGTCCCAGCCTGGGAGCTGGCAGTGGGGGCTCTAGAGGGCAACAAGACCCCTTCCTTTTCAAGCCTTTCCTGTGGCTTCAATAAATGTTTGACAAATAAAAGTATTACTGTTTCCCAAATATGCAGCTCCTGTTGGGACTGATGGAATTTCCAATATCATTATAAAGTGATGATACATTTGCATGCTCCTGGACGAAGGTGAGAAAGGATTCATCCCCAAGAGTTACCACTGTTCACCTGGGAGAAGGCAAGGGAGACTGTTCAACTTTATTTTATGCATTACAATTTTTTGTAAAGCTCAAAAAATTTTGTTTTATGCCAAATTTTGGAATTCATAAGCTCTTCCTGCTGCTGGGTATGTATTTGCTTCATTAATAAAAAGCAAAGGGACAATGTCCATCAGATGGACCATGTGGTCTGTGAAATTTCTGGACCAGAATAAGAGATCCTATAAATAACAGTCCCTGGTGACCTCCTCTCCATCGGGGAACTGGGATCAACTTTTTAATAGTATGATCTCTCCGACTCCATGCAATGATCTTGTGGTGTTGGTACTATTACTTCGCCGTTTTCTTTTTTTTTTTAGTTTTTATTGTGATTTGGGTGAAAGTTTACAGAGCAAATTCATTTTCCATACAGCAGCTCATGTTTCATGACATTGACTGCAATTCCCCACAATGTAACAGCTCTCTTCCCATTTCCTCCCTGTAGTCACCTCTTCCCTGTGTCCTTCCCTCCCATGCACTCCTGCCCGCCCCCACCCCAGCTACTGTCCTGTGTAAACACTGCTCTTCTGTTTTCCCACAATGGGTTGCTCCAAAGAGTATATCTACCTGATATAAATGTTCACCCCATATGCCTGTTTGTTTTTTGGCTAGAAGCACAGGAGTGAGTTCAGTTCCAGACCTGAAGGGTAACTAGGGGCCATAGTGTCAGAGGTTTCACCAGGCTCTATCAGACCAGTAAAACTGGTCTTTGTGTGTGTGTGTGTGTGTGTGTGATTTTGAGTTTTGTTCCACATTGTTCTTCCACTCTATCCAGGATCTCCTGTACCCATCCCCCTCTAAGTTGCTGACAGTGGTAGCATCTAGTTCTTCTGGTCTCATGGCCATATAGGCTGAGGATCATACAGTCCACTAGTCCGTTGGACTAATTGTTTCCATGCATCATTCATTCTTCTTTGCTCTGGACAAGGAGAGACCCATAGTTGCATCTAGACAGCCGCTTGCAAACTTTTAAGACCTCAGTCACTGTTCACCAAAGTAGGATGTGGAACAATGTTTTTGTGCAGTATGTTATGCTACACACTCATTTTCAAGACAAGAAAACTGAGGCTTCTCAGGGAGTTTAAGGAACTTGTCCTGGGTCACACAGCAAATGAAAAGTAGAGCTGAAGCAACAACCAACACTTTCCTCTCAAGCCAGTCCCCACCTCAGAGCAGACACTGACTTGGGTGATGTCGGGCAGACACAGTGAGAAATCAAGCATAGTCTACAAAGCCACTGCCAGTGGGGACCTGACCTTTGGTTCAAATGTAGAGGGGCTGCTTCCCCTGGAGGCGGTGGTAGTACGGAGGAGAGCGGGTCCCACTATTTGTCAACCAAGACCTTTGCTCCAGGACAGAACACAGAGTAATTTATTAACGTCACTACTGACCAAGATAAACAGCCCAGTGCCAGCCCTGAAGAGAGAGCCTGGGGACTGGCATGCCAGGATGGGGGTGAGGAGGGAGCCCAGGAGTCCCCATGGGTCCCCCCCCCACACTCCTTGTCACCTCAGCTCTTCCGGCTGTCACATGGACAGAGTAGAGCAAACCCACCCCCGAGGCTACGACCCCTAGTTACTCTTCAGGTCTGGAATTGAACTCACTCCTGTGGCTTCCAGCCAAACAACAGACAGGCATATAGGGTAAATATCTGTACCAGGTAGATGCACTCCTTAAAGACCACTCATGGGAGATCAGAAGGGCAGCATTTACACAGGCAGATAGCTCAGGGGTCAGGAAACAAGGACACAGGGAGGAAGTGGGAAGAGAGCTGCTACATTGCAGGGACTGCAGTCAACCTCTTGAAACAAAATGTGTATGAACTGCTGCATGGAAAAGAAATTCGCTCTGTAAACATTCACCCAAATCACAATAAACATTAAAAAAAAAAAAAAAATCTAAGAAGAGACTTGTCCAAGAGCCCAGGGCAGGGTCTGAACCTGAAGCCAGAGTCCTCCGGTGCACATTTCTCATGAGTTCAAATGTCACTTTCTCAGTAGGTCATCATG
>NW_006921784.1:5317809-5323254 GCF_000298275.1 Orycteropus afer afer
CAACCTTCCTTCCGAGGAGTGGCTGGTGGGTTTGAACCGCCAGCCTTCTGGTTAGCAGTCAAGTGCTTTAGCCACTATGCTACCAGAGTATACAAAGTAAAAAAGCCTACAAGATTGTAAACAGGGAACCAGAGATATCAATTGACAAAAGAGGACAACTACAAACCAAAAAGAGGGGAAAAAACTGTGTCATTATAGAACTTGTAGATGGTAGGGATATCAAGAAAACTATAAGATAAAATGGACTGTTCTAAACTTGGGAAGAAAACCATAAATCACAGCGTAACCTCAAAGAAAAATGATAAACCTTTACATCAAAATAAAAAAGAGGACCAGCACAAATATTTAGCAACTACTAAAAAAAAAGCAGCGAAAGAAGTGATAACACGATTCATAAACAAAATGAGCTCAGCATAGAAAATTATATGGGACAAAGAAATCAACACCATGAAAAAAGCACATAACAAAAATGACAGCATCAGATTCATATTTCCCAATAATTACATATCTGGCAAGGGACTTATCTCTAAGATTTATAGAAAACTCTAATGTCTCAACACCAAAGGAATTAACAATCCAATTGAAAAACGGGCAGAAGACATGAATAGACACTTCACCAAGGAGGATATTCAGGTTGCTAGCTAATACATGAGGAGATGCTTGCAATCACTGGCCATCAGAGAGATGCAAATCAAAACAACAATGAGATATACCGTCTCACCCCAGCACTGATGGCAAGGTTCAACAAGACAGAAATAACAAATGCTCGTGGGGATGTGGTGAGATTGGGACTCTCATACACTGCTGGTGGGACTGTGAAGTGATACAACCACTGTGGAAAGCAACATGGCAATTCCTTAGTAAACTGGAATTGGAGATACTATTTGACCCAGCAATCCCATTACTAGGTATATATCCTAGAGAGGCGAGAGCCAGGACAGGAACAGATATATGCACACTCATGTTCATCACAGCACTATTTATAATAGCAAAAAGATGGAAACAATCTAAGTGCCCATCAGCGGAAGTGTAGATGACCAAACTAAGGTACATACACATAATGGAATGCTATGCAGCACTAAAGAATAATGTTGAGTCTGCAAAACACCGCATAATATGGATGAACTTGGAAGACATTATTCTGAGTGAAATAAGTCAATCACAGAAGGACAAATATAGTATTAGTTCATTGTTGTAGAGGGTCAAGGAAAGGTTTATATATGGAGGGAAACTTTCTTTGTTGGTTGCCAGGGATGGGAAGGGAGGGGAGGGAACACTGCAAAAGAAAAAAATGCATTGACCCATGTCACTTTAGTTTTGTGTATTTCACTGTACACAAATTATACTTCAATAAAATGCATTTAAAAAAAAAAAAAAGAAATATCATCTGCCAACCTTCTGTATGGTCACAGGTATATCCCCTTTTGCCTAGATATATCTGATCATTCTGCCAAGGCTATAAATCTTTGCAGTTATACTTTTTTTTTTTTAATCGTGATTTGGGTGAAAGTTTACAGAGCAAATTCATCTGCCATACAGCAGTTCACATATACTTTGTCTCATGACATTGAGTGCCATCTCCCACAATGCAACAGCTCCCCTCCCACTTCCTTCCCATAGCCACCTCTTCCCTGTGCCCTTCCGGCCTAAGCACTCCTGCCCCTCAAGCTGTTTCCTTGTGCATACAAGACTGTAAATCTTAAAAGAAGCAGACTATCTCACCTTTCTCTCGCAGAGTGGCTGGTGGGTTCAAACCCTGACCTTTTGGTTAGCAGCTAAATGCTTTAACTACTGTGCCACCAGAACTCCTTTGTGACACTCAGTGACATACAATTCAGCCTGTCAGTTAACTGAGCACTTGGTATGAACTGGCTTCTACCCCTTTGGACCGTTGTTCTGGTGAGCAATCCAGATGTTGACAAACAATTCCACAAAAAAAGAATTATACCAGTTCCAGATGTTCACCATGTAAACGAAGAATGCTCTAGGGGAAGTGACTTGCCGTGTTGGGAAGACACCCAAGCAAAAAATAGAAGTGGAAAAGAGACAACGACCTTCCCCTAGTGTGGATAGAGAGCTGTCCCCTTGAGCCAGTGCCCTGATTTCTAGCCTCCTAAACGGTGAGAATGTGATACGCAGATGACACAGCTTTGCTTGCTGAAAGTGAGGATGACTTGAAGCACTTACTGATGAAGATCGAAGACTACAGTCTGCAGTATAGATTACACCTCAACATAAAACAAAACTCCTCACAACTGGGCCAATAAGCAGCATCACAATAAATGGAGAAAAGACTGAAGTTGTCAAAGTTTTTGTATTACTTAGTTCCACACTCGACAGCAGTGGAATCAGTCGTCAAGACGTCAGATGATGTATTGCACTGGGCAAATCTGCTGCAAAAGACCTCTTTAAAGTTCTGAAGAGCAGAGATGTCTCTTTGAAGACTAAGGTGTACCTAACCCAACCCATTGTATTTTCAATAGCCTCATATGCATGTGAGAGCTGGACAATAAATAAGGAAGACGGAAAAAGAGTTGATGCTTTTGAGTTGTGGTGTTGGTGAGGAATGCTGACAGTACCATGGTCTGCCAAAAGAACTAACAAATCTGTCCTGGAAGAAGTGCAGCCTGAATGCTCCTTGGAAGTGAGAATGGCCAGACTTCGTCTCACCTACTTTGGTCATGTTATCAGAAGGGACCATTTCCTGGAGAAGGACATCATGCTTGGTAAAGTGGAGGGTCAGAGAAAAAGGGGAAGGCCCTCACGAGATAGATTGACCCAGTGGCTGCCACGATGGGCTCAGGTATGGCAAGGATGGTGAGGCTGGTGCAGAACCGGGCAGTGTTTCGTTCTGTTGTACACAGGGTTGCTATGAGTTGGAGCTGACTTGACGGCACCAAACAACAATAGCAAACTGTGAGAAAATAAATTTCTGCTCATTATAGCCACTCACTTGTGGTATTTCTGTTATAGCAACATTAAGAAACTAAGATAGTCAGCTTGGGCTATGGTCATTTGAAAACTTCCCTGGGGCTGTAGGATTCACTTCCAAGATGGCTCAGTCACATGCCTGACCAGTTGGTGCTGGTTGTTGGCAGCAGGCCTCAGTTCCTTGCCACATGGCTTCTCCAGAGACCTGCTTGGTTGTCTTCCCAACATGGCAGCTGACTTCTCCTAGAGCAAGTGACTCAAGAGAGTGAGGCAGGATCTTCAATGACATTTATGAGCTAGCCTTAGAAGTCATTCTGTCATTTCTACAATATGCTATCGCCTACGAAAGACAGTCTTCTTCAGTGTGGGAAGGGACTACTCAAGACTGTGAAGACCAACATGTGAGTCATGGGAGCCTTCTTGGCTACTATTAAATTATGGGGCAGTTCTAGTCTGTTTTATTGGGTCACTATGAGTTGGACTGTTGGGAGCTCTGGTAGCATAGTGGCTAAGACACTTGCCTGCTAACCAGACGGCTGGTGGTTCAAACCCACCAGCCACTCCTCGGAAGGAAGGTTGGGCAATCCTACTTCCGTAGTGATACTGCCTCGGAAACCCAAGGAGGGGTCGCTATGAGTCGGGGCCGACTCGATGGCACATAACAACAACAACAACAACATGAGTTGGACTGTAGGAGTTCTGTTGACACAGTGCCTAAGGCATTTGACTGCTAACCAGAAGGTTGGTGGTTAAAACTTACCAGCTACTCCATAGAAGGGAGATGGGGCAATTGAATTCTGTAAAGATTTATTTACTGCCTTGGAAACCCAAAGTGGGTCTCTATGAGTCAGAATCGACTCCATAGCAGTGAGGTTTTTTTGTGGTTGTTGTTTCTGTTTTGTTTATGAGTTGCATGGACTTAACAGAAAGGGTAATCATTACTGAAGCATTTTGCCAAGACTTTCTTCTGCAGAGCTGCTTGGTAGATTTGAACCTTCAGTGTTTAGATTAGCAGCCAGTTGCAAACCATTTGTGCTACCAGGATCCTTAACTTTAGCATTAAGCTCAACATAATTATTGAGGTTGGACTCAGCTCAACCAAGCTGTCTTATAAGAGCAGGCCTCCCTGGTCTGTTGCCCTTTGTCTTAGGATCTCTGTTCTACCCCTCTTTCCCTGTCCTGCCCACCACCGAGTCTGTGACATCTCTTTCCTCTGAGCCTGTCTCCTGCCCATACCCTCCCTCTCTGTAGGAAGCTGACCCATCCTTCTCTCCTCCCTCCCTCCCTTCCCCAAGCAGCCCTCACAGAATCCACCTTCATTACTCTTAGCCAAGGCCCGCTGCCTGATGGGTGGAATGAAACAAGAGGAGCTGGGGACAAAGACAGATGGGCAGAGCTGGGTGGAGAGGAGCAGGCAGGTTCATAAGTGTAATATATGGACAAACCTGCCATCATCCATTCCCTGGGACAAATAGATCATCCCCAAATGGGCTGCAGAAGAGCGAAGAGACAAATGACTCAGCTGTTGCAGTGTCACCTGCTTTTTATTGATGGGCTTTTATGCTCGGGCCCTACTGCTCTCTGAGAATTGCATCCTCCAGCTCCTTTGAGACCCCAAACAGGAGTAACAGGCACAAGAAAGCATTTATGTTTCAGCTGGGGCATGAGCTACACTGCCGAGTCCTGTTCTTTCTGTACTATGCATTGTATACAGAAATGAATTATGTGACATTCACGCGTGTCACCTAAAACCACCCATGGTGCACAGATTTCAGCAGAGCTTGCAGATTAAGACAGACAAGGAAAAGGACGTGGCAGTCTACTTCTTAAAAAACTGGTCACTGAAAAGCTTATAAACAGCAGTGCCACATTGATAGCCACTATTGTCAGGCTGGTGCAGGATCCAGTAGTGTTTCTTTCATCCTGTTGTACACAGTGTCACTGTGAGTTGGAACTGACTCGTCAGCACCTAGTGACAACAGCATAAATTGGAAATAAGACAAATACCAGGGGAAGAAATTTTAAATCAGTAAGTAGTACCAAAGAATTCCAAAACTGCCACTTGAAATGAATTATAATTTTTTTTCTATCACCACAAGGGGGTGCCACTTTAGCTAGGAAACAAACAACCTAGTCCTGTGTTAGTTTCTGTTGGTCTGTGTGGTTTGTACTCCATTTTTCTGTGACTACTGAGCTGTTGGGAGCTCTGGTAGCATAGTGGCTAAGACACTTGCCTGCTAACCAGAAGGCTGGCGGTTCAAACCCACCAGCCACTCCTCGGAAGGAGGATTGCCCAACCTTCCTTCCGAGGAGTGGCTAGTGGATACTGCCTCGGAAACCCAAGGAGGGGTCGCTATGAGTCGGAACAACTTTATGGCAGTGAGTTTTTTTTTTTTTGATTATGACCTCTTATTGACGTAACTAGGAGCTCTGGTAGCATAGTGCCTAAGGCACTTGACTGCTAACCAGAAGGCTGGCGGTTCAAACCCACCAGCCACTCCTCGGAAGGAAGGT